>NC_132904.1:129459964-129783714 GCF_047675955.1 Chlorocebus sabaeus | reverse complement strand
GAAATAGAAGTACATTATAAGGAGATATAGGCTGATTGGTCAAAATGGTGGAAATACTAGAGTTGATAACAACAGGTGAACTAGAGGACATAAAAGGTAAATGATGTTTAATTTTCATGAAGGCCAACTGAGATATGTATCTTTATAATAAACTTGGAAGGTAAACTAAACCAATTTGTTTCTTACAACTTCAAAGAAGCTAAATAATGGCAATCGTCACTTCTTTTATCCCTCAGCATTATGGCAAAGAAATGAATGTTTTATAGTTTTTGTTTTTTTTTTTTTGAGACAGAGTCTCGCTCTGTTGCCCAGGCTGGAGTGCAGTGGTGCCATCTCGGCTCACTGCAAGCTCCGCCTCCCAGATTCAAGCCATTCTCCTGCCTCAGCCTCCTGAGTAGCTGGGACTACAGGCGCCTGCCACCATGCCCAGCTAATTTTTTGTATTTTTAGTAGAGACAGGGTTTCACTGTGTTAGCCAGGATGGTCTCTATCTCCTGAGCTCGTGATCTGCCCGCCGTGGCCTCCCAAAGTGCTGGGATTACAGGCTTGAGCCACCGCGCCCGGCCTGCTTTATATTTCTTAATGAAGCCTTGGCCTGACCACTCTCTTGCTCAACTATCCTAGATAAGTTTACAAGCAGCTTTGTATTTTATTTTTCATGAACTACACATGAGACTTAAATACAGGTAGCTTTTTATACCAATCCTAGAAGGCAGTATGTCCCAGGAAGACTCCAGAGCAGAGGATCACTACAAATCACGTAAAGTTCTAGCTTAAATGACTATCTGCAATAGCTGGGCACTACATCAAATAAGGTCCCACGCTGAGAGTCCTTCCTCAGAATTACCCTTCTATTTCCAAATAATCCTTAAATTTACTAATACTCTAGAGAACGCCTTTCTTGCCCATCCCCAACAGACCAAGGTGCCACTTTAAAATGTAGTCGTAACTGTATAAAAGAATGGTAGTGTGAGGACTGGAAGGCACAAATCTAACCCGTGAAGACATCGTAAGTAACTCATCCAGAATCCTGCCCGGTGCCTGGGGATAAGATTCTGACAGAACTACTAAGGAGATGGGTTCTGGGAGCCCGCTTGCAGCGGTGGCTGCTGAAGTTTAATTGTGCACACACTGAATCCAGTGCTACAGGAATACTCATACTGAAGTTACATTATTTAAGACTGAGCAAAGGGTTTTTTGGAAGGAGGAAAAAGGAAAACTGCTAATTTGTCAAATGCTGTTATTCCTATTCAATTTCCTGTCTATTTTGGCCTGTCCATCATACTCTAAGCTCTCTGGGAAATTCCATTCATTCAGCAGTTTTTGTTTTGTTTTTTGAGACAGAGTTTCACTCTTGTCACCCAGGCTGGAGTGCAATGGTGCGATCTCGGCTCAATGCAACCTCCGCCTCCCAGGTTCAAGCAATTCTCCTGTCTCAGCCTCCCAAGTAGCTGGGATTACAGGTGCCTGCCACCACACCTGTCTAATTTTTGCATTTTTAGTAGAGAAAGGGTTTCACCACGTTGGCCAGACTGGTCTCGAACTCCTGACCTCAGGTGATCTACCTGCCTTGGCCTCCCAAAGTGCTGAGATTACAGGGGTGAGCCACTGCGCCTGGCCGTTCAACAGTTTTTATTTATCTCTTATTATGTACTAGATACCTGCCTAGATATTAGGGCTAATACATGAATAAGATATATAAAAATCTATTAGCTGGGCATGGTGGCACATGCCTGTAATCCCAGCTACTCAGTAGGCTGAGACAGGAGAATCACTTGAACCCAGGAGGTGGGGGTTACAGCGAGCTGAGATCAGGCCACTGAACTCCAGCCTGGGCGACAGAATGAGACTCCATCTCAAAAAAAAAAAAAAAAAAAAAAAAAAGGATAGATAAAAATCTGTGCTCTCATGGAGCTAACATTTTAGGATTTAAAAAAAACCATATTTATTCATCTTTATTATATTTCAACGTTTGATTGCAAAACTTACTACAAAGCTAGAGTGATTTAAACAGTGTGGGGTCCCCCCACAGCATAAAGACACATGCAGATCAAAGGAAAACAATAGCCCAGAAATAAATCCTTGCATGTATGATCAAATGATTTTCCACAAGGATGCCAAAATCATTTAATGAAGAAAGGACAACCTTTCCAACAATGGTGCTGGGAAAACTGGATATCCACATGCAAAACGATGAAGTGAGACCCTTATATTAAGTCAAATACAGAAATTAGCTTAAAACATATAAAACATCTAAATTTAAGAGCTAAAACTATAAAATTTTGGAAGAACACATAGAGAAACATCTTCATGACACTGAGTTAGGCAATGATTTGATATGACACCAACAGCATGGACAACAAAAGAACCAAATAGGTAAATTGGACTTCATCAAAAAAAATTTAAACATCAAAGGACACTACCAAGAAAGTGAAAAGACAATATACAGAATGGGAGAAAATATCTACAAAGCATAAATATATGATAAGGGATTAACATCCAGAACATATAAAGAACTCCTACAACTCACAAAAAAACCCACAAATGAACAAATTTTAAAATTGGCAAAGAATTCGAACAGACATGCCTCCAAAGAAGATATACCATGAAAAGCTGCTCAACATCACTAGCCTTTAAGGAAATTAAATCTAAACCACAATGAGACACCACTTCACACCCATTAGGATGGTTATGATTTCTTTCAAAGGGGGGGAAATAATAAGTGTTGGTGAGGATGTGGAGAAACCCAAACCCTGTACACTGCTGATGGGAATGTAAAATGGTGCAGCCACCATGAAAAGTTTGGCAGTTCCTTGAAAAGTTAAACACAGAATTACTATACAATCCAAATATGATATTATTTGGTATTTATTAAGTATGATGTAATTCTTACTCTTCCTCCTCTATAGCTAGGTACTTTTCCCCTCTGTCTTCTTATGTTTTATTTATCTTTGATTTTCTGCAGTGTGATTATTATATGCCTAGAATTTTTTTTTTTTTTTGCCATTTATCCTGTGTGGTGTTTTCTGAGCTTCATGAATCTGTGGTTTAGTGTCTGGCATTAATTTGGGGAAATTCTCAGTCATAATTGCTTCAAAAATTTTTGTTCTTATCTTCTGTTTCTGGTATTATCATTTACAAGTATGTTACATCTTCTGTGGTTGCCCCACGTTTCTTGTATATTCTGTTCCATTTTTTAGGTCATCTTTCTCTCTGTGCTTTCAGTTTTGGATGTTTCTGTTGGCATATCCTCAAGCTCAGAGGCTGAGTCCATCAAAAACATTTTTCATTTCTGCTACAGTTTTTTGATCTCTAGTGTTTCCTTTTGATTCTTTCTGAAAATTTCCATCTCTCTGCTTGCACTGTCCATCTGTTTTCTTGCATGTTATCTACTTATGTTATCTACTTTTTCCATTAGAACCCTTAGCATATTAATCAGTTGTTTTAAATGCCCAGTCTGATAATTCCAACATCTCTTTCATATCAGAGTTCTGATGCTTGCTCCATTTCCTCAAACTGTTTTTGCTTTTTAGTATGCATTGTACTTTTTGTTGAAAGCCAGACATGATTACCCAGGAAAATAAACTGTAGTAAACAAGCCTTTAATGTTATGGTGGGTAAGGTGTGTGTGTAGGGGGGAAGCATTCTATAGACCTATGATTAGGTCTCAGTCTTTCAGTAAGACTATGCCCTTGGGCTGTGACCTTCACCACTGTGTCTCCGTCCCCACTCCCCTTGGGTGGAAAGATGACTAGAGGCAGCAAGAGTTAAGTACCTAACAAATGGGATTTCTTCCTGAAACACATAAAAATCAAATCAATTACAGTATTACAACATAGTAATAAAGTGAAGGGGAAAAAACCACATGATCATCCCAACTAATGCAGAAAAAGCATCTGACCTAATGCAACAACCTTTCAAGATAAAAACACTCAGTAAACTAGGAATAGAAAGAACTTTCTATACATGATAAAGGTCATATATGAAAAACCTTCAGCTGACAGCATATTCAGTGGTGAAAGACTCAAAGTTTTTCCCCTACAATCAGGAACAAGACGATGCCCACTTTCACCGCCTCTATTCAACATGATATTGGAATTTCTAGCAAGAGAAATTTGTCAAGAAAAAGACAAAAAAGGAATCAAAGTTGGAAAGGAAGTAGGAAAATTATCTCTGTAGCCGGCATGATCTTAGACATAGAAAACCCTACATATTCTAACACTAAAAATATCAGAATAAATAAATGAGTTCACCAAGGCTGCAGGATACAAAACCAACACACAGAACTTCTGGTTCTCAGTCTAGCATGCAAACAGCTTAGAAGCCCTCATCCATCTTGACGACAAGTAAAATGCTGAACAACCTGAAAATCAACAACTCTTCTTAGATTTGTCCGAGAATTGAGGTCATAAGTCAAAACACTGTCTCCAGATTGGAGAGACAGACAGGCAGATAGAGAATCCCAACCTACAGAGCAGAAACTCAGGAGAAGAAGCCTCTGCAGGAACCACCAGTACTAGAGTAGGAAAACCTAAACTATAATTGATGAATCGTTGGAGTCTCAGTGCCAACAAGTCTGAGAGTTAAAAACTCCATGGGGCCCAGTCTTAGCAGGCCCCCCAGACATTCTTGTGAGTTTCATCTCCAGAGGCCCTACCTGGTTCTCTCACTGAAGACAGGAGAAAAATCCCCTCGTGCTCCTGGCATAGGGAGGGGAAATGTTAGCCATTTTGAAACACCTCTAAAGCATTCTGTCCTTAACAAGTCCTGCCCAAAAGAGAAATTGTCTTACCAGAGTCTAACCTACTGGGATTTAATCAGGGCCTAACTGACCTGGATTTGTGTTATAATTTCTTCAAAAATCACAATTATAAACCAAAATTATAAGTATTAACTCACGTAATTACCTTTATCGGAGATCTCAATATCTTCATACACCTTCAAGTTATTGTCTAAGTATTCTTTCATTTCAACCTGCAGGTCTCCCTTTCATACTTCCTGTAGAGATCTGGTGGTAATGAACTCCCTCAGCTTTCATTTATCTGGCAATGTCTTAGTTTCTGCTTCATAGCTGAAGGATGGTTTTGCTGGATATAGAATTTGTGGTTTACAATTGTTTTCTTGCAGCACTTTAAATATATCACCCCACTTCCTTCTGGCCTCCAAGGTTTCTGGTAAGAATTCAGCTTATAGTCTTGAAGATTAATTGTATCTGCTGAGTCACCTCTCTCTGGGTACTTTTAAGAATTTCTCTTTGTCAAGTTTGATCATGTGTCTCAGTGTGAGTCTCTTTGGTTGATTCTACTTAAAGTCTAGTGAGATTCTCGGATTTGTGGATCTATGCCCTTCATCAAATTTGGGGAGTTTATTCTTCATTATTTCTTAAAATAATCTTTCTGCCCCATATTTCTCCTCCTTCTAAAACTCCCACAATGCATATGATGGTCCACTTGGTAGTCCCATGAGTCGCTTAGACTGGGTTTACTTTTCTTCATTATTTTTCTTTTTGCTCCTCAAACTTGATAATCGTACTAACTTCTACTTTGCTAGTTCTTTCTTCTATCTGCACCAATCTGCTGTTGAACCCCTCTAGTAAATTTTTCATTTCAGTTACTGTATTTTCAGCTCCAAAATCTGTTTCATTTCTGTAATTTCTATGTCTTTATTGATAGTGTCCTTTTGTTCAGGGACTGTTTGCCTGATTGCCTTTAGTTCTTTGTCCATGTTCTCCCCTTAGGTGTTTGTGCATATTTTAAACAAATAGCTTTGGCTAATAAGTCCAATATCTGTGCTGCCTCTGGGACAGTTTCTGTCAATCCATTTAGTTCCTTTAAATGAGTCATGTTTTCCTGTTTCTTTGTATGCTTTGTTATTTTTTGTTGTTGTTGTTGATGCTGTTGTTGAAAATCTGGCATTCAATTATTATAATACGGTAACTCTGGAAATCAGATTGTCCCCCTGCCCCAAGATTTGCTGTGTTTTTTAAAAAAATTATTGTTTAAGGCTGTAGGAGTTCATTTGAAACTCAGAACTTTCTTTTGCAAAGACTATTCCTTTTCAAGTGTGGTTACTAAGGTTCCTTAACCTTGTGTTCAGCTATTATAAGAGTATAATCAAGACTGTCTTAAGTGCCAAAAGCTGAAATGAACGAACGCTAAAACAAAACCTCCGCCCCGCCGACGCCAAAAAAAAGAGCATATTATAGCTGCCTCTCTGAGTTTTGTAGACCGGCTCTGTGCAGGGGTACTCCTTCCTCTCTTAGCTAGGCTTATTCTAAATCTAGAGACCAGCCTGGGATGAATCTTAGTATCTTTTCAGGGCTTTTCTGATCATGTGTCTTGCCTGACATAAGCATGGCTTTCTACTTTCCTTCATTTATGTGGATGCTTTTGAGAGTCTTAATTTCCTAAGAATCTCACCCAGCTTCTCCTCTGGGCCTTACAGGGCCTACTATACATGTCCAGCCAGAATCTCCTCAGGCATCTGTAGGTTTATAGTCACTCTGTAGCTTTTACTAGCAGTGCCCACTGCTTTTACTGCCTGTTTCCCTGGTTATACAAGACAGAGACAAGCACCTTGCATTAGGCCTTCAGGTATCCCCCAGAAAGGATGGAACAGACATACACATTAATTTGCAAATAAGGTCTGCTCTGTTCCCTCTAGTTTGAGAGAAAAGTTGGGGAATAGCTGTTGCCTGTTCAAGACCAAAGCAGCTACTATGCCAGGGAGCAGGTAGGGCAAGGGTGTGTAAAAATGCCACAAGTGTTTCCTACTGGTTTAAAGATGGCTCTTCTTGGTTAGATGTTTGCTCGGTTGCTATAATCTTTGTTTGACTGATTTCAGAGCTTCTACAATGTTGGTTCAGATAGCTACTGGGTGATTTTTAAATTTTTCTGCTGGTGAGCAGGAGCTGGAACATCCAAAATGGAACACCATTTTGCTGAGATCACTATATGTTAGCCTTGTCACTATTTTTTTTTTTAGTTATTCTTATTCATCTCTGTATCTGATTCCCAACCATAATACCTAAGAACCCAAGAAGTTTCTGGAAAAGTTACTTATTTTAAGTAGGGGGAAAAGACACATATACTCTCAATACAATATGGCAAATGGCATGAGAGAAATCTACACCAATCCAAACAGACTGACTGAGTGTCTTTGCTCTTTCAGTGTTTCTTTGATAACGGAGCTCTCATTCTCACTGTAAGTTGGTCAACTGGCATTCTGGGCTTATGTTTTCCCAGGATTTAATTGCTTCAGGTAGAACTAGCAAATGTGTTTTCAATCCAGAACTAGGTGGCTTAATCCAGGACAGAGGTAACTACTCGATGTGCTTATAATTCCATCTTCAAAACTCTTCTACATGCCAAAGCTATGAACTATCTGGGGCCCTGTTTTTAATACTCTTACTGACATTTTTTTTTTTTTTTTGGAGACTGACTTTTTTTTTTTTTTTTTTTTTTGGAGAAAGAGTCTCGCTCTGTAACCAAGGCTGGAGTGCAGTGGCGCAATCTTGGCTCACCGTGACTTCTGCCTGCCGGGTTCAAGCGATTCTCCTGCCTCAGCCTCCCAAGTAGCTGGGACTGTAGGCACCTGCCACCACGCCCAGCTAATTTTTTGTATTTTAGTAGAGATGGGGTTTCACTGTGTTGCCCAGGCTGGTCTTGTACTCCTAAGCTCAAGCAGTCTGCCCACCTTGGCCTTCCAAAGTGCTAGGATTACAGGTGTGAGCCATCACACCTGGCCTCTTACTGACTTTTAATATGATTTTGCACACTTCAGTTTTTCTCAAATGTAACATATTATTTAAAACCTTACCCTTCTTTCACCAATAACCAAAGATAAATAAGTTAAACATTTTAGAAGGGGGACCATTTATTATCATTATTCTACTTGCTATCTAGGGACCAATGATTTTCCAGAGGCCCAGAGAATAGCACGTTTCAAATTTAAAGGCTTTAAATTTGAGACAGTAATTAAGGTTAAAGAAGGTCATAAGGGTGTGGACCTAATCCAATATGACTAGTGTCCTTCTAAGAACTTGAAGAGCGGCCGGGCGGGGTGGCTCACGCCTGTAATCCCAGCACTTTGGGAGGCCAAGGTGGGCGGATCACAATGTCAGGAGATTGAGACCATCCTGGCTAATACGGTGAACCCCCATTTCTACTAAAACTACAAAAAATTAGCCAGGCATGGTGGCGGGCACCTATAGTACCAGCTACTTGGGAGGCTGAGGCTGGAGAATGGCGTGAACCCGGGAGGTGGAGCTTGCAGTGAGCCGAGATCAAGCCACTACACTCCAACCTGGGTGACAGAGTGATACTGTCTCAAAACAAAACAAAACAAAACAAAACAAAAAACAAAAAAAACAAACTTGAAGAGATACCAGGGATGTGCCTGCACAGGGGAAAGATGATATGAGAACACAGCAAGAAGGGAGTCATCTACTGGCCAAGGAGAAGCCTCAGGAGAAACCAACCCCACCAACACCTTGATTTTGGACTTCCCAGCCTGCAGTACTATGAGAAAATACATTTCTGCTGTTTAAGCCACCTGTTTATGGTATTTTGTTATGCAATTCCTAGTAAACTAATACAGAGGGGAATGGAAATGAATACAGAGCAAGAGAAATATACAAAAATGTAAGAATAATATTTTCTAATGTATTAGTCCATTTTCACACTATAAAAATCTACCAGAGACTGGGTAATTTATAAAGAAAAAAAGGTTTAATTGACTCACAGTTCCACATGGCTGAGGAGGCCTCAGGAAACTTACAATCATGGTGGAAGGCATAGGGGAAGCAGGCACCTTCTTCACAAAGCAGCAGGGGACGGGAGGAGAGAGACAGAGCACGCATGCACACCAGTGACCGAGCAAGGGGGGCACTGCCACACACTTTTAAACCATCAGATCTCATGAAAACTCACAATCACGAGAACAGCACGGGGGGAAGCCAACTCCATAATCCAATCACCTCTACCAGGGCCCCTTCCTTGACACGTGGAGATTACAATTTGAGATGAGATTTGGGTGGGACACACTACCAAACCATATCATCTGACTTTATACCAAACACAGAAATTCTAAGTCTTTGAGTACCAAAATATGCCTGAATTCACAGCTGACAAAGGCTGTTAAGTATTTTGTTCAATGACATTTAATCCCAGCTCAGGGAGAGATTCTGATGCTACAGACTCTGGGGTCCACTCCCAGGAGGCCTGTCTCTGCAGGTGAGCAGTAATAACAAAGGATTTCTAAAACCACATGGAATGGCATCCCCAGCTATATTAAGGAGAAGACTAGACCTCAGGCTGTTGTGCTCTCAAGTGATAATAACAATACATCAGCTCAGTTTCAGGCCAAGGCTAAAGCCCAAGAGGAAAACCTTTTCTTTTTCCTTTCTTTTCTTTTTTGTTTTTAAACTGTAAGCGACACCCCAAAGACTGATTTTACTTTTACAAACAAAAAAACCACTGTTTGACTCATTGTGGGAGTCAATATGTGCTTTCTTAGAGGCACTTGGTTCCCAAAAAGAAAGGCATATCTGTTCAGACTCCAGTGCAGAGAGGAGAAAAGAGTCCTAAGAGTGCACAGGTGATGATGAAGAGGCCCCCGGATACTGACCAGCCTCACTCACTCTCTTCTGTGCCTTTCTTAATGTGATTCTAGGAGCAGCGGTTGTCTGCTACCATTCTCTGTTGTGCCTACTTGTTAGAAATATATTAAAATAATTTTGTATTTATTTTCAAAGGCATCAAGGTTTATTTTGTTTTGAGATGGAGTTTCACTCTGTCGCTCAGACTGGAGTGCAGTGGCATAATCTCAGCTCACTGCAGCCTCCACCTCCAGGGCTCAAGTGACCATCCTGCCTGAGCCTCCCGAGTAGCTGGGGCTGCAGACGTGCGCCACCATGTCCGGCTAATTTCTTGTATTTTTAGTAGAAATGCAGTTTCACCATGTTGGCCAGGCCGGTCTCAAACTCCTGACCTCATATGATCCACCTGCCTTGGCTTCCCAAAGTGCTGGGATTACAGGCGTGAGCCACCACGCCCGGCCGAAAGGCATCAAGTTTTAAAATGACTCACTACAATGGCATTAGTTCTCATTCTTGAAACCAGGGCCATCAGACATCACAGTTCCAGAGGTAGGGAAGGAAGTGAAAATGATTCAGATTAATTCCTTAGGGTCACTCTTCAAAACAGTCAGAGCAAGTGGTATCATTTCCAATTTACAAATGATGATGTGGCCAAGTGGCTTGCCTACAGTCCACAGCTAAGTGATGGAGCCAGCACTTCAAGCTGTGCTCTTAAACGCCATGTCTAACACTCTTTCTATTACATTCTGATGCCTACAGTTCTTCTTCCTATGACTCCATGAAAGAGATGAACTACACACTTTGGTGTTTTGTTTTGATTGTGTGCATGCTTGACCAGAAATGTGGCAAGAGATAATAAAGTTAGAGAATTCCTTCTCTATAATCTAGCCACTTATTTCTCAAATGCTAAGTGACACTAAGATGGTCCAAAGGCAAAGCTATCCTACAATGCATCAGTGCCAGTTTATCTGTCACAATGATAAACAGAGAGGGAGAAGTTACTGATATCCTCAAGGCCAGAACTAGGTGTTGAACAGCTAATAATCAGTGGGATTTGGAGAGGAGACAAAATTAGGATTCAGAGTTTAAACGGAAGACAGTTTTACTTCCAGATTCATGCCCCTTGCCATGCACAGTGGTATCTAGCACAGTTTTCTACATAGGAAGACCTGAGCAAGAAACTGACTTTGCTATCCTAGCTCTGTCATAGACTTCCTGAATCATCTCCATCTCACAGTCCTCAGACCTACACAGCAAAATCCTTCCCATATCTGTGTGCTCATGTTTGAACCACACTAATAGAGGCTCAGGCAACACGCACTTCTGTATAAAAAGTAACCCAGTTCTGAAGCCTGCTTTGAAGCGTGTAGAAACGTGGGTTGCCCTGAGATAAACAGCACAGGCACTTACCAGTCAGGAGATTTTCCTCTCAGCTCTCAGCAACAGATGACAAAGTCATGCATACAAACAAATCTGCAAGGCACTGCGGCATGGGCCAGACAGAGGACAACAGAGAGAGATGGCAGAGATGGGGCGCACTGTGGCTGTGGCCATCCATCTGCATATGAGTCACTACCTCTGAACAACAGCCTTTTCCTCATTTGTTTAGAGAGCCTCAGCAAAGCAAATGCAGGGTAGAGAGCCAGAGGACCTTGGGATCAATTTCTAAGTTTCACTGTCATCTGGTTAAGTAGGCTCAAGTATTACTAGCATTTCCACCTTTATGGACAGCTGTCCACAAGGAAAATATATGCTTTTCCTGGGAAGACAAGGGTGGGACAGGGAAGGGATGTCATAGGAAAACCTACCAGCTATACAGAGTACAAATTTTCACATGAGGAGCCATCCAATCAGCAGTGTGCAGAGAGAGAAGGACCTTTCATTTCACAGAGCATGATTTTGACACAGAGCAAGTGTGAAGGTGCGCTGCTTCCTGTTGATCAGTTGACTATTCTGCTGAAGAAGAAAATGAACCCATTGGGGTGCTTTTTCTGAACAGGCCTGTCAACCGGCTTGTAGGACTGATGTCTAATGTAGAGAAAAGAACAAAGTAGACACCATGCTTTCTCCTACCAACATTTTGATAATAAGCAAAGCAGGAGGGAGCCACCCACAGTGCTGCTGGGACTTGAACGAGCTGTACACTCTCCTGAGTATTGCCGGGGCTCATATTCTATGCTGTGTCTCACAGCACCTTCTCAACACCGATTCAGCTTCCCAGCAGCCATCAACGGAAGGATGACTACACTCCTGTCCCAGACAGGGGATCGGATGCTAGCGAGGTCAGTGGCTACAAGTACAAAGTAAAAACCAGAAGCTGGGAGTTTTGCCTCTTACTACCTACTTCTTGCTTTATTTTATGATCTTAGAAGAAGAAATACAATACTAAAATCTATCCAGAACTAAAAAAGCAAGCAACAAACAAAGCGTGAAGAGGATCTGTAGGAAAAGGAAAACATGAATCAGACCCTGAAGCCTAAAACGAGATCCCATTGTTTGAGGAAACCCCATCTTGGATGAGTTTGCAAGGGAAGTGACCTAAAAAAAGCCTCTGACATGATGTGCAGCTGGCACCGTCATCTTCAACACAGCCGCGTCTTCCTTCCAGGGAAGATGTGGAACTAAGTTGAGAGAAGAGGGGGCGGGAGCTGTTTTCCGCTGCGCGCGCAGAGCTGGTGACGGCGGCGCGATCGGCCGGGCTGTAACCGTTGCCCGCAGGGGAGCGGCTGGAGGGGCAACGGGGCCCGGGCCCCCGCGAGGCGACGCCGCAGGGCAGCGGGGGCAACGGGGGCAGCAAGACAGACTCGTGGAGACGCGGCACCGCCACCGGGCTGGGTGTGGCGCGCCGAGGCTGGGGTGTCGCCGCCACCGCCGCCGCTGAGGTGACTGAGGAGAGAGGCGCCTCCTCGCTCCCGCCACCGCCAGACGGCCATGCCCGTCCCCAGCTCGCCAGCGGTTTTCGTTGGAATATACGTCGCACATTTACGGCGATCCTGAGTGTGAGCGCAGACTTTTCTGCCAGGCTCAGCACAGCGTCTTCGCTGACGAGCTTAGAGGTTCTATGTGCCATAATTAACGTTGCCTTGAAGACTCCTGGACACGGAGACTGGCCTCAGAAATAGTTGGCTTTTTGTTTTGTTTTGTTTTTTAATTGCAAGTATATTTATTTTAATGACTCTAGTAAAACTGAGCATCAAGTAAACAAGTGGAAAGCGATCTACACTTTTAACTTGTCTCACTAGTGCCTAAATGTAGTAAAGGCTGCTTAAGTTTGTATGTAGTTGGATTTTTTTGGAGTCTGAAGGTATCCATCTGCAGAAATTGAGGCCCAAGTTGAATTTGGATTCAAGTGGATTCTAAATACTTTGCTTATCTTGAAGACAGAAGCTTCATAAGGAATAAACAAGTTGAATAGAGAAAACACTGATAATAGGCATTTTAGGGGTCTTTTCAAAGTTTTCTGCTGTGAAACATTTCAAGATTTGATTTTTTTTTTCACTTTCCCCATCACACTCACACGCATGCCCACATTTTTTATTTGCCATAATGAACCGTCCAGCCCCTGTCGAGAACTCCTGTGAGAACATGCGTTTTCTTATAACTCACAACCCAACCAATGCTACTCTCAACAAGTTCCCAGAGGAACTTAAGAAGTATGGAGTGATGACTTTGGTTGAGTTTGTGATGCTACATATGATAAAGCTCCAGTTGAAAAAGAAGGAATCCATGTTCTTGATTGGCCATTTGATGATGGAGCTCCACCCCCTAATCAGATAGCAGATGATTGGTTAAACCTGTTACAAACCAAATTTCATGAAGAGCCAGGCTGCTATGTTGCAGTGCCTTCTGCTGTGGGACTGGGAAGGGCATCTGTGCTGGTTGCACTTGGCTTTGATTGAATGTGGAATGAAGTACGAAGACGCAGTTCAGTTTATAAGACAAAAGGGGAGCATTCAATTCCAAACAGCTGCTTTACTTGGGAGAAATACTGACCTAAGATGCGATTACGCTTCAGAGATACCAATGGGCATTGCTGTGTTCAATAGAAAGAAACGTAAATGAAGGCTGACTTGATTGTGGCATTTAGAGGGAACTCTTGGTACCTGGAAATGTGAATCTGGAATCTTACCTGTGTCATCAAAGTAGTGATGGATTCAGTACTCCTCAGCCACTCTCCTCATGATTGGAACAAAAGCAAACAAAAAAGAAATCTCTATAAAATGAATAAAATGTTTAAGAAAAGAGAAAGAGAAAAGGAATTCAGTGAAGGATGATTTTGCTCCTAGTTTTGGAGTTTGAATTTCTGCCAGGATTGAATTATTTTGAAATCTCCTGTCTTTTTAAACTTTTTCAAAATAGGTCTCTAAGGAAAACCAGCAGAACATTAGCCTGTGCAGAACCATCTGTTTGGGGAGCACACTCTTCATTATGCTTGGCACATAGATCTCCCTGTGGTGGGATTTTTTTCCCTTTTTTGGGGGGGAGGGGTGGTGGTATATTTTTCCCCTCTTTTTCCCTTCCTCTCCTACATCTCCCTTTTTCCCCCGATCTAAGTTGTAGATGGAATAGAAGCCCTTGCTGCTGTAGACGTGCGTGCAGTCTGGCAGCCTTAAGCCCACCTGGGCACTTTTAAATAAATTTTAAAAACCACCAAAAAAAAAAAAAAAGCAGTGACATAGATGTATTACATGATCCAGGTGGTTTTTAGTCTTTACTGATGAAAGGGTGTTCATGTTAGCTTCTTTCCCTCAAAACCCTATCTAATACTAGGCAAAGTAGCCAAGAGCCTTTTGTTTTGTTTTTATTTTGATAAATTAGTGGGGAAATGGCATTTTAAGAGGAATCTCTTCTCAAAGAAGTTAGCTGGGAGTTGAATTCTTCTCTTCCCTAACCAGTGAAAGCTAAATGGATATCCCAGAAACTTGTCTTCTAAAAGGGAGGACTCCAGGCCATCAATAAAGATATCCAGGCAGTGGGCGTACTTTCTACACCCTGTAGAATTGTGGGCTGCAGCGTTACTCTGATTTTCTATCTAGTATCAGAGAATGCTGGTAGCTTAAAATTTTTATTTTAGGATCTGTACTGTGAATTTTCAGAAACGGTCAAAGGAGCAGCAGCAAATTCACATATTTTCAACTTGAGAAATGCTTGTGGTATGTTTTCCAAACTGCCCCGTATATGTAAAGTTCAGTTTAACCACTGATTGCCGTGTTATTACTACGTTCTTTTGAGGTTAAAAAAAAAATCCCTGGTTTAAAACCAACAATGATGCCTAGTGAGTATGTGTCCACAGGCTGTAACAGGGTAGAAGAGAGACATCAGACAACCCAATGAGTAGCGAAGAGACTGTGTTGCTTGTAAAGCAGTGTAGTAGCATTTTTGCAGATTCTTTGCTGGGTTTAGTGTACTGATCTAGAAAAGCTGTTTTTCTGTTCCTTTGTGGAAGGCAGTTACGATCAGGCTGCATGGACAAAGCAGGTAGAGGGGCACCATCAGGGGCTCTTGCACTATTTTTACCTCTAAATACTACATTCTCAGTAGTGCCCTGCTTCTAAGGCTTTGAATACAGGCTTAAAGTCATCTTATCCTGCTGGAATTTGCTGTGCAGAGCCATAAGCCTCCCATTTTGTGAGCGTCAGCTAGGCCAGTAGGAACAGACCAGGACCTTGTTTCACACTGATGATACCTCAAACGTTGGCCGGCTATGTGAACTACCTATTTCCTGTTGTTGGAGTTTTGATTTTTAACTGAATGCAAATCTGCAGATTCCTGCTTCTCCCATCCCAGAAAACAAAACCAAATAATGCTTTTTGAAATTGTTTCTAGGACTTTAAAGTAAAAAATAATGGTATATCCAAAATTCTTTATTTCAGAACATAACAATAGATTCCATTAATATAGACTCAAGATCAAAACAGCATACGTGCTAAGCTAACATAGACAGTGTTGACTCCAAGGGTTTTGATCAATACCGTAACAAACCTTTTCCCTTTGACATACTCTGAATTTTGTTGTTTGAGGGGAGGGGGTGTGCGTGTTCGCACATGGACACGCACGCAGCGTCCATCAGTATCAGTCCCTGCCCGAGTTAGGAAAATTACATCCCTGGTTCTGTATTGAGGAGAAGGATGTATAAAGCAACATGACACATTAGCCCTCATTTTGTTTTAAATTAAAGACTAATGTTAACTGTTCTCAAAACTGGATTTTTTTCCTTAAAATTAAAGCAATTATTTTCTTTTGGATTTAATGAAGTACTGCTAGCTGAAACCATTCTGACATAGAGAGATGTCAGATTTGAAAGGTGTGCAACCTGATTTAAAACCAAACCCTGAACCCTTTTAAAGAACAATAAAACATATTTTACATGCTCAGAAAAAAAAAAAAAAAGGAGGGAGCTGGCAGATGGGAGTGATAAGGCAGGAGAGGAAATACTGACTCGCTTCTGTTCACAATGGCCTTCCTAGCTCACACGGCTCCTCAGATTCTTCTCTGGAACTACTGTGTTCTATTTCCCCTTCCCTTTCCTAATTTGGAACAATTTTAGCAGCTGTGGACAACAACTGCAGTTTCTTATTTCAGTTTTGAGAGACCTTCCGGAAACTCTGCCAGAGTCTGGGGATCTGATGCCAGACAAGTTATATGACAATCACTTCACTTGTTTAAAATACCATTTCCCAACCTACTTCCTCATGCCCTAGAGCACAGCCCCCCAATTCTAACTCAACAGGCTGGGAAAGGTCTGGATCTGCACTTTCCCCAGCCTCCAGAGTGACGCTATGCACCGCCCCATTTGGGATGCCCTACGAAGGCACTCATTCTGGGGGGGCCAGACCCAGCATCTGGGGTTGGTGCACAGAAACACAGCTCTATTGTTAAGCATGAGGATGATGCCTGCTTTCCTTTACTATTCTGAAGAGTTGCTGGCTATAAAATGCTTCTACAGCTTCAGGTAAAAAGAATAACATAAAATATTATTAAAACGATACATTTAAGCCATAACAGATGTTGAGGTAATGTTAGTCTTAGCCCACAAATTTCCTAATTCCATAGAGGCTGGCTCATTTTGATGGGTTTTTCTAAGAGTTTTCACACACTGGTGTGAGCATCCTGAAGCAGAGTGAGGGCCCATGAAAAACTGAACTACCAGATTCATCAAGGTCTGAACATGCAAACTCCCTGTCCTCTTCCCTTGTGGGAGCAAAACTCATCAGAATAGCAGAGCAGGCCTGTTGACTCATGAACAGAATGCTGGGGCAATGGGAGACAGGAGGCTTCCAACATTAACAATGGCTACTAACATATAACTGCAGAGATGCTGAGAGAGAAAAATCAATGGTTGTCTTAGCTTTCCACGAAAAATTAAATTAATTTGGGTTTATAATCATTACAGTAAGCCAAGAAGGAAAAAAATTCTTTTAGAAAATGTTTCCACTCTGAATCGGATGTGTTGCTCACTAAGAACTAGTTTATGCATGTCTGGCTCTCTGAAGAGTTATATTTAGCTTGCTAGCATTCTGTCCAGTTTGTCTCTTGCTCAAAAGACATTTTTCCCTGACCGGGACTCACGTCAGCATGCATTACTGTGAGGCTGCACTAGCCACTGAGGCCCAGGCCTACACAAACAACGGCAGCGAGGCTTTCTAGAGGAGAAAGGCCACGTGTTTACCCTTCACAACAGACCACTGCTGTACAACTGCTTAGCAGAGTCTACCCTAGAGAATAATATATCCCATAAAATAGCATCTTCGCAACAACGTCTTAGTTCCTTAATCAATTTTTTAAGGAATTTAGGAGAAAATAGGGGGTAGGGAGTGGATAAACAACACATATCAGCATTTTACAGACCCGCTCACCCATACACACAGCAAAGAATACATAGTAAATCGATCAAATATGGGTTCTGACAGGAGCACAGCCAGCTGAAGTCCCGGTTATATTCTGTGAGCTGGTCTAACTAAATGGTTATATACAAAACAGACCATTGAAAAAAAAGGATAAAAAGACCCAACCACGTATCACAGAATTCCAAATAAACCTGGCTGTAATGGTTAATTTTATGTGTCAACTTGGAGGGTTTTTTAGATGAGATTAACATTTAAATTTGTGAACTTTCGGTAAAGCAGACTGCCCTCCATAATGAGGGCAGGCCTCACCTGATCAGTTAAATAGAACACAAAGACTGGCCTCCTCTCCAAGAGGAAACTTCTCCAGCAGACTGCCCCTGCAGATTTCATTTGCATCATCGACTCTCCTGGGTCTCCAGCCGGCTAGCCCATACTGCAGATTTTAAACTCACCAGCTTTCTTAATCATGTGAGTCAACTCCTTATAATAAATCTCTATCTCTCTATCTCCTAATAGTTCTGTTTCTCTGGAGAACCCTAAATACGAATACTCCAGCAATGCCACCTCTTAAAAGAAATATCTTAAGTCATTTCACTGTATACACGTTCTATGAAAAACTCTTCCAGTGACGACCCTAAAAGCAGGGTCAGAGCAGTGCCACGTAATACCCCGTGTTAAGCTAGCAGGAAGACATCAAAGCAGACTCTATTTCTTTGAGTAATACAGTCTTTTCTTTCTATTTGATTCTATCATTTCCAAACCCAAACCATCACAAGATCTCTTGCCAGTCGTGCTGGCTCATGCCTGTGATCCCAGCACTTTGGGAGGCCGAGGAGGGCAGATCACTTGAGATCAGGAGTTTGAGACCAGCCTGGCCAACATGGCAAAACCCTGTCTCTACTAAAAAAAATACGAAAATTAGCCAACATGCTTGCTTGAATCCAGGACGCAAAGGCTGCAGTGAGTCAAGATCGTGCCACTGCATTCCAGCCTGAGCAACAAGAACAAGACTCTGTATGAAAAAAAAAAAAAAAATTCTTAAGCACAAATCTGATTAATCCAGTCAGATGACATCAGAGTAAAACTCCACTTAGCAGCCACCTTCAATAAAAGTGTTTGAAGAAACGGCTAACCTGGAAAGACCATTAACCATCCCCCTCCCATCTCCAATTGAAAGGTTTTTAAAGTCTAAGTGGAAAGTCCAGGATTATCATGGGGAGGAAATTATTGCCATGTTAATCGAAGCTATGAGAAAAGACAAAAGAGAAAGGGAATGGCTGGGTCTTATATGCACTTTCACCATCAAACCACCAAGTAAAAATATGGATAAAATATCAAAAAAGCAGTGGCGGTAGGGAGAGAGGAGGAAGAGTAAAGGGAGAGTGAAGGCAGCAGAGCAGACAAGGTTGGGTTTAGTGGGAGATAGGCAAGGGGAAGCTGGAGGACAAAGAGAGGACAGAGAGGAGGAAGTGAGAATAGCCTGAATAACAGCACCACTTCTGTTGCAGTGGGGCAGTGACTTCCCAGTGTTTCCAACAACTCAGGGAGAACCTCTGCAATGGAGATGGAACTGTATGGCACTTGGCTTGACTCACCATGAGCTCAGTTCTACACTGAAATAAGTAAATGGAAATATAAAAATGATAGGTGGAGGGTCACCATCTTTGCAAGAGTCTGGCACTGTCACTTTTTCTGACTGCAGACCAATCAGACGAATTAGAAAATATTCTTGGCTCTAAAGCACAAATGAACACATAAAATCCTCCTGCCTGTTGCCATGAGACCCATTGGAGGTACTGAGGCGTGACCAATGTGTGTGACTAAAGACAGAACGTGTGTCAAGGCATGTTCTTGTTCAGTAAAATAACTCACTGGGAAATACACTATCCCTAACATTTGCCCTGAGCATAAGACCTTGGCATGAAGCTACTTTCTGTGTGAGCCCAGTCCCATAAACACTATTTGCATGTGATTACAGATTCTGGTATCAGAATTCCAAGAGAGGAATGTGTGCTCTCATATGCTACATAAAATAATTCAAAGTTACACCTGCATTCCCACTGCAGACATTCTGCATTAACCCCCATCCAGCAGAGCCTCTTTGGGGCTCACAGTACCCTTCAGAGGTACATGGAACTAGCCTTCGCTGTTATCTTGAAGACAGTGCAGGAGTGATCACCCTACTTCAGAATCTGAATGGATGAGCTACTTCAGGAACCGAACTTGAAAACATAAGGGAATTTCACCTACCAAAGACCACTGCATGGAAGATAGGGACCAGTTATTTGTTTGATTTGTTTTACTCCAGTGTCATATCCCACTGTCATATCAACAAAAGGAAACATATTCAAGCTACAAAACCTGGGCTTTAGGTTTAACATATTAAAGGAAAAACAAATATGCTATAAAATATTCCAGCGGTAACTGGGATGCTGAAGGAAAGTGGAAGGGGTGGTCTTTACAAAACAGTTAAATTTTGAGATATTCACATTAGTTTTAGTGCAGTCTCTCCTGAGGCAGAACAGACTGCAAACTACCAAGTATTTCTCTCTAATAAGGGAAGACATCAAGACAGTTTTACTTCTTCCCCTCCAATTTGGATTTTTTTTTCTTTTTTTGAGATGGAGTTTTTTGCTCTTGTCACCCAGGCTGGAGTGCAATGGCGCGATCTCAGCTCACTGCAACCTCCGCCTCCTGGGTTCAAGTGATTCTCCTGCCTCAGCCTCCCGAGTAGCTGGGATTACAGGTACCCACCACCACCCCTGGTTATTGTCGTGTCTTGTCCTGTCCTGTCCTGTATTGTAGTTTTAGTAGAGACGGGGTTTCACCATGTCAGTCAGGCTGGTCTCAAACTCCTGACCTCAAATGATCCACCCACCTCAGCCTCTCAAAGTGCTGGGATTACAAGTGTGAGCCACCGCGCCGGCCATGGTTTTTTTTTTTTTTTTTTAAGTTTCTTTTTCATGCCTGGTTGCATTGGCTAGAACCTCCAATATGGTGTTGAGAAGAAATGGTGTGAGCAGATATCCTTGTCTTGGTTAAACAAATAACTATAAATACATTGTAGGTAATCACAGCCAAGCTTCTCACTGTCAAAGAAAGAATACGCAAGGGGAAAACGCTAGAATTAACCCTGTAGTGCTGAATTTGAGTCAGAGAAACCAGTATAAACTAACGTTTATTTTAACATAGATACAAATAGAGAAATAAGTATAGATATGTGTGTATACATGGATATAAATACATATATCTCCTAATCCTGTCCACTGAGAGCCTAGAAGCAGTGACGCCTGATAGCCAAAAGCATTTCTAGTACCCAGGTCTAGTTTCTTATATACCATCCTCTAGTAAAAGGAATCAGGGCTCCCTGAAAAATGGCTGATTCTTGGACACAGAAAATACAAGATAAGCGGGGAGCACCCTGTAGTGTCAGAAAGTAAGGAAGTGCTAAAAAACAAACAAACAGCAACAACAAAAAATCCCAGCCACTTGAAAGCTTCCAGTGGCCAAAGCTGGAAGATTTTAAGAAAAAAAAAATTATGATACTATTGGATTGTAATACAAAGAATACAATATCCATAAATCCACACTAATATGGATAAATGAAGAATAAGCAAATAAATGAGAGAGAGAGGCCAAATTTTCTTTACAGGAGATTTATAATGAACAAATGTAGAAAGAATAAGGGAAATAGGAAATAATCATTAGAACACCATAGTAATAACTGCTATAGGGAAGATCCACTAATGATTGTCAAAATTCATGGACAAACGTTATCAGAATACTTGAACAGCCTCATAATATCTGATCCACCAATGACTACTGTGGTAGTTTTAGCACACATCCACAAATTCTCTGTCCACCAATGACTACTGTGGTAGTTTTAGCACACATCCACAAATTCATAATATCTGATCCACCAATGACTACTGTGGTAGTTTTAGCACACATCCACAAATTCATAATATCTGATCCACCAATGACTACTGTGGTAGTTTTAGCACACATCCACAAATTCTCTGATTCTCCTCCCTCCGGGAAGTGAAGCTTAATTCCCATCTCCCTGAGTGTGGGCTGAATTCCTCAAAAAGAGAAAGGGAAAAAGAAACTAACTTTACAGTGGAGAAACCTTGCAGATACCACCTAAACCTAGTGATCAGGGTAGCAGTGCCAGTAACATGTCATGATGTTATTATAAACCCTTTGGTATGATGAGAAGGGCACTGCACTTTTATGGTATCTATCCCCTCCTCCAATTATTTATTTATTTATTTATTTAGAGACACGGTCTCATTCTGTCACCCAGGCTTGAGTGTAGTGGTGCAATCATGGCTTACTGCAGCCTCAAACTGCTGGACTCAAACCATCTTCCTACCTTGGCCTTCTGAGTAGCTGGGACTATAGGTGTGTGCCACTATGCCTTGCTAATTTTTTTCTTTTCTTTTTTTTTTTTTTTTTTTTTTAAGAGACAGGATCTCCCATGTTACCCAGGCTGGTCTCAAGCTCCTGGGCTCAAGTAATCTTCCCACTTCATTCTCCAAAAGTGCTGGGATTACAACAGGCATTAGCCGCACAGCACTTGACCCCCTCCCCCAATCTATAAACCAAGTCTAATCATGAGAAAACATCAGATAAACTCAAATTGAAGACTTTCTGCAAAACATGTAACCACTACTCTTTAAATATATCAAGGTCATGAGTTATAGCTAATAAACCAACAAAAAAGACAAAACAGAGTTACCCGATAGAAACGAAGGCATAAAAAGAACAAAAGGAGAATGAAGAACAGATGAAACAAAGGAAAACAAAAGCAAGAGAAAAGACTTAAACCTAACTATATCATTAAACACATTAAATGTAAATGGTCTAAACATCCCAATTAAATGGCAGATATTGTTAGAGTAGATTTTCTTCTAAAAAAGCAAGGCAACTTTAAATATAAAGATACAAAGGTTCAAAATAAAAGGATGAAAAAAGATATACTATGTTAATACTAGCCAAAAGAAAAGTGGAGTGGCTATATTAGTATCAAAGTATATTTCAGAGCAAAGAATATTACCAGGGATAAAAAAGGTTAGTTCATAATGATAAAGGAAGTCATTTCATAACAATAAATTTAACAATTGATAAAGAGGTCATTAAAAGAACATAAAAATTCTAAACATGTATGTACCTAGTAACAGAGTTTCAAAATATATGATGCAAAAACTGAAAAGCACTGCAAGGAGAAATAAAAAAATCCACAGGGTTTTTTCTTGGAGATTTCAACACTTCTCTCAATAGCAGAACAAGTAGACAGAAAATCAGTAAGAATGCTGATTTTAAAAAATTCTACTAACTTGACCTACTTCACATTTATAGAACACCTTACCCAAAGACAGCAGAATACATATTTTTGAAAAGTGCAAATGGGACATTTACCAAGGTAGATCGTATTCCAAGCCATAAAACAAATTACAATACATTTTAAAAGATTCAAGTAATACAAAGTCTGTTTTCTGACCAC
Source organism: Chlorocebus sabaeus (assembly GCF_047675955.1). Taxonomy (NCBI): domain Eukaryota; kingdom Metazoa; phylum Chordata; class Mammalia; order Primates; family Cercopithecidae; genus Chlorocebus; species Chlorocebus sabaeus. The sequence continues at coordinate 129,760,763 of NC_132904.1, read as the reverse complement.
AATGAAATTAAAATAGAGATCAGTACAGAAAGGAATCTGAAAAACACTAATGTTTGGAAACTAACACATTTCTCAATAATCTGTAAGTCAAAGAAGAAATCAAAAGGGAAATTATAAAGTGTTTTGAAGTGAATGAAAATAAAAACATGACATCAGAATTAAGAGTAGGCCACTAAAGCAGTAATTAGGGTGAAATCTACAGCATGAAAGACCTAGATTCGAAAAGAAGAAAGGTCTGAAATCAGTGACCTCATCTACTTTATGAAATTAGAAAAAAAGCCTGGGCAACACAGCAAGTCCTCATCTCTACAAAAAATTAAAAAATGAGCCAGGCATGGTGGTAGATGCCTGCAGTCCCAGCTACCTGGGACGCTGAGGCAGGAGAATTGCTTGGTCCCAGGAAATTGAGGCTACAGTGAGCCAAGATTGCGCCACAGCACCCCAGCGAGGCGACAGAGAAAGACCTTGTCTCTAAATAAATAAATAAACAAACAGAAAAATAAAAGAAGAAATTACAAAAAGAACACATTATATTCAAAGCAAGCAGAATAAGGGAAATAATAAAGATCAAAGCAGAAATCATGAGACTTCAGAAAACAAAACAACAGAAAAAAACCAGTAAGCCCAAAGGCTGGTTCTTTGAAAAGATCAATAAAATTAATAAACCTCTACCTAGACTGACTGGGAACTATAGAGAAAAGAAACAAATTAACAATGCCAGGAATAAGATAGGTGACTATAAAAACATTAAAAGAATGATAAGAAAATATTATGAACAACTTTATGCTTAAACATTTCACAACTTGGATGAAATAAACAAATTTCTTGCAAGACACAATGACCAAAGCTCACTCAATGAGTGACCTGAATAGCCTTACATTTACTTTTTAAAAAGAATTTATAGTTAAAAAAAAAAAAAAAAAACTCCCCACAAAGAAAACTCCAGGCCCACATCACTGGGGAATTCTACCAAACATTTAAGAAAAAAAAAAAATATATCAATTCTAAAGAAACTCTTTCAACAAGGTAAAAAGAAAGAAATATTTCCCAATGTATTCTATGAGGCCAGAATTACCCTGATACCAAAAGCAGAGGCATTAAAAGAAATCTACAGGCCAATATCCCTCATGAACATAGATGCAAACATTCCAAACAAAATCTTAGCAAGTGAATCACAAAAAAGACCAAGTTCTGGCTGTTTGTGTGTACAGGAAGAAAACAAAAACAAAAACAAACCAACTGAGGTTTATCCCAGGAATGCAAGGCTGGTTTAACACATGAAAATCGGTTAATGTAATTCATCAAAATAATGTAATATCACCATATTTCATTCTCAACAGATGCAGAAAAAGCACTTGACAAAATTCAGCATCCACTCGTGATAAAAAATTTTTGGAACAGAAAGGAACTTCCTGAGATAGACAACAGCAAAACAACAGAGGAAAATCAATAAACCAGAAGCTGGTTCAAATAAGCCAAAAATTAGGAATAGAGGGAGTTTCCCAATCTGATAAACAATATCCATGAAAAAGTTATAGGTAATATTATATTATTGGTAGAAACCAGACAAAAATACCTGTTCTCACCAGCTCTATTAACTTTGAGACAGTCTCATTCTATTGCCTGGGATGGAGTATGGTGGTGCAATCTTGGCTCGCTGCAACCTCCACCTCCCAGGTTCAAGCAATTCTCATGCCTTAGCCTCCCACCTAGTTGGGACCACAGGCACGAGCCACCACACTTGGCTAATTTTTGTATTTTTAGAAGAGAAGGAGTTTTGCCATGTTGGCCAGGCTGGTCTCAAACTCCTGGCCTCATGTGATGCACCCGCCTCAGCCTCCCAAAGTGCTGGGATAACAGGCGTGAGCCACTGTGCCCAGCCTGCCCTCACCACTTCTATTCAACACTGTATTGGAGGTTCTAGCAGTGCAACCAGGCATGAAAAAAAGAACTTAAAAAAAAAATTAGAAAGGAAGAAGTAAAGCTGTCTTCGTGTCTTCATTTGCAGAGAACATTAATATTTATGTCAGGGATCAGCAAACTACAATCCAAAGGCCAAATATAACCATTGTCTGGTTTTTTGTTATTTGCGTTCGTAAATAAAATTTTATTGGAACACAGCCACATCCATCCATTTACTTATCATCTATGGCTGCTGTAAACCAAAAAGATCTGAGACAGGTCTCAATCAATTTAGAACTTTATTTTGCCAAGGTTAAGGACATGCCCAGAAGAATAAAACATGGAATCACATAAATGGTCACTGATCTTTGCCTTTCTTCAAAGATGATTTTGAGGGTTGCAATATTTAAAGGGAAAAAGTGGGCTGGAGGGGAAAGAGGGAGAATATGGTAATCTACATGTTGTAAGAGAAAAGGGGCAGTTAGGGGAATAGTCAATTATGTATTCATATTGTGCTCAGTAAATCAATACTTTACATAAGGTAAGGTGAACATGGAGTAGCTACCTGGGGAGATATCGAACCTTTTATCTACAGCTATCTGCTTAGAAACAAATGGAAAGGCAGCTTCTTGCAGGACACAGCTTTCAGCTTAATTTTTTCCTTTTGGCAGAGTGACCTGCAGTCTGAGTTTTTAGTTTCCTTTCACATTGCTTTCACTCTAAAATGGCAGAGTTGAGTAACTGTAACAGAGATCTTATGAATGGAAAATAAATACAAGATGCTCAACCTAATTTGCATCATTTAATTTGCACCTTAATGCGAATTAAAACCACAATAAGATACCACTGTGCATCCATCAGAATGACAAAAACTAAAAAGACTATACCTAGTGTTGGTGAGGGTATCAAAAACAGGATTTCCCATCCATTGCAGGTGGGAATGTAAAATGGTATAACCAATTTGGAAAAGCATGATTAAAAATGAAAAGATAGACCTATTATTTGATTCAGCCATTATACTCCCACATACTTATGTGAGAGAATGAAATCATATGTTTGTACAAAGACTTGTACACAAGTGTATTTATCTGTAGCATCTAAACACTGGAAATAACCCAAATGCCCATCAACAGTAAATAAACAAATGGCGGTATTTCCATAAATGGAATATGACTACTCAGCAATAAAAATAAATTATTGATGCATGCTGCCACATAAATGAATCTCAAAATAATTATGCTGAGCGAAAAAGGCCAGACAAGAAGAGTACATATGGTATGATTCCATTTGTACTCTAGGAAAATTCTAGGAAATTCAAACTAGTGACAAAATTGCTAAGTGGTCACCTGGGGACAGGGCAGATGGGGTGAATGAGGAAGGAAGGGCAGAAGGGAAGGATTACAGGAGCATTAGGAAACTTTTGAGGGTGGTGGGTAGGTCTGCTAGAAAACTTTTGGGAGTTGCTGGATATGTTCGCTATCGTGGTTGTGGTGATGGTGGTTTCAAAAGTTTACATATATGCTAAATTTTATCAAATTATACTGTATAATTTAAATATGTGCACTTTATATATCAATTATACCTTGATTTTTTTTTAAAGTCCAAAACCAAAAAATTGGGCTCTGATGTGTGGCCATGTGAACGAGTGATCTGGTGAGAAAGGATACAGTAGCTCTGTACCAAAATCCCTGACTCCCAAAACTGGACACAGATATGAGATATGGAGGTATTTTCTCTCTCTCTGAGAAGCTTAGGGTCTAAGAATATATGGCTCACATGAATCCTTGAGGTAATTCTTTGTTCTTACTCTGCCTTTCCCATGTCTACACTACATGCCTGTACCATACGCAACACACATCCATCTTTATTTTTTTTTTTTTTTGAGACGGAGTCTTGCTCTGTCACCCAGGCTTGAGTGCAGTGGTGTGATCTCAGCTCACTGAAAGCTTTGCCTCCCGGGTTCACGCCATTCTCCTGCCTCAGCCTCCCAACTAGCTGGGACTACAGGCTTCCGCCACCACGCCCGGCTAATTTTTTTGTATTTTTAGTAGAGACAGGGTTTCACAATGTTAGCCAGGATGGTCTCGATCTCCTGACCCGGTGATCCGCCCACCTCAGCCTCCCAACATCCACCTTTTAACTATGGAAAAATACCAGTGGAAATCAAGGCATTCATTTTCTGCCATTCTGCACAATCATAAGGGAAAAGAAAAGAGTAAATTCCTAGTATTAAAAAGGAAGAAACCCTACTTCTTCTCATACCATTAACTCAATGTTAGGGAAGGATCATTAGAGTTTCTTAGCACTCAGTTTTTGCTCCTATTTTTGAAAATATGTAGAATGAGACCCTACAATGTACCAAGGAATGAGGAAGAAAATGGGAACGCAGGAAAATGGTTAAAATCACAAGGTAAAAGAAACCTGAAGCTTAGAAAAAACATTTACTTTCATTCCATATGAACAATAAAAAGGGAATTTCCGTGTTCTTTTCAGGTAATGCCTCTCAATTAACAAAGATTTCATTTTCAGCTTCTGTAGATCCACAAATTAATAAGATACCTACACATCAAATGTCACTCAGTTATAATGGAAGCCCGACGTGCTCACAGCATCCAGAAGCCTCAGCGATCTGAAGTCTAGCCTTTCCACCTACCACAACCTCCATAATCACACTAATTACATTTTTAAAATCAAGGAAGACAGTAGATCTCTAAAACTGAAAAAAGAAATACCTTCTACTATGTGAGAACTAGCCACCTCATATGGCAACACTTACATTACAGTAAAGCAATTTATTTATTTATTGAGACAGAGTCTCACTCTGTCACCCAGTCTGGAGTGTGGTTGCAAAGCCTTGGCTCACTGCAACCTCTGCCTCCCAGGTTCAAGGAATTCTCCTGCCTCAGCCTCCCAAGTAGCTGGAATTACAGGCATGTACCACCGTGCCCAGCTCATTTTTTGTGTTTTTAGTAGAGACGGGGTTTAACCATATTGACCAGGCTGGTCTTGAACTCCCAACCTCAGGTGATCCACCTGTCTCAGCCTTCCAAAGCACTGGGATTACAGGCGTGAGCCACCGCACCCAGACAGTAAAGCAATTTAAAATGGGCTGTATACTTGGCATCAGAGATGGAAGTACAGGTTTCAAGTCACTCTATCTAAACAAAACTACCCTGTGTGTGTGTGTGTTCATTACATAAATTATATATGCTCACATAGATATACTTAATTATGTACCATGACACACACACATATTTTTGCTAACATTTCCTGCAGTATATACTGTGTGCCAACCACCAAGTTCCTTACCAACACTGAACTTTTATTAATATATTCCTCCCAACAATCCTATGAGGTAGGTACTGCAATTACCCCAATTATAGACAAGGAAACTCACTCGCACAGAGGTCACATGGCTACTGAGTGGTACAGGAGGAGATCAACTCAAGTAGCAACTCCAGAGTACATGCTCTTACTTGTTTTGCCTTGCCCAAATTTAAGATAGCCACCTTCATGTTGTGTAAGAGGATATGATCTCCAATATGAAAGGGGAGGGGTAGAGCATGAAACAGAGCATGAAAATCTTGTCTCATTTGAGGTCTGAAGCCACAGACCAAAGAGAAAGTTCTATATGCTGCCTTCTATGTTGATGGGCTAGGACCGGGACTGGGCCCCAAGTAATACCCAGCAAGGTCACCACAGAGCACTCCAGTCCAGTGATCTGGGAGAGGGATCACTTGAACCCAAGGGCTAGCATCTCGGTCACCTTGAATCTTCAGTACCTAGCATGGTAATTGGCATATATTAAGGGCTCATAAATATTTTGCTCAATGAATTTCAACAAATGAATCTTTTACAGAGTAGTAATTGACAATGTGGGTTCTGGAATTGGACTAAGTTTTATATGAACTCTATCCCTTACCATGCTGCTTTGGGTACATAACTGTGCCTCAGTTTTCTCATCTATGAAATGTCTAAATTAGTGCCTACATTGTAAGGTGGCTGAGATAATTAAATGGGTTACTATAATTTTTAGAGACAGGGTCTTACTTTGTCACCCAGGCTGGATTGCAGTGGCATGATCACAGCTCTCTGTAGCCTCAAACTCCTGTGGTCAAGCAATTCTGCCACCTCAAGACTCCTGGGAATACGGATGTGTACCCCACACCTAACTTTTAAATTTTTTGTAAAAATGGGGTCTTGCTATCTTGCCCAAGCTGGTCTCAAACTCGTGACCTCAGGCAATCAGCCCCCCAAAATACTAGGATTACAGGGATGAGCTTGTAAATGAGTTATCACACATAAAGGACTTATAAATTCCTGGCACACACTTAGCACTCAATAAGAACTGGAGGAAAAAGAATAAATGAGGGGAGAAATATGATCAGATTTGTTTTTAAGATAATAAAAGGCAATACTGGTGGTAGGTAGAGTATTATACCAAAAGAACACTATCATTGCAAAGCCACAAAGGTTACTCTATTTTCTAGTATACTTACGGCACTTTTTGGTATTAGAGCAATAGTATTAACAACAGGAATGCCTTAGCTAAACTCACAATAGAAATTTAAGCCTGGAGACACGCTTAGATTCCAGATACCCTGACTCACAGCCCAGTGTTCTCTCTACTAGGATGGAAAGAACACTCCACCTGAGTTCTCATCTCACTTCTTTGCTACCACTCTTTGAATAAATATTCTGGTTTTCTGCATTTCAAATGACTATGCTTATAGTTAAATAGCTGTCCCCCTTGAAAAGATTCAGTGTTTCCCAGAGCACAGCAATTATTATAGAACTGGGTTAAAGCCTACATTTAAATTCAAACTTCAATGATAGTGCCATTCTATACATGTTAATACATTACTTTGCCATTACGATTAAGCAATATGCATGAAGTTCATAACTCAAGTATCGCTGTTAAATTGCTCCTGGTTGTTTCTGTTTGAAGATGGGTAAGAACAGAGAAGACATGTTCACAGTGTTACACTGTCACCCCATGCTGGCTGTTTAGAATGGGGCAATATCTTCCTGAATTAAAAGGAGCACCTGGCACAGCAACAGGCATCCTGGCTGACCACTTACACTGAGAACGGTTTACTGAAAGGAGACATAAACATCACTGTGATTTCAGAAAATTAACTTTAGTTAACTTTACTTCATTCACTTTTTTACTCAAAAAATATTTATTTTAAAACTAAGTATTTGTCTAGTAAGGAAGCAGTACAATATAGTGGTTAAGAGCCGAAACTCTAGAACATCTGAGTTTGGAGTCTATTTCTACTACTTACCAAGTGTCTCTAACTTGGATCTTCATCAATCTTTCTGTTTTCTCATCCATACAACGGTGATAATTGTAATACCTTTCTCCTCCAGTCGTAAGAGTACGAGAGCAAATGTAAAGTGCTGAGTACAGGACCTGACGCAGAGCACGCATTCACATGATATCAGCCATTATTAGAGAACTGCTTTCCAGGTGCTGAGATTTCAGAGGTGTAGAGACGCAAGGCTGCCCTCAAGGAGCTCACTAGCAGTTGGGAAACAGGACTCAGATGCATAAATACAGTGGTAACTCGAAAGTGGTCTTAAAAGAGAATGAGAGTCTAATTAGGGATTTTAAAAATCTGCTATAACCCATTCAATTTTTAGCTCCCCAAGGGATTTTCCTCACCATCTGGGCCATCAATGCAAGCAGGTTTGAAAAGCGCTCATAATTTTCCTATATCACACCTCCTCCTCAGCAAGAAAGGCTCTGTGGGTGGAAAGCAGCGAAGAACACTGTATGTTATGCAGAAAGCAATCATTCCTCGGAAGACACAAGGGCCCTGCAGAGCAGACGAGCCACAGAAACTTGTTTGGATCAGAAAAATGGGATCATGTCACTGAAGACCTAGAGATAGGAACTGACCCCTTTTTTTTTTTTTTTTTTTTTTTTTTAAGGAGGAAAGGGGGATTCACCTCAAAGCACTTTTCTAATCAGAAATGGAAGTCTGAGAAGAATTTAACACCTTAATTAAAGATATAATGTCACTCTCCCATGTCATGAGATTTAACTTTCATTAAAGGAGAGGTCTAACATTAAAGACAGAAGCAACTTAAAAAACAGCACACATTGACTTATATTTCGGGTGACATTACTGGAAAATCTCCACTGAGCAAAGCAGAAAATGATGATGTTAGAAAAATAAAGGAAGCAAAGAAATCTTGAAAGAAACATAAAAATCAAGTACAGCATGACTTGCCTTACAAATGCAGTACAGTTAATTACAGATGACAAATATTGTCTCACCTCAATGCCACCATCAGAGAGAGGGTGAGACAGTGAGAAAAGGATCTAAATGGGTCCCTCGAATCCCCTTCTAAGTAGTGAGGAACAGAGAAAAAGAAAATGAAGAAAATAGAAACAGACTTCACCAAACTTGGTACAACTCTGAAATCTGTTCCTGGGCCTGCCTTTCCCAGGCCAAGAGCTGCTTGCTCAGGCTTTTCCCTGAAACCTTCATTTTACAATTACCTCATTCCTCCCCCATGCAACCTTGTAGCACTTATTTTTATTTTATTTTTTTGAAATAGGGTCTCACTCTATCGCTAAAGTTGGAGTACAGTGGCATGATCACAGCTCACTGCAGCCTCGAACCCCCAGGCTCAGGTAATCCTCCCACTGCAGCCTCCCAAGTATATGGGGACTACAGGCATGCACCACCACACGTGACTAATTTTTGTATTTTTTGCAGAGATGGGATTTCATCATATTTCCCAGGCTGGCCTTGAACTCCTGGGCTCAAGCAATCTGCCCACCTCGGCCTCCCAAAGTGCTGGGACTACCGGTGGTGAGCCACCACACCTCTCCCTAGCTGCATTTAAATGGGGCTTTCTGGAGACTCTGTAACCCAAAGGTCTTTCTCTAGGCAGTATCAGTGTGAATGTTGGTGGGAGAGATGCTAGCTGAAGGAGTGCTTACTGAGCGATCCCTCACAAATATCAGCAGGTGGAGCTCCACCTGCAAGCTAGCTCTGAAATCACCCGTAGGAAGTGCAGTATACCATTCAAATCAGGCCCAGAAAAAGAAGATACAATGCTGCTATTTGTCTAATTCATGAGTTCCGCGTACTTTGACAATGTCCTTGTTATGATGCAATGAAGGATTTCTCTCTGGCATTTTAGCTAAGGCGAACATATAGGGAAGACCACCGACCCAACTACAGAGAATGAGTATCTATACTTGCCCCACATTTAAGCCCAGAGACTACTGGTTCTGACTTTAGATACGCACTGGTTCTTCCTGGCTCAGGTAGAAATAGTTTTGCCGTCCTTCACAATTCATTAATGCAAATTTTGCAAATCCCAAATTATCTCACATGAACTTTCTAATGAGTTACATTTGGTTCTGATTATTGTGCTTTTTCCAAGAACTAGCGTTTTTAAATTAAGAGGCCTCTTTCAAAACAGAAGATTTCAGTTAATTTGGCATTGCTCTTAGTTGTCCTCTCTGAAGTGAACTTCCGTGTCCACTCCTTCCCTAAAAGCTGTTCGCTTATAACCTAAGTTTTCTGGATATAGGTGAGCTACATACACACGCATGCACAGTAAAAGCAATGACTAGCTCCTCTTCCCCTGGAGGGCAGAGCTGGGGTGACACTTACAGCACGATGACCTGGGTATACACTCAGTCAATACTGCCTAGGCCCAGGGGATGGATCTGATCCACATTTTTAGGGGAACTAAGCAGAAAAGGAGATGTTTCCTGTGTGCTTCGTAAAGTATATAGGTTTTTCACTGACTGAAAATGATTAGAACTAATATAGTCCTCATAATTTTATAAGCACTAAATTTTCAAGAACTGAAGGGTCAGAGTCCTTAATAATGTAATAAACTCAACATCTTACAGTGCAAAGCGTGTGTATGTATATGTATATACATATATATACACACATATATATAAGAAAATTCAGAATAGACTTTAAATTTAAAAATCTGAAGATCACACCTTTAAACTACTTTCCATGATTTATAGAATTTATAAAGTGGCAACTTGTAATATAAAAATAAATCAAGAAAACATCCTGAAGTAAATATTATTTGGTCAGAAATACAGCAATTGTTAGTTTAAATGAAACATAATTTTAAATTGTTTTTAATGCTTTGCAACTTGAATTTTCCATTCCCTATAATGCCTCCCTTCCCCATTAGTAGAAAAAACCCGAGAGCTGACTACACAACCAGAAGTCAGCCTGCTCCTCAAACCCAGTATCAATAAGATGTGAGAAGAAATGTCCCTGCAAAAGACATTAAGTTGCGTCACTAACGTTCCAGAGAGGTTCATCAAATGATTCCAGAGGTACTTGAGAATTTCACTGAATCTCAAATGAAGGAGTCAATACAACCCGTTCCTGAGCATGTGCTGCGGAAGGGTGGCCAGCTGGGATTAATCTACAGGCAAGGCGTCCCGAAATGCAGAACATCAACCACAGATACTAAAAACTGTTTCCAAAATTTGCCAACTTTCATAGTACTTACTTAAGAAATTCCCTCTTAGAAATTGTTTCTAAGTAAAGTTCAAACTATTGAGGGAAGAGCATGGTGAACAGAAATTAAGATATATTCACTATTGCCGTTCCTCTCTTATGGTGTTTCCCCTCACCCTCAGCAGCTTGATGGGATGCGGGGGATGGGGTGTGGAGGGGACAAGAAAAAGGCTTTTCTGTATTATATACCACAAAGTGACTCCTGGAGGGCAGTGACTATATTCCAGCTCTCTTCCACAACCCCAAGACACACCACTGCACTGTCTCTGGGTAATCCTCTAACAGTTCTAGAAAGTGCCACATGTCAGCAAAATGTGGGTGTACAGCAAATATTTAATAATAATAAACCAAATTATACTAGATTTGGTGAATTATGAGAAAGCACAAACTGAGGAGTCCTTTATTGCTGGTACAGCATAGGTAAAGAATAATTCTGGCCAGTATCTACCCAAGGAAAGAAGAATCCAAATGTGTTCATTACTCATTAACTGAGCACGTACCCCAATACACCAAAGTAGTCAGTTCCAAGCAAACCACAGCTAGAAACGTCAAAAGAGAACCATTCCCTGCTTGCATGAAGGGAAAATGCAGAACTAGCTTTTAGGTAACAGAAATGAGACTTCAGAGGCTGCCTTCCCTTGGGTGGAAGAGCAGGTGATTAGAGTCCCTAGTAAACATCTGCCCAAACAACTGGCCCTTGGATTTGAGAAGAACTTAAAATACAGGAAATAACATAACATAATAAAACACTACTATGTACTGGCTATGAAGTATGATAAAGCGAAAGAAAGAACATACAAGCCCTTGTCTTATTATTTGTCTCAACCAGATCCATGGTGCCAATCCAGACCCAGGCCTTCTGGATGGAGGTGAACAGACCAAGAAGATAATCAGAGAATCCAAACCCTTACCTATTTATACTAACCTTAAAGCTCACTCTAAGGATGTCAGTTCATTATATAAATGCCTTCTACATGGGCTGGGTGTGGTGGCTCATGCCTGTAATCCGAGGCGGGAGGATCACTTGAGGCCAGGAGTTCGAGACCAGAGACTGGGCAACATGGAGAAACTCTGTCTCTACTAAAAATACAAAACTTAGCCAGGCATAGTGGTGTGCACCTGTAATCCCAGCTACTCAGGAGGCTGAGGCATGAGAATCACCTGAACCCAGGAGACGGAGGTTGCAGTGGGCCAAGATCGCACTACTGCACTCTAGCCTGGATGAGAGTAAGGCTCCATCTAAAAAATAAATAAATAAAATAAATAACAAAATGCCTGGCAACTAACATCATTTACATCAACATTTGAGACACAGTGGGTTAGGTGGCTGTATGTGTCCACTGAGTGGTTGCAAGCCAAGGACATAAACATTTAGAAACCTGTCCTAATCTTAGATGACAATACTTAAGATGTTTGTTATGTTTAAGATGTCTGGTATACTCAGTTTCTGCCTAAGATGGTGAAAAAGTAGCCCCTATTTAGTAAGTGGTCATGTAGCAAGTTAACAACAGCACAATTGCAACTCAGTACTTACCGTAGTGCTTTAACCTAGACTCTTTTGTTTCTATCTATTTGATTTCCTTGGTTTTACATTTTATATTAGAACAATTTATTTATTTATTTTTTTGATGGAGCCTCATTCTGTTGCCAGGCTGGAGTGCAGTGCTGTGATCTCAGCTCACTGCAACCTCCAACTCCCAGGTTCAAGTGATTCTCCTGCCTCAGCCTCCTGAATAGTTGGGATTACAGGCATGTGCCACCACGCCCAGCTAAATTTTTGTATTTTTAGTAGAAACAGGGTTTCACTATGTTAGCCAGGATAGTCTCAATCTCCTGACCTCGTGATCTGCCTGCTTCAGCCTCCCAAAGTGCTGGGATTACAGGCGTGAGCCATCGCGCTGGGCCTGTTAGAACAAATCTTAGTCAAAAGTCCTCATGTGCCAATAAAAAAATAAGTTTTTCATATTTGTATTAGTATATGCAAACAGATCTTTAGAAGATATTCCTAACAGGTGTATTTCTCCATTTAGACTGCACCATTCTCTTACAAAACCTAACTTTAGTAAGTGGGGAAACAACGTTGGTTTACTTTCTCTCTCTGAACTTTTTTGCCTCTCACATGTTTGACAGACCTAATGCTGACAGTTTTCTAAGATTTATTACTGAAATTTAAATTTAACGCAGCACATGAAAAAAAGAGTCCAACATTACACTTTCATTCACTACATTAGACTTTCAGAATTCACTACCAAGTATATCTTTATATATCACAATATGTGTGATGTATGAAGGAAGCAGACTCCTGCCTATTTCTTCATTCATTAATATATTCACTCATTTATTCAACAAACACTGAACATTATTGAGCACCTAGCAGGTACTATATTTGGGCCAAGAAATGCAGTGAACAATTCCTACTCTCATGGTCCCTGCCTTCTAATAATACACAAATAAACAACACACATAAACAACATTCTAATTATACGTATATAATTAATTGTATTGCAATAAATACTATAAAAGTATAGGGTCCACGAAAGTGTATAATAGGGGGTGTGAATCTGGGAGATCAGGAAAAGTTTCCCTCAGGAAGTGACATTTAAGATGGAATATGATGAATAACCAGGGTTCAGCCATATGCAAAAAGGTGGCCGCAGAGCACATCACATGCGATGGGCAGCACATGCAACAGCTCGGGGCATGTGTGGGAAAATGAAGGCAAGCCAAGGGAGCAGAACTACACTGAGCAAGAGGCAACTGGAGGGAGGGAAAATCGGAGCAGTAGTAAGAAGCTCAAGGCTTTGGGCTTTGTACCAAGAGCAACAGAAAGCCCCTAAAGAATTCGGAGCAAGAGAATGAAAAGAGTAGCATACTTAATTATATTTAGAGTATGAACTCAATTATTTTTTAAAATGTACAGAAATGATAGTAGATATATTACAAATATTGAATTGTTGCAATGTTTCCCTAAGATAGTAGGATTATGAATAATTATTTTTCTTTATGTATACTTTTCAACCTCCCCAAATTTATTCTATCCATAAATTCTGACAGTTAAAAAAACAAAAAAACCCACGGCCTCAAACACAACACTGGAGTAGCTCCCTTCTTCCCCTGCCTCAGGGAACTTTTCCATCCATTGCACACATTTTATTTACATGATACATCCTTGAATCCAGACTTAGTCGGCTATAAATTCTAAGTGACAACTCGTCTCTGCCCCCCACTTCATCCACTACCAAAGCTGTAACTCAGATGACAACTTTTTTTTTTTTGGACACAGGGTTTTACTGTCACCCAAGCTGGAGTGCAGTGACACAATCGTATCTCACTGCAGCCTCTAACTCCTGGGCTTGCCATGCCTGGCTATCTATCTATCTATTTAGAGATGGAGTCTTGCTCTGTCACCCAGGTTGGAGCGCAATGGCACAATCTCGGCTCACTGCAACCTCCACCTCCCAGGTTCTGGGAAGGGATTCTCCTGCCTCAGCCTCCCAAGTAGCTGGGACTATAGGTGCATGCCACCACGCCTGGCTAATCTTTTTTTTTTTTTAAATTTTTAGTAGAGACAGGGATTCACTGTGTTGGCCAGGATGGTCTCAATCTCCTGACCTCGTGATCCACCCACCTTGGCCTCCCAAAGTGCTGGGATTATAGGCATGAGCCACCGCGCCCAGCCCTTATTTTTATTTTTTGTAGAGATGGGAGTCTCACTGTGTTGCCCAGGCTGGTCCTCAGATGACCACTTGGGTGTGTGTGTCTGTGTGTAATTATTATTTTTAATGTCCAGAATGTGTAATACAAGGGCCAGAGTTTCCTCCTGGACTCAATTTTATAAATTCTCGATTGGTTGGTGAGGCCAATAGGGATACTTTTTCTTATCTAATTTGGTTTCTAGAAAAGCTTAGTTCAAGTCCTCAATGGTCATCTGATCAAATGGAATTAAGTTCTTTATCTTTTCCATCTGTTTCTCGTATTCTACAATCCTGGCCTTTGACAGAGACACCCACTCAGCACAAGATTTCACATCTTCTTTTTCTTCGGCATCCACCTGGGCAGTGTATTTATCCTCTGGCACAGGAATCTTCAGGGCGTTAAACTTCTTCTCAAAGTCATCCACCAAGCCGGCCTTGGCCACACTGGCCTTGTAGCAAGCCCAGTCAATAGCTGGTGGATTCTCAGGTAAAGCAGCCAACCTGGAGGTGAGGGTCTCATTCCAGGACTTCAGGGAACTAGCAATGGCCTTGTGGTTCTGGGGTATGATCTCCGCAAAAGCTACCCAGTCAATGGGTTTTAGAGCAAGTTTTTGCCCAGCTATCTTGGGATCCTTCACCGACCCTCCATGACCACTTTTAACCGTGGTTCAGTTCTAAGCCAATCCACAGTGTCTCTCAGTTCCATTACATTTCTAATGGAAAATACCACTGACACTATGGATGCCCAATGAAAAGAACGAACCCTGTAGGAATCTTAGCTAGCCAATACATTAGCTTAAGGTAGTTTATAATGTACTTAAGAGGAGGAATAGAAAAACAGCACGTAATCCTAACTGTGGTGCATAGTTACCCCAAATGTCTGTCTTCATTTGCAAACTCAAATTTGGGACTTGACATTCTTTCATATTGTGTATGTATACATGTTCGGAATCTTATGACGTAACAGGCCACTTATACCTGAGTTCAAAGATTTCAATAGATTTTTTTTTTTTAAAGCACCTTACCTTCAAAGCAAAGCATTTCAGGTTTTCAACACTTTAGTAGTTTGGAGTTTTCAAAAGATAGACAACTTTGTTACACGGCTGTCAGAGAAAAGATTCTGCTAACCAGACCACGCTGAAATCTAGAAATATTCTCAGCAAAGAGCTTGAAAGCACTCCAGGATCCAGATGTTCAGGTTACTACCCCTAACTTTAAAGCACAGCACTTACTTAATAGTTTAAAGCTTTCCTACCTATCATTCAGTTTATTTTCTGACGACTACTTTTACTCAGCTTGCTTGTTCTCATCTAGTTTTTCTTTTGTGTATCTTCCCCTTCATGTTCCCAAGCCAAAAGTGAATTTCCATATATTGGAAACCTGTGATAATGAAACATCAGATATGGAATTAAACAACCAAAATGTACTAAGTGCTGCTTAGTAAGTGTGCAGAATTTGCCTTTATTAAAAACCATAAACTGGGAAGTATATAAAGAAAGAATGGGAGACACAAGGAGGTTCAGCATACACCTAAGGCAGCAGGTTGATTTATTTGATAAATAGACATCCAATTCCAGAGACCCTCTAGTGCTCTTCACTAGCACGGAACTCCACAGTTTTCAATGTCCCACAGAGCATATCCAACTTACACTCACCCTCTTCACTAGCATGGAACGCCACAGTTTTCAATGTCCCACAGATCATATTCAACTTACACTCACCCTCTTCACTAGCATGGAACGCCACAGTTTTCAGCGTCCCACAGATCATATTCAACTTACACTCACCCTCTTCACTAGCATGGAACTCCACAGTTTTCAATGTCCCACAGATCACATCCAACTTACATTCACCTACACGGCTTATAATGGCGAACTGACACCTCCCAAACCATCCATTCCAACTGCTCTTAATAAATGTTGCCCAAGCATTTTGTAAGCATTTAAGGATGAGGAAAGCAATGTTTCTTTACCAAGGTATGGTAAGAGCTTTGGGGGTAGTAAAATGGAAGCAAGTGGGTAATACATCATCGGTAAATGCAGAGAAATTGTCAATTGTTGTTTTGGTGTTGAAATTTTAAACATATGCCACTGCTTTTGGTGAATGAAACTCTGAATTTAAGGGGAAAGCTGGAGAGACGGGTTGGCAGTATATTAATAAAGTTCAGTTCTAGTCCTGGTCCCACCACTTAATAGTGATGTGATTTAAAGCAGGACTGAACATTTCCGGGCCTCAGCTGCCTCTTGCTGAATCCTGTCTTACAGCAGTGGTTCCCAACTGGGATACTGCCACCCATGGGATATCCGGAGATGCCTGCAGTCATTTTTAGTTGCCATAACTGGGATACTGCTACTTGTATTTAGAGGCCAGAGATGTTACTAAACATCCTACAACGCACAAGACGGCCTCCACAACAAAAAATTATCCACTCCAAATGTCAACAGTGCCAAAGCTGAGAAACACTGGTTTACAGAATAGCTTTAAGCTCTAAGATTCTATAACCTATATGTCTATGCAAGTTAAGAGGCTAGGTATCTGCTTTATGGGTAGAAAACTTAACATAAAGGGATTAAGTAACTTGCTGAGATCATAGTGTAAACCCATATGGCAAAACCTGGGTCTCCTGATCATCAGCCCAACTACAGAGTGACTAGATTTGGCCTCTAGGACAGTTCTTTCTTCCAGAGAAGTCTAACACCAACCTGTATACATAAGAAGAGGAAGGTTTTTAAGAAGTATCTTATCTAGCTAGGTATGTAACAAGGCAGAGTCCAAGATTTTGCTCTCCAATGAGTGCTGCTAACTTTCAAGTAATAATAAATTCTTCCAGATTCTAAAGACTTCAACTAACACTTTCAAATGAATATGAATATAATCCACAAGAGAGAGCTGGGAGGTCATGATTTTATGTTCATAATGCTTTGGTTTAATGCCTAAGCATATGGTTTCTTTCAGCATTTCTTGAAAAATATATCCTCTCTGATGCTTAAGCAGAAATACTTTGTTGATTTCTTTCATACTGTTCCCTACTTTTTCCTAATATGCAAAAAAAAAGTGTGTGTATGTGTGTGTGTGTGTGTGTGTGTGTGTATCTCATTCATCCTAACACTTCATGGCACAATAATCTCAGGACATTAAATTTCTGTTGCTTCATTTTACTAAGAGTGTTTGGGAAAAGACAATATTAAAACTCTTGGCCAGGTATGGTGGCTCACGCCTGTAATCCCAGTACTTTGGGAGACCGAGGCAGGAGGATTGCTTGAGCCCATGGGTTTGAGACCAGCTTGGGCAACAAAGTGAGACCCTGTCTCCACAAAAAAACTAAAAAATTAGCTGGGCATGGCGGTAAACCCCTGTGGTCCCAGCTACATGGAAAGTTGAGACAGGAGGATTGCTCGAAACCCAGGAGTTCAAGGCTGCAGCAAACCGTGTTCTCCAGCTTGGGAGACAGAGCAAGACCCTATATCAAAAACCAAAACAACAACAACAACAACAACAAAAACACTCACACAGTTTCTGAAAATTGAAATAAGAAAACCTCTTAGGTGGACACAGCCTGTGGAACCTGGAGTCCTATCTATTTACATGGCATTTTCTTGTGCTGAACTCATTCATTCTTAATAGCTATTTATTTAATAAGCTGTTTATTTTGTATGTAAACTCACTGATTTGTACTGGCAGCTCTTTTACTTAAAAATATGCTGGAATTTCCACTAAAGCCTCTTATTATTCAAAGTTTGCTAGTTCAGGCATGAAAATTTCCCTTAGGCATAGGAGATGTAATCTTTTCTACAAATATCACTGAACCACTTTTTAAATCCAAGAATGTCAAAGAGAAATTTTTCTTCTTTACTCATGAAACTTAAAACCAGATTTTTGTTTTCTTTAAAAAAAAAACAAACCCAGGATAATCATCTGTCCTCTAGATAAAATATTTTTCCAATATACGAAAATAGATTTTAAAACTTGCTATCTCATCTAACTAAGCCATAAGGGGAGCTTTTTAAAGAGAAGGTTATTGTAAATTAGAATTGTAACCTATAGTTTTGAAGAACCAGAGGACTCATAATACTTCAGAACTCAGAAGGAATAAAGCAAAGCAGAGAATAATATTTTATATTTGCATAATATTTTATAACTTAAAATTCTGTTTACACACACAATATTATTTGGTCCTTGTAATGATTCTATAAGGTGGAAATTACGATCATCTTTCTGCAGATTAAGAGGATAGGGCTCAAATATGTGAGGAGATTATTACAACCTCAAAACTACAAAGTATCAGCAATCAAAGCAGAACCCAGGTCTTCGAACGCCAAATTATTTTAAAATAAAGATAAAACACACAAACTAGTCCACGGCCTCTCATCTGTCAAAGCTATAACTTCCAAAAGAGCTAGTGAAGTTCCTGCCCCACTTGCAAACCCACAACTAAAGAAGAGAAACTCACCTCCTTACACTGTGATGTTCTCTCATCAATGAGTATTTGTATATATACGATGTTCCAAATATTACACTACACAGAAGACAAGCTCCCCGTCCTCAAGTCACAGACTATTTAGAGCCAAGATACACACAGAGGAATTGCATATTGCCATTAAAGATTTAAATTAGTAGGTCAATACAACAACAAATGATATGATTCAAGGAAGACTATGACTGGGGTAGTCACAGTGGAGCCTCCAACAGGAAAACAAACATGAAGTTATGAATATGAAATTAGGTACAAAGAATGTTTGTTAAGAATGAAAACAGAAATCACAAAAATATTACAAATTTTAAAAGCTGGCAACACAAAACAAAATTTAGAAAAGTAACAATATGTTTATTAATTCCTTAGTCTCTATAATGTTTGCCACATATTTAGGATCTTTGATCACCTCATCATATGCCCATGATTTTGTAATACTGTCTAGGAAATAATAGTTAAGACTTTCCTTTAGCGTGGTTAATTTTAAAATTTAATATTAACAGTTTGGAATGGTTTCTTTCTACTTCATAACTCATTATTGAAAATCATGCAGAGTTTTAAGGACCACTGTTAAATCTGGGGGCATTTCAAGTTTTCTTATAGTGTGGCTAATCCTAAATACCCTTTGACATAAGAAAATTCATAACCTGGTTTTTCAACCACATCCACACTGTCATGGCATTACAGGGGCTTACACTAGCATTCATGGTAGGCCCTACAAATTCATGTTACAAACCTAGGTGAGTCAAATAAGATGGCAGAGTATTCCTGGCAGCCATTCCAACACCGAGATGCCCAGCAACAGCAACTATACACAGCAGTGGCTGTGGACCACGTAAGTTATCCCACTAACCCAAACTGAATATGCTCCCAATTCGAGTTCCCTCGGCTGGGAAAAAAGCCAGTGGCAATTTAATACTACCCAACATGAAGAGAAGTATGACACAGGGAAGAAGAGTGGAAGAAGAGAACCATCTTAACCGACCACAGCTAAAGCATCTTATTTTGAAAATGTGAGGACACAATGCTAGGTGAAATTCAGGGTCTTGTAAGTGGTTCCTTTGTAAGCGAGGGGCTCTAAAACTGGTTAGATGAACTTCCCTTTAAATCTGCCTCTGAATAATTAAGAACCAAATGAACTGTAACATAATAGTAATGGAAATAGTGGCAGGAGCAACAGTAACAGTAAATCTCTACCACGTATTGATGAAAAACAAAACCTAACTGAGAGCTTACTACTATGACAGGTACTCTGCTAAGCGCTTCACATGAATTAACTTACTTTAATTTTACTGTATTAATTTTATTTTAGTGTCATTTTTGTTACTTTTAGACACTCTGACAGATTTATACATAGTCACTATTTTGTAAAACAACCCTACAAAGCTACTTTACATTATTACTTCTCTTTTATAGATAAGGAAATTGACTTCAACAATCACACAGCAGAGCTGAGATTGAAACCTAGGTCTATCTATGCTCCTTCAGGATAGGAATTCAGAAGAGGGAGAGACCACCTCAGTGAAGAGATCCACTGAAAAGGCTTTACAGATAGGCATATGAAGCTGGATGTTGGGGAATGAGTTAAGAGATGAACAGAAAGACAAGATGATGACCTGCATTTGAGGCAGATGGGCCATGGTAACAAAAGAAGAAAAATGGAAATGCACAGGGTTATTCAGAAGACAGTGAATAACTCTACAGAGCCAAAGACCGTGCTACAAATCCTGTGATCCCCCCGTAGAAAATGAATTAAAGTCTTATGACCCATGTTCTCCTTATTATGTAGCCATAAGCTTTCTTTTACATAGAACAAAGAGAAAAAAAAATATTTCTTTAGAGTCCAATTCCATCTCCCCAATTCTCTATGAAAGGGCAGATGCGAAGAGCGTGCACAGAAGTGCCCCATCTCTGTCACCTGGAAAGCCAAATCCAGTGACTTCTGCCTTGATGGAAGGTGATTTCCACTGGAAACAGGTTTTACACCAAGCATGTCACATCATGATTCCACTACAGAGGAGGTACAGAAAAGGACCCATCATGGACGCTTAAAATCAGAGCCTCTAAACTCCAGCTAATTTTCTTCCTCAAGGTTTCATTAGAAGAGGTTTTTTGTGTTGTTTTGTTTTTTAATGTGAGCTAAAAGGTGCTGTTCACACATGAGAATAATGACAACTAAAGTTTTAACAGATTTTACTTACTTTGCACGTAGGAAACGTAGTTGACAAGAAAGGCACAGAAAGGAAAATCTGTGAGTTCAGGAGAGAGCAAAACAAAAACACTCCTCCTCAAAAAGTTAACGGACTCTGAACTCACTTGAAGGAATAGTTTTCTGCAATTTGCAAACAGCATGTGGGATATTAGCCCCAGGGTAGTAAAGGAGAAAATATTTGTTCTGGCTTCCATAAAATCCAAATCCCTCACCCAATGTTATAAAAACCTCCTCTCCCCACTATTGCCTATGCTGGACAGAGAGAAAGAGGGAGGGAGAAAAAGGGAACGACAGGGAGTGATCTGCTGTAAATGGACACCAGAGCCGGATGAAAGAGGAATTCCACCAATTTCATCTCAGCATTTTGTTCTATTTTTCATATGCCTTAAGTCTGCACAAGCTGTACTAACAGGATGAAACACTGTGAAAATCACAGAAGTAAGCATCTCTAAAATTACATGCATAATCTGTTTTCAATTTAAATCGAAGTCTCATCTCTGACCTACCTCTAGAGAGTAACTTAAGCTGGAAATACATATAGAAAATGATCAGATGTTTGACACTAACAGTCATCACCCACAAAATAGAGAAGTCAGGCTTCAACAGAATTCATGAAAAGAATAAATAAGAGAATAACATAATGCTTTTGCATACCACTCTTGAAGTTTACATGCAGTTAGCATCTATTTCAGCAGACACTCTAAAAATATGTGTCCTCTATAGGGATCCTGGGCCCTAAAGCAGGCTTCTCAACCCGAGGTGATGCATAAATGGTCTTCTGGGGGGGTTACAAATCCCCCAAAACAGTATATAAAACTTTCCATGCATATGCATTATATTAGTCTGTTTTCATGCTGCTGATAAAGACATACCCAAGACTGGGCAATTTACAAAAGCAATAGGCTTATCGTAGTTACAGTTCCACGTGGCTAGGAAGGCCTCATAATCACGGCAGAAGGTGAAAAGCACATCTCACATGGCAGCAGACAAGAGAAGAGCTTGTGCAAGGAAACTCCCCTTTCTGAAACCATCAAATCTCGTAAGACTTATTCACTATCATGAGAACAGCATGAGAAAGACCCACCCCCATGATTCAATTATCTCCCATCGAATCCCTCCCACAATACGAAGAAATTACAGAAGCTACAAGATGAGATTTGGGTGGGGACACAGAGCCAAACCGTATCATTCCACCCCGGCCCCTCCCAAATCTCATGTCCTCACATTTCAAAACCAATGATACCTTCCCAACAGTCCCCAAAAAGTTTAGCTCATTTCAGCATTAACTCAAAAGTCCACAGTCCAAAGTCTCATCTGAGACAAGGCAAGTCCCTTCTGCCTATGAACCTGTAAAATCAAAAGCAAGTTAGTTACTTCCTAGATACAATGTGGTACAGGCATTAGGTAAATAAAGCCATTCCAAATGGGAGAAACTGGCCAAGACAAAGGAGCTATAGGCCCCATGCAAGTCCAAAATCCAACAAGGCAGTCAAATCTTAAAGCTCCAAAATGATCTCCCTTGACTCCAAGTCTCACATCCAGGTCACACTGACATAAGAGGTGGGTTCCCATGGTCTTGGACAGTTCCCCACCTGTGGCTTTGCAGGATACAGCCTCACTCCCCACTGCTTTCACAGGCTGGTGTTGAGTGTCTGTGGCTTTTCCAGGTGCATGGTGCAAGCTGTCAGTGGATCTATCATTCTGGGGTCTGGAGGATGGTGTGGTCCTCTTCTCACAGCTCCACTAGGTGGTACCCCAGCAGGGACTCTGTGTGGGGGATCTGACATTTTCCCCATTGTCTTGGGGATTAACATTTGGCTCCTCGTTACTTATGCAAATTTCTGCAGCCAGCTTGAATTTCTCCTCAGAAAACAAGATTTTCTTTAATATTACATTGTCCAGCTGCAAATTTTCTGAACTTTTATGCTCTGCTTCCCTTATAAAACTGAATGCCTTTAACAGCACCCAAGTCAACTCTTGAATGTTTTGCTGCTTAGGAATTTCTTCCGTTAGATATCCCAAATCATCTCTCTCAAGTTCAAAGTTGCACAAATCTCTATGGCAGGGGCAAAATGTCACCACTCTCTTAGCTAAAATATACCAAGAGTCACCTTTACTCCAGTTCCCAACAAGTTCCTCATCTCCTCATCTGAGGCCATCTCAGCCTGGATTTCATTATCCATATCATTATCAGCATTTTGGTAAAAACCATTCAACAAGTCTCTAGGAAGTTCCAAACTTTCCCACATTTTCTTGTCTTCTTCTGAGCCCTCCAAACTGTTCCAACCTCTGCCTGTTACCCAGTTCCAAAGTCACTTCCACATTTTCAAGTATTTTCAGTAGCACCCCATTCTACTGGTACCAGTTTACTCTTTTAATCTATTTTCATGCTGCTGATAAAGACATGCCTGAGACTGGGTAATTTACAAAAGAAAGAGGTTTATTAAACAGTTCCACATGGTTGGGGAGGCCTCACAATCACGGCAGAAGGTAAAAGGCACGTCTCATGTGGTGGCGACAAGAGAAGAGAGCTTGTGCAGGAAAACTCCCCTTTTTAAACCCATCAGATCTCAAGAGACTTATTAACTATCACGAGAACAGCACGGGAAAGACCCACCCCATGATTCAATTATCTGCCACTGGGTCCCTCCCACAACATGAGGAAATTACGGGAGCTACAAGATTTGGGTGGGGACACAGAGCCAAGCCATATCAAGCATAAAAGCACTTTTTGGAGGAGTCCATAGATTTCATCTTTTCCTATAAAGTAGTCAAAACCTAAGCTATTTCACTGACGTTACCCCAAGATCTAAAACTGTCTGGCAAATAAAAGATTGAGATTTTTTTTTTTACTCAGCTACTGCTTTAGTGATTCACAGCAAAGGTTCTTAGCTCATTCTTTATCACCAGTGGACTTACCAGCTAGACCAAATATGGTCAGACTGAAAACTTCATATCTGATGCTTACAAATCAGATTGAATTAAAAATAGCAACCCAACCAATTGGTTATCCATTTTTTCTTCCTGGTAAACAAACACAGGAATTCTTGAAACACTAGATCTAGTAAGTAAAGCTGTAGATTTAAAAAACAAAAAAAGAACAAAAAAAACACAACAGTTTTCTGAATAAATTTTTCCAACCTCTCAGGATGGAGGAGGGCTTCAAACCAAGTTTACCTGGCTACAAAACACACCTAAACTTTCAGAAGAGGAAGATATTTCTGTTGACTACATTTTCAAAACCTTCAAGTGCAATTATAATTAACAAATATGAACTAATTCAATTAATCAGTTACAAATTTATATGCCTACAAAGTCACTCCTTTGGATCTAAAACTCATATACCTAAGGTGGGTTAGCTGGTAAGAAAGGGAAAGAAATGTGGATGTTTTGGTGGTAGTGTGAGAGAGGTGGGGTTTAAATTACTTTCAAGTGATTTGGATTACAACCAATATTATTTCCCCAAGGTCCAAAAAATGAATCACATGCAAAGCTAAGAAACGAATCCAAAATGCCTAACACCCACGATACTGTGCTCTTTTTTTCACCCAGAAAACTATCTGAAAGGCTGCAAACAACAGAGCCTTCCAGAGATGCAGTGGGTGGTTTTTGTCCACACAGTACATCGGATGGCACCTTTCAGTAAACCAGCACTTCATCCTGTGGAGAACGGAATCTCAGATTTCAGCTGGAAAGCTCAGTAAAGTTACTTTTGTACTTTGTCCCTGAATGTCTTCATCTACAGCTGTTACTAGTAGACTAAGTAGGTGCTGTTTCAGGTGGCTGTCTAGTGTGGAATAGTTGTAATTCTCCAAATTTTAAGTTAATGATAAATGTTTGCTTTTCAGACAAACTAATTCAAGAACAGAGATTATAGCTACAGAGTTGGGCATATTTTTTAAATAAGAGCGCCCCATCCTTAAAGCAGTGATTCTTAGGGAGAGACATACAACCTCAACCCTCAAGAATATCAGAACTTCCTGGGGATGTATGCAATGAAAAAAACAGCAAATATTTAAGTTCATAATTTTGTTTTGTTTTGAGATGGAGTTTCCCTCTTATTGCCAAGGCTGGAGTACAATGGCGCAATCTCGGCTCACCACAACCTCCACCTCCCAGGTTCAAGCAATTCTCCTGCCTCAGCTTCCCGAGAAGCTGGGATTACAGGCACATGTCACCACACCAGGCTAATTTTTTTTATTTTTAGTAGAGAGAGGGTTTCTCCATGTTGGTCAGGCTCGTCTCGAACTCCCGACCTCAGGTGATCTACCTGCCTTGGCCTCCCAAAGTGAGCCACTGCGCTCAGCCCATAATTTTGTATTTAAAAAAGGAAAACAAAAACATTACCCTTACAACAAGAACAGTTAAAGAAGAGTGTGTGACTCTTCCATTAACGAGAGGGGGAACAGGTGAAGTAAAGTTGCTATTCCTGTTTTCAGAAGTGTAGCTGATTAGGTGCCATGAAGGGCCCTTCTGCTCCAACAACGAGATCCCGCAAAAGTCACAGTTTTTACTCCACGTCTCACAAGGAAGTGGGGGAATCTTTAAAAGGACAAACTGATACAGCTGTAGGCTAAAACCAGAGAGCAGAAAGACGGGTGAGGAGTGTTAAACTGAGAGCAAAGGCTCATTTTAACACTTCAGTGGGCTGGGCACGGTGGCTCATGCCTGTAATCCCAGCACTTTGGGAGGCCAAGGCAGGCGGATTACCTGAGGTCAGGAGTTTGAGACCAGCCTGGCCAACATGGCGAAACCCCGTCTCTACTAAAAATACAAAAATTAGCCAGGCGTGGTGGTGAGCACCTGTAATCCCAGCTACTTGGGAGGCTGAGGCAGGAGAATCGCTTGAACCTGGAAGGTGGTGGTTGCAGTGGGCCGAGATCATGCCACTGCACTCCAGCCTGGGCAACAGAGTGAGACTCCAACTTAAAAACAAACAAACAAACATGTCAGTGGGGACACTGAGCCCTCGGACCAGCAGAAAGGCAGGTAAGAGGAAAGCAGCGCCTGAGATTTTTAAGTAATGCCAGAGATCCTGAAAGAGCTAGTCACCCCAGAGAGAGGCTGTCCTGTCACTCAGTGGAAGGCCACACTCTCAAGAAAAAGCATCCT
The DNA here is from genome assembly GCF_047675955.1 of Chlorocebus sabaeus. Lineage (NCBI taxonomy): Eukaryota > Metazoa > Chordata > Mammalia > Primates > Cercopithecidae > Chlorocebus > Chlorocebus sabaeus. Next base: position 129,734,849 of record NC_132904.1, on the reverse strand, counting down.
TGGCCAGGCACAGTGGCTCACACCTGTAATCCCAGCACTTTGGGAGGCTGAGGCGGGTGGATCACCTGAGTTCAGGAGTTCAAGACCAGCCTGGCCAACAAGGTGAAACACTGTCTCTACTAAATGTACAAAAATTAGCCAGGTGTGGTGGCAGGTACCTGTAATCCCAGCTACTCGGGAGGCTGAGGCAGGAGAATCGCTTAAGGCTGCAGTGAGCCAAGACTGTCACTGCACTCCAGCATGGGCAAAAGAGCAAAACTCCATCTCAAAAAAAAAAAAAAAAAAACAGCATCCTTGGCATAGTAATATCCAGAATCTATAAGGAACTTAAACAACTCAACAAGAAAAAAACAACCCCATTAAAAAGTGGGCAAGACATAAACAGATACTTCTCAAAAGACATGTATGTGGCCAACACACATACCAAAAAATGCTCAACATCACTCATCATCAGAGAGATGCAAATCCAAACCACAGTGACATGCCATCTCACACCAGTCAGAATGGCTATTAAAGAATCAAAAAACAGGCCGGGTGCGGTGGCTCGCGCATGTAATCCCAGCACTTTAGGAGGCCAAGGCGGGCAGATTACCTAAGGTCAAGAGTTCGAGACCAGTCTGGCCAACATGGCAAAACCCTGTCTCTACTAAAAATACAAAAATTAGTTGGGCATGATGGCAGGAGCCTGTAATCCCAGCTACTTGGGAGGCTGAGGTAGGAGAATTGCTTGAACCCAAGAGGCAGAGGTTGCAGTGAGCCAAGATCGTACCACTACACTCCAACTTGGGCAACAGAGCAAGACTTCATCTCAAAAAAAAAAAAAAAAAAAAAAAAAGCAATAGATGTTAGTGAGATCGCAAAGAAAGGGGAACGCTCATACTGTTGGTGGGAATGAAAATTAGTTCAGGCCCCGTGAAAAGCTTGGACACATCCAAAAGAAAAGTTTGGACATTTCTCAAATAACTAAAAGCAGAACTACCATTCAACCTGGCAATCCCATTACTGGGTATATACCCAAAGGAAAATAAATCATTCTATCAAAAAGACACACGTACTTGTATATTTATCACAGCACAACTGACAATAGTACAGACATGGAATCATGCTAGCTGCCCACAAATGGTGGACTGAATAAAGAAAATGTGGTGGCTCATGCCTCTCAACTCAGCTATTTGGGAGGCTGAGGTAGAAGGACCACTTGAGACTGGGAGTTCTAGACCAGCGTGGGCAATATAGTTGGACCCCGTGTCTAAAAAAGTTAAATAAATAAAATAAAAAATAGTTCCCCAGGTGTGGTGGTGCATACCAATAGAAAAACAAAAGAGAAAGCATCCTTGGGTTAGGCCTAGATTTTCATAGATTAATATCAACCAAATATCCATTTATAATACAAGCAAAGAAACCACCATATGTACAAGTCATAAGAAATAACAAACAACAGATTTAGATCTCTAAGAACTTCAGATATTGGCTGGGTGCGGTGGCTCAAACCTGTAATCCCAGCACTTTGGGAGGCCGAGATGGGCGGATCACGAGGTCAGGAGATCGAGACCATCCTAGCTAACACCTGGCTAACACGGTGAAACCCCGTCTCTACTAAAAATACAAAAAATCAGCCGGGCGTGGTGGCGGGCTCCTGTAGTCCCAGCTACTCGGGAGGCTGAGGCAGGAGAATGGCGTAAACCCGGGAGGCGGAGCTTGCAGAGAGCTGAGATTGTGCCACTGCACTCCAGCCTGGGCGACAGACCGAGACTCTGTCTCAAAAAAAAAAAAAAAAAAAAAAAAGAACTTCAGATATTTGAAATATCACATATGGAATATAAAACAGCTGTGCACACAATGTTTCAAAAATCTGAAAAGGAGTAAGCCAGGTGCGGTGGCTCACGCCTGTGATCCAATACTTTGGGAGGCCGAGGCGGGCAGATCACCTGAGGTCAGGAATTCGGAACCAGTCTGACCAACATGGAGAAACCTCGTCTCTACTAAAAATACAAAAATTAGCCAGCGTGGTGGCGGCCACCTGTAATCCCAGCTACTCCAGAGGCTGAGGCAGGAGAACTGCTTGACCCCAGGAGGTGGCAGTTGCGGTGAGCCAAGATCACACCATTGCGCTCCAACCTGGGCAACAACAGCAGAACTCCCTCTCAAAAAAAAAAGAAAAGGAGTAAGAAAACTAAGCAAGCAAAAAGTGATTTGATTATTAAAAAAACCAAGCAAAATTTTAGAAATGAAAAATATAATTGGTGAAAAAACTCTGGCCATTGGTTAAATAATAGGTTAGATACAGTTGGAAGCAGAAGTAGTTAGCTGTAAAACAAAAATGAATAAAGAACCCAGAATAGCACACAGAGAGAATAACACAAAAAAATGACAAAAAGCTTAACAGAATTGGAGGACAGAATGACTACATATGTTTAATCGCAGTCACAGAAGGGAAAAATTAAGCAGGTAGAAGCTAGGTGATATCTGAATAGATAAGAACTGAGAATTCTCAAGAAAGAAATTCACAGGAATACAAACCACAACATATAACAAATAGAATAACTGAAAAGAAATTCAGGCAGGGCATGGTGGTACATGCCTATAATCCCAGCACTTTGGGAGGCTAAGGCAGTAGGATCCCTTGAACTCAGGAGTTCAAGATCAGCCTGGGGAACATAGTAAAACCTTGTCTCTACAAAAAAAAGGTCTAAAAAATTAGCCAGGTGAAGTGCTGCCCATCTGCAGTCCTGGCTACTTGGGAGACTGAGGCAGGAGGATGACTTGAGCCCACGAGGTCAAGGCTGCAGTCAGCCGTGATGTACCACTGCACTCCAACCTGGGCAACAGAGCTAGACCCTGTCTGAAAAAACAGTAAGAAGAAAGAAAGAAAAGGAAAAGAAAGTCACCCTATACACCTTGTAGTAATATTTTAGAATGCCAAAGACAAAGAAAGGATTTTAAAGTAGCTGGAAAGAAGACAGGCAACCTAGAAGACCAAAGATATGAATGACTACAAACATCACAACAGTAATAAATGGAAACCAGAAAGCATATGTAGTCCAAGCTCTAGAACAAAATAACTGTCAACCTAAGATTATGTATCTAGCAAATCTTTATTTCAAGAACAAAATTAGCCATATTTTCAGATATAAACAAAAACTAGTTCAACATTAAGAGACCTACACTGAAAGAAGTTTCCTTGAACTATTCTAACAGCTTCCTAATTGACCTCCCTCTCCAATCTTCTCTAATATTCCTAAAACAATTCTGATCATATTACTTTCCTGCTTGAAACTGCCAGATGAATTTCTAGACCCTACATAATAAAGTCCAAATTTCTTAGCTGGGCATTTAAAGTGCTTTACAATGTAGTTACTTGCCAATGTTCTCTTTGACGGACAATCTGCCTCTTCAATTTACTAGCTGTGACCTTGGGGCAGGTAATTAGCCTACCCAAGCCTAAGGCTCAGTATCTGTAAAATGAAACTTCTAAAACTGCTGAGACCAACTGCAATAGCTCAGATGGTATGGACTGAATGTATGTGTCCCCACAAAGTTCACATGATGAAACCCTAACCCTGAAGTGATGGCATTAGGAGGTAGTGCCTTTGGAAGGTAATTAGGTTAAATGAGATCATGAGATGAAAACTCCATCATGGGCTTAGTGCCCTTATAAGAGACTCCACAGCTCTCTTTTTCTCCACCATGTGAGGACACAGCAGTATGCAAGCCAGGAATGGGGCCCTCATCAGGAACCCAATCTGTAGGCACTTCATCTTGGACATCCCAGGCTCCAGAACCCGTGAAATAAATGTCTTATTTATGCCACCCTGTTTGTGGTATTCTGTTATAGAAGCCCAATCTCACTAAGACCCCAGCTAGAGCAATAAGCACAATGCTATCACATAGTTTTCAGTAACTGGCAGGTGTTATTAATCATTATAACTCACTCATCCCAAAATACAACATATGCATTCCCAAGTCCATGCCTTTGCCCAGTTTCCTCCACCTTCCCATCCACACTCCTGTCCCTCCCAAATCTATACTTAACTCAGTCAAATTATCTGTACAAGTCCAGCTCCTTCTTGAAATTCTCCTCCACCAGGTCAGCCCAGACAGAGTAAGTGCTCTCACTTCTAAACCCATAGGATATTTACCCAAACGCTGCTCTGTTATTTAACTAAACTATATGTTCCCTCTGGTAAAGAAAAGACATTATCTTAAGTTCTCCTGTTTTGCCCATGGAGTGCTTTACTGCCATGAAGATGGAGACTACCAAATAAATATGGATTGGCTGATTAAGTTTCAGTACCCCGACAGAGATGCTTTAAAGGAAAAACATGCCCACCCCCCCCCCCACACACACAAAAAGCAGCTGTCTTTGGATTTGTTGCATTGTCTCTAAGCTTCCAGACAGCTGCACTTCATTCTAAAGACACTAAATACGTTCCTTAGAGAAAGACATCCAACAAGGAAGTCCATGTTGGGCAGGAAGAAGCGATGGGGCACATCAGCTGACAGTGTGCTTCAGGAAACATCTTTCAGAGTCCAGTTTCAACAGAAGTCAATTGCACCCTGTATTTTTATCACTCAAGAGGAAGAAAACAGAGATCTTCCAGGGGCTGCCACAGGGTAGGTGCTCCATAATTTTTGGCTCACTTTGAACAGGTGAACCAAGGCCATTACTCAGATCATTTTGTCTGTGTTCAAAAAGAAGTGGGGAGGCGGTAATCTCGGCAGCTCTCAGTTTTCCAGCTAACCATTTGCTGAGGACACCACAGCTGACTCCCCCACCCAAAAGTCAGTGGCAACTAATCTCTCAAATGAGTCACAAAGAATACATTATCAAGAAACTGAACTTCCAGTCAGCCACTCCTTCATCCAATGTGGCTGATACTAAGAGGCTAGAAAAGGCACAATCCACATGCTGTCACATTAAACAAACAAATTACATTTTCCCATCACTAGTGCCAAATACAAATTCCACTATTGTATCTACTGGAAGCCAAACCAAGATGCAATTTTTTTCATTACACAAAAAATATCCTCATTAAATAACGTTTGGAAAACAGACAAAGGAATAAAAGAATCAACCAGGAAAACCAAAACAACGAGAAGCAGAAAACAATTGGCTAGAACAATTCCACTCATAAACAGCCCCTATCAACATTCTGGTTCATTTTCATCCTGTTTTTTTCCCCCTAAGCATAGATGTTTTGTGTAATTGTAACCATACAGTATATACTAGTACACCTGCAGCTTGTGTCACTTAAATGATATCATAAGCATTTCTCCATCTTTTTCTCCTTAACCTTGCAAAAAAGCAGACGGCAGAAAGATTCTGAAATTAAACCAAGTCAATAAATTCTACCATTCTCTTTCTTCCACCATAACTACTGTAGTAAAAACTGACACTTTTCCAGAAGTTCCTAGGGCCACTAGAAATAAGATTTTGTTTGTTTGTTTGTTTTTTTTTGAGACAGAGTCTCGCTCTGTCGCCCAGGCTGGAGTGCAGCGGCGCGATCTCGGCTCACTGCAAGCTCCGCCGCCTCCCGGGTTCACGCCATTCTCCTGCCTCAGCCTCCCTAGAAGCTGGGACTACAGGCGCCCGCCACCACGCCCAGCTAATTTTTTTGTATTTTTAGTAAAGATGGGGTTTCACCGTGTTTGCCAGGATGGTCTTGATCTCCTGACCTCGGGATCCGCCCGCCTCGGCCTCCCAAAGTGCTGGGATTACAGGCGTGAGCCACCGCGCCCGGCCAAGATTTTTTTTTTTTAAATGCCTTGACACAAAGAGAGTGTCTAAGAAATGTTAACTCACTTTCAAGTGACAAAGAGACACAAACTGAATATTTACTAGAATCACCTCTGGAAAGATAGAAAAAAATCAAATTCAGCCTCTGTTACCAACAAATTTTTTTACTGTCATTGAGAAGATACAGTACGCTCACACCTAACAATTAAAGCCCAATGTAAACTGCAGTCAGTTACCTTGACTCTCTAAGGGCTGGCGATGTTTTACTCATTTTGCAACCCTAGCACACAGAACAGTGCCTGACACATCATAGATACTCAATAAATGGCTGTTGTACTAAACTGAACTAAAGGCTATGATCTAAGCTTATTTCGAGATAGGAAGGATCACTGTGGGCTGTGGGCTGAGGTTGTCAAACACAGCAGACAGCATGAATATGGCAAAATTTGATTTTGGCAATAATTTTCAGGAGGAAGGTTGAACCATAGAAACCTTGGGAAACTCTGCAAATGAAAGATAACTAAGAAAAACTGTTCACACAGTCCTAACTATATTAAATAGTTTGATGTCTTTATACAAGCAGCACTGAAACCTCTGCTGTATGTATTAACTAGTCATGGGAAATGTAATATATAACACAAAACAGATACTACTTAAAACCAAAAGAAACTCACCAACACAAAACACTACAGCATTCCTGGGACATCAGAACACGGGCTAACTCTCAGGAAGCTTTCTGTGTGCCACGCCAAGAAGCAAAGAGACCGTCAATTAAGGCGTTAGCTCTCCATATACAGCACCACAGTGGATACTGTCCTTGCTAAACTAGGTGTAAAAGAATGTGCTTACAAAAAATTTCTTTCAGGATCTCTTTACACGCCAGTGAAGCTATTTGCATATACTGCTAGAATTCTGAAACTATATACAAAGATCTGAAATTTGCATTCAACTTTAACAGTGTAACATTCACACCACCTGACTATAAACGTACCTTTTTTAATTCTTTTTTTCCCCCCCACCAAGACAGAGTTTCACTCTTGTCCCCCAGGCAGGCGTGCAGTGGCACAATTTCGGCTCACTGCAACCTCTACCTCCCAGGTTCAAGTGATTCTCCTGCCTCAGCCTCCAGAGTAGCTGGGACAGCAGGTGCGCACCACCACACCCGACTAATTTTTGTATTTTTAGTAGAGACGGGGTTTCACCATGTTGGCCAAGATGTTGTTGATCTCCTGACCTTATGATTTGCCTGCCTCGGCCTCCCAAAGTGCTGGCACAAGCCACCGCACCCTGCCAACTATAAACATACCTTAAAAGAGAATCCAGCTGGGCACAGGGGCTCACGCCTGTAATCTCAGCACTTTGGGAGGCCAAGGTGGGCAGGTCAGTTGAGGTCAAGAGTTCAAGACCAGCTTGGCCAACATAGTGAAACCCCATGTCTACTAAAAACAATACAAACATTCGCCAGGCAAGGTGGCACGCATCTGTAATCTCAGCTTCTCGGGAGGCTGATGCAGGAGAACGGCTTGAAACTGGGAGGCGGAGTTTTGCAGTGAGCTTTGCAGTGAGCTGAGCTCATGTCACTGCATCAGAAACTCTGTCTCAAAAAAAAAAAAATTCCAACTTCACTACTAGGGTATTCTTCAGCAGATTCCATACATCCTAACTTCATTCACACATATTTTCCTTTCTTTTATTACATTTGTGCTTTTAAAAAAATTCAAAGAATTTATGGAGAAGGAATTTGCTAATATCACATCTCTAACAGCTGCTAGTTGAATGTACTAAATTCATAGCTGTGTCTGTTACATTATGTGGTCAACTTATACTTGATGAAAGTCTGGTTGCTTTCAAAAGAACTGATTTAAACCCACCCCATGGAGTTTCTTTAAAAACAAGTTCCATAGAGCGTAGGGGTTGTGTGGATAATTCTGCCTGGATGTAATACTGCAATTACTTATGATTAAGTATCTCTAGTACTTATCCATTCAGTCTCCTTAGCCTGAAGCACTGAAGAACAAATGCCCATCAACAAGTCATGTGGGAATGAGCAGCTGATATAAAGTACTGCATGCTTTCAAGACAGGTGTTCTTTGTTTTTTTAAAAACATACATACAAGTCTGACAACGATTATATCTGCCGGATAATTAAGAATTACAACAACACAAAAGAATATGCCATTCTAAAAAATGGTACTGGAGTCCAAACAAATGCAAATAAAAGAATTGAACATTTTTTCAAAAATTTCCCAGAAATTTTGATTTTCAGATTTTGACATGTTTCAGCACACAAATTGTCTTATCTGAAGAATGAAAACTGTTACTGTTTTAATTCTAAATAAGGCACTTCTCTCTGGAATATCAAAGATTTAGAAACCTAACACTAATTAGTACACAATCACTCAAAAGAGAGATGTGGCATAGCATTTGTAAAGCTGAGCCACGCCTGTCATGAGTCAACAAAAGAATATTTTACATACACACCACATAGTGTTGAAAACTTGACAATTTGTTTAAACTGATCCATTGAAAGAACTCCCCCGTCAAATGGAATAATACAAATAACTAAAAATTGGATTAACACAAGTAATGAAGGATATCACTGCCGACAAGGGTGTGCATCTCACCACACTTCTGTTTCTTCATCCACAAAAGGGCACAATAATAGTAGCAACTTCTTAGAGTTATCAAGATTGAATAAATTAGTACACATTAAATTCTTGTAACAGAGCCTGGCAAAGGGTAACCACAAAATAAATGTTTGCTATTATATCAAGAACCAAAATTTTTAAAATGAAAATAAATTGTAATAGCAATTGAGAATAATCACAAAAAATAAACAAGACACAGTTGTCATGACTTCTGGAAGAACAGTTTTAGGGCATGCTTAAAGCATAAACCAAATAATGGAAAAAGAGCCCCCTACTAAAAAAAGATAGCTACATGCCTTCAAAGTGGATTAATACATCCTATCACCTCGATTCTTGGCCATTAGTACTAGTTCGCAAAATTCGATTCTTCCTCCTCTGCTCTGCATGTAAATCCCAGCCCCTACTAGCAAAAAAAGCCACAAAACGAGTCCCTTAGGGGAAGGAAATCAGGGGTTAAGGGCATGGGAAGCTCTTCGCATTTTCCAGTTTTATTAACAAACTACCAAGTTGAAATCATTCCTGAGCTAAACTGCAAAATGCCTCTGCAACAAAACGGCAAAACTTTCACGTGAGCGGATCTTTTCAACAATAGAGAGTTGTTCCAGGCTGTGAATAGGACAGTGTCAGTGCGACCAACACAGCGGGTGCTGGACATTCCTGACACCCTTGTCCCCTGGCTAGCCTTGATCGCTTATCTCCCAACTGCATTTGCTTTGGGGAATCACTTTCAGGCAAAGTATATAGACTTTGCCTTAGCGTATACCACCTACACGCTAAAACTCATCTTTTGTCACAGAGCCCATCATGAGCATCCCATTAGCATAAAGCGCCAAACACAGGAATGCTTTGTTTTCCAAAATCTGTCCGCCTTCACTCCTAAACAGTCCCTCCGTGTTTTAATTTGTATATTCTGTAAAACATCATGGGATGACGGTGGCAACTCAATTAAATAATAAAATGACCTAAGAACCGAAAAAGGTCCTGGTCTGGTTACCTGCGGATGGCTGCCAGGGGAAAAGTGTGGAGTACTGCTTTAGGTAAATATGAGGTTGAGGCTTCACTGCTTACTTAGAATGCAGCCTTGGAAAGCAGACTAGAGTTGACTCTGAAAACAGATTAATGAAACCTAACCTCACAGAGTTGCTGAAAGGAGTAAAGGAGATAATGGCTCCAAAGTGCCTACGAGATAGTACACGCTCACTTAACGAAAGCTATTTTAGTCCTCTGTACAACTGTCCAGGAAAATGTGGATCTAATGAGAATTCCAAACAGAGGGAAAGAAAATTGACAAAACTCAAGTTTATTCGTGTGTCTTGGTCAAATGCCCCGAATGCTATTTCCGGATAAGGGTCTGCGTGGTCTCCTCGGCCAGGACAGAGACAAAAAAGGTACTGGATTGATATCCATTTTATTTCTGCAAAAGAAAAGCAGCTCCTTTGTTTGTGTCGAGTCAAACGAACCGCAGATCCCCAGAAGGCTGTGCCCAGCAGCCCGCCAGGCCTCGGAGCTCTACCTCGCTGCTCCTCGGCGACGTCCCCGCTCACCGTCCCTTCTGCAGAGCACAGCACTGCTGCGCAGGGTCTTCCAGCAAGTTCCAGCGCCCACGCCGCAGCTGCCGCGCTCCCTCCAGAGGGCCGGGCCCACCGCCCGGGAGGGCCCCGCCGGGGACTAGCCCACCGCCCAGCACAGGACCCGCCCGGGAGGAGCCCGCCCCCGCGGCCCGACGGCTGTCCGGGGCCGACTCACTGCCTGGGACGCGCCCCCACCCCAAATCAGCTCCCCGCCCCGGTCCGACTGCGGCCGTCCCGGGGCCCCTCCTGCCCGCCCCCGCCCAGCCAGGCCCGAGTCCCAGCCCCGCTGCGGGAACGCGGGCGCGCGCCGCCCCTCCGGCCGGGACCCCGGGCGCCCTCGGAGCCGGGACCGCTATTCTCTCCCGGACCGGCTCCAGCCGCTTCGGCCCGCTCCGCTTCCGTCGCCCCCAACCCTAGTCTCCCAACAGCGGAAACGCGCACGCTCACCCCTGAACAGCAGCAGCAGGACGAAGTCGGGCAGCCGAGCGCAGAGCCGGAGTCGCGGCGGCCGCCTCAGCGCCATGTCGAGGGGAGCTGAGGGGCCAACGGCCGCGCGGCGCAGCTTGTAGTCCCCGCGCGCATGCGCCCAGCCCGCCAGGACGCTGCGACCCGCCCCAGTTACCATGGCGACCGCCGGGCCCAGCCGAGCCGGCACCATGGTGACAGAGGAAGCTGAAGTCTGGTTGCTTACGGATGCAGCGATGCTCTGGACCGGCACATGGGTTCTCTTTCAATGAACTTGGCGGGAGGAGAGTAAAGAAGTATGTCCAAGAGTGAAGAAGGGTATATTTCTATAGCTATAGAATAAATCCATCGCAACAGGTCACTCCTTTAAAATTTGGAACACTCCTTTAAAATTTGGGAAACAAAGTATTTCTTATTTTACAAATAAGGTTGCAGCCCAGTTATCTTGGAAGCTTTATTGCCTTCACATCTTTTGGGCCCCCAATTCCAAATGTGATGGAAGGAAAAGAGCTGAAATCTGCTTAAAACATAAGCAATACATACATTATACAATACATAAAAGTGATGTCTTGCTAAAATAATTTGTTTCTGTGGTAGATCAAAAGCATGATGGTATACCCAATAGTTTATTCTGCAGAAAAGCAGACTAATTATTTGCTCTGATTCCTGAATACTGGGAGATGGCAAAACCAGGGAAGAACAGGTAAGATGAGGACAAACAGGAAAAATGAAGAGAAGGATAAATTGAAGCAGAAATTAGATCTAAAAAAGCAGGAGTATTTAAAGTCTCACTTAATACTATGGAAAGTACTTGTAAAGCTTGTATTTTAGCAAGTATAGAAAGTACACCTCCAATGTTCCCAGAAACAACAATCTAGCAACAGAATTCTGAATATAATTGTTAGCAAAATAAGCCAGTTTCCAACTAATATTTTCAATGTTTAACTTTTTCATATACTCATGCTACCTTTTTAGTATTTTTAGTTTTTATGCAAAATAGAAGAATATTTATATATTATGTATACAAAATTTATATATGTAAATGCCAGGAAACGTGAAATACATTGAGATTGTTGCCAAGAATATACTTCAGTTTCCATCACTGTATAATCTTCTTTGTAAATCTTTATAACTGCTCGGATCTTTATGTGAATTGATTACCTTCTCAAAAATCTTATAGAGACAGAATAAAAATTTAAAAATAACTCAAGTACCTACTATGATCCTATTTGTCTTTCCATTCATAAACCTTCTTTATGTTCCAGGTCACCATGCACTAAATCACAAGTAAAAGTGTGTAAAAGTTGTTTTACAATGGTGGCCCCTTTCCCTTTATCAAACACAAAATCGAGAAATTAAAAAGAAGAAAATTCGTCTTAGGCCCACTGACATTTTTTTCTGCCCTCTCTTTTCCCTGTTATTCCCTTTAGCGCCTGGTCACATGGCCAGACATATTTACCTAACTGAAGAACTGTTTGGGTTACTTGGAAATGTGAGATGGTGTCTGACTGTGGACAGAGTACAGTTTTAAAAAACCAGTGCCTCTTTTCTCCTGCGGAATTTTCAGTGTTTGCACTGTAAAATGGTCTGTCTGTTAAATGGTCTTCTCTGCTAGGGAATCTTTTGAAACTCAGACTGAGATTACAAAGAAAGGCTGCATGAATATTCCATAAGGGGCAGAGGTTCCTAGGAGAGTGGATGGCAGGTGCTTCATTGTAAAACATTGATTTTTCTCTGCAGATGGAGTCGGCATGTCATTGCCAACAGCTGAGACAGTTCCTGGAATGGAAGTCTAACTAGGGATGCAGCAGAGTGGGGTGGGGCACACGTGGCTGTGAAGTGGTCTGCTCTTCCTTAGGTTTTCATTGTTCCCTGGAGAGCTCCGACCCTGTGCAGAAGGGAATCAGAGCTCAATGAGGCCAGCAGCAAAGCCCTGGAAGCATTCTGTGAGCAGGGCTGAGGAGGCTCTGCCTCCATCGCAGCATTATCCATCTGCATATGCTTATTTCTAGGCTGTAGCTTACTAAGGAGAGATGCATTTCTTAAAAGAGCTCAGGGAACTGAATGTAAACCAACAATTAAATGCTAAGCCCTGGCCAGGTGTGGTGGCTTACGCCTATAATCTCAGCACTTTTCACGGAGGGAGGATCATGAGGTCAGGAACTCGAGCCTGACCAACATGGTGAAACCCAGTCTCTACTAAAAATACAAAAATTAGCTGGGCATGGTGGCAGGCACCTGTAATCCCAGCTACTCGGGAGGCTGAGGCAGGAGAATCACTTGAACCCAGGAGGTGGAAGTTGCAGTGAGCTGAGATCGCGCCACTGCACTTCAGCCTGGGTGACAGAGTGAGACTCTGTCTCAAAAACAAAGCAAAACAAAAAACAAACAAAAAAGCTAAGGCCCCCAACAATCTGAATTGACCCCTCCTCTCAGCCAAAGGTACTTCAAAGTTAACCTGAAAAACTAGTTTAGCCATGGTGGGGGAGTTAGATATACCTTATTATACCCTCTTCCCTTTTGGAATTCAGGCCAACTGACCAGCATCAACATTAAAACAGATCTTAAGACTGATAGGGCCAGGTGCAGTGGCTCATGCCTGTAATCCAGGCCCTTTAGGAGGCCAAGGTGGGCAAATCACCCCAGGTCAGAATTTCAAGACCAGCCTGGCCAACATGGTGAAACCCTGTCTCTACTAAAAATACAAAAAATTAACCAGGCATGGTGGTGCATGCCTGTAGTTCCAGCTACTTGGGAGACTGAGGCAGAAGAATCGCTGGAACCCAGGAGGCGGAGGTTGCAGTGAGCTGAGATCGTGCCCCTGCACTCCACCTGGACAACACAATGAGACCCTGTCTAAAAAAAAAAAAAAGAAAAGAAAAAGAAAAAGACAAGACTGATACAACAGACTCTCTCTCTCTGAAGCCTGTTACCTGGAGGCTTCATCTACATGATAAAAACTTGGTCTCCACAACCCTTATTCTAACCCAGATATTCCTTTCTTGCTTGCTTGCTTGCTTTTTTTTTTTTTTTTTTTCTTTCTTTTTTGACAGGGTCTTACCCTGTCACTCAGGCTGGAGCGCAGTGGCACACAATCATGGCTCATGCTTGAGCCTCGACCTCCAGGCTCAAGCAATCCTCCCACTTCAGCCTCCTGAGCAGCTGGGACCACAGGCATGCGCCACCATGGCTGGCTAATTTTTCTACTTTTTTTTGGTAGAGACGGGATCTCACCATGTTGCCCAAGCTGATCTTGAACTTCTGGGCTAAAGTAATTTGCCAACCTCAACTTCCCAATGTGCTAGGATTACAGAAGCGAGCCACTGCCCCAGAGCCAGACCAGACATTCCTTTCTATCAGAATAATCTTTGAATCTGCCTATGACCTGAAATCCCAACCCCACCTGCTTACAGTTGTCCCGCCTTTCTAGACAGAACCAATGTACACCTTACATGTATTGACTGATGCCTTGTGCCTCAAGAAAAGAAAAATAAGAACGTGATCATGACTTCTGTTCCTTTACCATGCTATTCAAGCCCTGAACAACCATCTGAAGTCAACCCGCATCGCATGAGAGAAGTGGGATCCTTTGACTAATGGAAGTCTCTGACCCCAGAGTCCTTCTTTAAAGCATTCTTCTTCAGGGCTTTCCAAAGACCTGGGTGTGTTTCCGTTTCTCCATCTCCCCTCTCTTTAAGTCCCGTCTTCCTCACAATATTTTCAACTACGTTATTCCACATTTTATTTCAACTCTTATCCCCTGCTCTTTCCTTCAAAGTACTTCTTTAATTTTATTTAAATAGGAAAACCTTCTCCCACCTCCCTTTAAAGAAACAGTGGCAGACAAAACTTCCATCTCCTCCAGTAACATATGCTGCTTGTGGTCTGCAAAAGAAGAAAAGTTCTTCTGCAGTTCGATCTATTTGCACACTTCTCTCCTTTGTTGAAAAAGTGCACAAACCAATGGCAGATTTTGGTCAAGTGGCTTCCTAGAGAGAGGTTTTTATAAGCAGCTGTTTAATAAACCTTTCACATTTCACCAAAAGAAGGCTAGGTGTTCGTGTGCTTGTGTGTGTGTGTGTGTGTCTTTAAGTAGAAATATTGTACATGCCAGGAGTTAAAGAGAGTCACACCCTTATGCTAGGGCAGGAGTTAAAGTATCCTGGTGTTATCTCCATCAGCAAAGGGCTCTTTACTGGTGCGCCTTAAAACACAATATGACAGCCAACAGTGGACAATAACACAAGGAAAGCCCTTGACACAGAATTGCTTCCCCAGAGCTGATGTTCCTGGGAATTTCTCACTTCAGGTCCCGTGAATATCACCCATGCTGCCTATGTCAAGGTGTGTGCCTCAATTCTTTCTTCGAGGACGTGGAGAAGCAGGTGCCCCTGCAGACACCAAAGAAAAGGTGTCTGAGAAAAGGTGTCTGAGATAGCCAGTAAACAGCCGTCCCCAGTCACCTTCCAGGAGGGATCCCTGTGATGGCATAAAACAGACCAGCATTTTTTTACCCTCTTCACTTGACTTGTCAAGTATTTGCCCTGGCCTGGGGAGAAGGTGAGAAGCTGTTTTCTGGACTGTGCCTCGGGGCTGAGGACACAGATGAGCCCCAGGGACAGGTCTGCCGCCTTCACTGGCTTCAAGGGAGGTCCCGGAGCACCTGCTGCTGGTGGGTTAGGGCTGAGACGATCTGGGTGGGGTGGCCCAGAGGGCACCTGCGGCAGTCTGGTGCACCAGTCCCGTGCCTCCAGGATGCTCCAACTACTTTGTTTACAGATGGGAGATATTTTTATTCCAGCCCTCCAATTAGAGATAATTTTCTCTTCACACAAATTACACCATGGAGTGTTTACTTCCTGGCAGCACCAGTGAGAGACCGGGGCCTCCGCTCTTTTCCCTCCTCTGCTACTGAGATCTTGCACTTTACACAGAGTCCCGGACAGGGTCAACCCTCCATTTCAGGGCTTTGGAATGGGGAAAGCTCTTCCAACGCGTTTGACAGAGTAATTTATGTGGCTCAGAGCTTTCCAGGATGGGAAGGATACTTTTTAGTGGTGGCCACTGCAGAGGTTCTGGATACCCTATTCCAGGACTGGAAATGCGGGGACATAATTCAATTTCCCAGGTTTCTAATGTGAAGAGGATTATTCCACAGGAAACCTTTTCCCAGAAATTATTCAAGACCATGCCCCTTGAGCAAGCAGATAAAAGCTCTGGATAAGACTCTATAGTTAAGGACGGGTATGGTGGCTCACGCTTGTAATCCCAGCACTTTGGGAGGCTGAGGCAGGCGGATCATGAAGTCAGGAGATCGAGACCATCCTGGCTAACACAGTGAAATCCTGTTTCTACTAAAAATACAAAAAAAATTAGCTGAGTGTGGTGGCGGGCGCCTGTAGTCCCAGGTACTCAGGAGGCTGAGGCAGAAGAATGGTGTGAACCTGGGAGGTGGAGCTTGCAGTGAGCCAAGATGGCACCACTGCACTCCAGCCTGGGTGACAAAGCGAGACTTGGTCTCAAAAACAAAACAAAACAAAAAAACACTCTATAGTTTGTCTTTAATGCCATGAAATTATATTCCCACAAAATTTAGGATCAGGAAGAATGGATGTATTTGGTCTTCTTGGGTGATTCTCAGAATCCTGAAAGCACTCAAGACACTCAGTGGAGACCTGCCCCAGTGGGGATGGCCACGCAGCCCATGAAGGATAGAGAACTTGAATCCTGCTTCCCCAAAGGGCACCTATGCTTCTGCAACCATTACACTCAGAGGTCACACCTTAGTCCATTTATCTTCCAGGCAATATATTGTTTTCCAGCCGGGCATTGTTCCCTAGGTTGCACTGTCCCTGTGCCCCAGGCCTACCACCAGTTGCTGCCCAGGACAGAAAACAGGAAGGAAACAGGAAACTCTGCTGAGCTTGGAGGTACAAGATTCTCCTTGAGCACTCCCCACAGGGAAGCAGTGGCCACCCCCACTGCCACTGGCCTAATGTCAGCTCCCTCATTTTTCATCTGGATTGTTAAAATGATCCACAGGTATATCTTCCTGTATCTTTTCAAAATTGCGACTAGGACCTAGGACAACAAGAGGTGCTCAATAAGTATCTTTGCAATGAATGAAAATAAGACTCCTGGGCCCTGCAGAACTAACATCTGCTCACATTGTTCTGCTTAAAATTCTTAGCACCTTCAAAATATAGTTAACACCCCTTAGTACAGCAGTCCCCAACGTTTTTGGCACCAGGAACTCGTTTTGTGGAAGACAAGTTTTCCACGGAAGGGTTGGGTGGGGTGGTGTTTCCGGATGAAACTGTTTCACCTCAGATCACCAGGCTGATTAGTTAGCTTCTCACAAGGAGTGTGCAACTTAGGTCCCTCCTCGCAGAAGGGTTTGTGCTCCTATGAGACTAATGCTGATCTGACAGGAGGCAGAGCTCAGGTGGTAACACTCTCCTTCCCACCCCTACCTCCTGCTGTGTGGCCCAGTTCTTAACTGCTACCAGTCTAAGGCCTGGGGATTGGGGACCCCTGTCTTAGTATAACCAAAGAAGTCATGGATGAAAAAACACACCCTATGTTCATGAGCATCCCAACTTCAGTATCTTATACCACCCCTCATCCACTGCCCTGAATCTAGCTACGCTGAGTTAGCTGTGGTTCTTAAAACCTGCCAGGTTATTCCGAGACATTGCAGTTGCCTATGCAGTCCTTGCCGCCTGTATTACCCTCCGCGTCAGCCTGGTGTCGCTGAAAAGAGTCAAACTCTGTAAAACATTTGAAGAGATTTATCCCGAGCCAAATATAAGTTACCATTGGTCTGTGACGCAGCCCATAGGAGATCCTGTGAACAGGTGCCCGAGGTGGTCAGGCACAGCTTGGTTTTAGACATTTTAGGGAGACAGGAGACATCAATCAATACATGTAAGATGTCCATTGGTTTGATCTAGAAAGGCAGGACAACTGGGGGATTCCCGGTCATGGGTAGATAGGAGACAAAAGGCTGCATTATTTTGGGTCTTTGATCAGCCTTTCACTGAAATCACAACTTACACGTGAGAGAGGGGTAGAGGAATAGTCGTGTATGCCTTAGTCCAACTCAGTGAATCTGCATTTTTACATAAACAATAGGGCAGAAGAAGCAAACAGATATGCATTTGTCTCAGGTGAGCAGAGGGATGGATTTCTATCCTGTGTCTGTGAAGATAAGCTATCAATTTACATGGCCAAGGTAAAATTCAATAGAACTATTTTTAGAGTAAAGATCTTGAGGCCCACAAGGAATTTCCTTGTGGGCAGATTGTGAGGGAGGTACATACCTTTAATAACTTCATAGCTATTTATTTAGGAATAAAATAGGAGGCAGGTTTGCCTGACACAGTTCCCAGCTTGACTTCTCAGCTTAGTGATGTCGGGGTCCCAAGATTTATTTTCCTTTCACACTAGTCAGTTTCCTAACACCACTGTGTCCTCTTGGAACCCCTTCTAGCATCATATCCTCATGGTAGAACTTCCTGGCCCCAGAGTTCCCTCCAGATGGTTTAGGTGGCCCTCCTGTGTGCTTCTGTAACACTGTGGGTGCATCTGTCTCGCACTCCATTGCACTGGATTGTAATGCCATATTTTCTCTGTGGTTCTAGTTCAGACTTCCAGAGTCTAAGGCTGTGTTCAATCTCCTCCTTTGCTAATATGTATGTTTCAGGCTATAATCCTTTCTAAGTACTGCAGTAGCTACATCCCACAATTTGTAATATACACTGTCTTCAGTGTCACTAGGTCCCAAGTATTTCATAATTTCATTTGCCATCTCTACTTGACTACTTACCGTTTAGAAGTCTGTTTATAAGTTTCTCAATATATGGAGGCTGGACTTGTGTTGCCATCATAGACTGCCTTGGTCAGAGAACAAGGTCTATATAAAATCAATGCTTTTGTATTGGTTGAGCCTGACATTATGGCTTAGTAATGGTTAATTGTTTTACATGTACCATGTGTGTATTCTCTAATGTTAAGGCTTAGAGTTCTAAGTATGTATCTATTCAGTTCCATTTCTTTATTACGCTACTCAAAACTTTACTATCTTTGCTTACTTTTTTTTTTTTTTTGATTCAGCTATCAATTCCTGGAAAAGGTTTGTTAAATATCACCCTATGATTACGGATTTCTCAGTATCTCAGTATAATTCTGTCAAGGCGCTTTTTATTCTTCACCATGCGGCATGCCGGTTTGGGAAAGTCACACCACACTGGCGACGTGAGGAAGCACATGACCTCCTCCTGCCCAAGGGTTCCACCCTCTTCCTTTCTCCTTATCCCTCAGGCTCAACCCGCAAAACGCCCCCTGGCCTGAGAGCATCTCCTTTCATTCCCAAGCTTCCTGAAGCCTTAGCTCCTCTCCCAAATAGGCCTATAACATTTTCTTCCAAACAAACATGGTCCTCTCGAATGAATCTACGACAAACACAATGCTCCCCATCACGCTGTGGAATCATAATTAGGGAAAAGGAGTCAGGCTGGCATGACCAGGAGAAAGCAGAGATAGAGGAAGTAGATAAGCTATAGATCTGCCTTCCCTCATGGTCCGGAACATATAGACAAAGAGAGGAAGGAGATAAGTTACAGGTCTGCCTTTCTTTACGGCCCAGGACGTGCAGCCCTCCTGAGCAGATAAGGTCCAGAACTCACAGGCTTCCTGCTCGTCAATTTGTCAGACACCTCAGCTGACAGAAGAAGGCAGGTTAGCTCACTGCCTCCTTGGCGTTATCAATTCGCCCAACAACCACCCTATAAAAATCCCAGCCAGCCTTTGTCTCTTCGCAGTCAGCTTCTCTCCTGCTGGTTCCGCCCACTGCTCCCCGGCAACATACAATGTACTTTCCTGCTTTCTTCTTTCTTTTCTTCTTTTTCCTTTTTTTTTTTTTTTTTTTTTTGATATGGCATTTTGCTCTTGCTGCCCAGGCTAGAGTGCAATGGCACGATCTCGGCTCACTGCAACCTCCACCTCCCTAGTTCAAGCAATTCTCCTTCCTCAGCCTCCTGAGTAGCTGGGATTACAGGCATGGCATGCACCACTATGCCCAGATAATTTTGTATTTTTAGTAGAGACGGGGTTTCACCATGTTGGTCAGGCTGGTCTCGAACTCCCAACCTCAGGTGATCCACCCGCCTTGGCCTCCCAAAGTGCTGGGATTACAGGCGTGAGCCACCGAGCCCAGCCGTACTTTCTTACTTTCTCTAATGAATCTGTCCTTCTTTATCTACAACTCTCTCAGTAAATTCTTTTTGTTGTTGTTTGTGTTTTTTTGTTGTTGTTGTTAAAGAGGAGGTTTCACCATCTTGGCCAGGCTGGTCTTGAACTCCTGACCTCAGGCGATCCACCCGCCTTGGCCTCCCAAAGTGCTGGGATTACAAGTGTGAGCCACCATGTCTGCCCTTGGTAAATTCTTTTACCCCTCACCGCTGGCCAAGATACTCGTGGCTTACCACGACACATATCATGTCAGAGTTATGGTTTCCACATCATATCTTCCAGTTGGACCTCCAGTTCAGGAAGGGCCTCATCTCAGGCATCCCGGGGGGTGTATCACACAGTGTTGTTCAAGAAATATGTTAGAATGCTAACAAAAACACACAAGTGTCATAAGGGCGTGCAACGTAGAACCACCTATAAAGCATTTTGAGAATAAAAGAATATCTTCATGCTTAAAATAATTGAGGAAGTTTTCTTGCTGAATATGGGGAAATACTTGGAGTAACTCTTGATAATCACCTAATGCTATTTAACTGTTCATCTAGCAAACATTATGTTGTGTTTGTGCTAGGAACTCAGTACCAGCACCAGAAATAGCTTGGACACCGTTTTTTTTGTTTTGTTTTTGTTTTTGTTTTTGTTTTTTAAGGTTTTGTTTTGTTTTTCCCCTCAAAGAACCCATGTTCCCGTGGAAGAGATGGGAAGAAAAATCAGTATTTTTTCTTGGGGATCCAGGAAACCTCACAATGATGGAGTCTGCCATACTACCACATTGCACAGAGAAATTCTGAATAAGAGGGCAGAAAAATTAAAATGCACATGGAGCTTGAAACAGAGAAATAAATCTCCAACTCACCAACACAGGAAGGAATTCAAAGCCAAAATAAATTTGCAAGTCAGAGCCACGATAGTATGAGGAGGAGGAGGAGGTCCTAGAAAGAGCTGGGGGAGCAGAAACAACATCCACTGGGTGGGTCAGAGAGAACCTAGGACCCGTTCGAAGCAGGACTTTGGAACCGACACCCTGCTCCCTCGGGGGAAGGTGGCCAGGAAAAACTCCATCCATCAGTTTCTGCCCTAGGTTCTGGGTGAGAAGAAAAACCACTTCCTGTGGGAAACTCAAGTCTCAACCAGATGTGGTAACTCACACCTGTAATCCTAGCACTTTGGGAGGCCGAGGTGGGAGGATCACTTGAGGTCAGGAGTTTGAGACCATCTTGGCCAACATGGCAAAACCCCATCTCTACTAAAAATACAGAAATTAGCCGGGCATGGTGGTAGGTGCCTGTAATCCCAGTTACTGAGAAGGCCAAGGCAGGAGAATCACTTGAACCCAGTAGGCAGAGGTTCCCGTGAGCCAAGATCATGCCACTGCACTCCAGCCTGGGTAACAGAGTCTCCAGGCCTGCATCACATGCTGGTGTTGGGTGTGAACTTATACTGTCTCCCATGGTGTGGAAGTCCCCAAGCCCAGAAATTAATGTAAAACCTATGGTCACACTGGGGAAACCTCTAGACGAACCAGTTGAAGCAAAGGTACAACTGTTCCTAGCATGTCTCAGAACATCAATGACCCTCACAGAATGGAACAATTTCTGATGAAGACGAGTTAACAGGTAACAAACCACAGGGGAAACTGCGCAACACAGGCGGGAGCCAGTGTATCTACCCGACAGGTGGGAGCCAGCATATCTATGTGACAGTGGGAGCCAGTGGACCTACGTGACAGGTGGGAGCACTGCACCTTCCAAACCCTGAGATAACAGAAGGATCCAAAAGAGATAATAAGATAAGTGGACTTGAAAAGTACAGAGAGATAAAAGGACTAGCAAACACGGAGATATAAAAAGCATGCCGGGAAAGAACAGGCAGATGAGAAAAAGAGAAACATAGGAAAACCAAAACCAAAACCCAACCTCTCAACAGAAGAATCAAACAGCAGCCTAAGAGAAAACTTGTGAAGTAGAAGATGGATCTTAGAAAACTATCCGGGATGAGCCACAGGGTATGAAATAGAAAATAGAAATAAAAAAAAAAGTTGGCCGGCGGTGGCTCACGCCTGTTATCCCTGCACTTTGGGTGGCCTAGGCGGGTGGATCATCTGAAGTCAGGAGTTCGAGACCAGCCTGACCAACCTAGTGAAATCCTTATCTCTACTGAAAATACAAAAGTTGTCTGGGCGTGGTGGAGGGCACCTGTAATCCCAGCTACTTGGGAGGCTAAGGCAGGAGAATTGCTTGAACTCGGGAGGCGGAGGTTGCAGTGAGCCGAGATCAGGCCACTGCACCCCAGCCTGGGTAACAGAGTGAGACTCCATCTAAAAAAAAAAAGAAGATTTTAAGAGATGTGCACTATAGAAACACGTTGTAGTGGAATAAAATAAAAACATGGGTCTAAAGGCAGTAATTGAAGAGGGAATGCCTCAGAATTTGCCAGAAGTGGTGAAAGACACGAGTTCTTTTGTTTTTTGTTTTGTTTTGTTTTTGTTTTTGTTCTTTTTTTTTTTTTTTTGAGACGGAGTCTTGCTCTGTCGCCCAGGCTGGAGTGCAGTGGTGCAATCTTGGCTCATTGCAAGCTCTGCCTCCCGGGTTCAAGCCATTCTCCTGCCTCAGCCTCCCAAGTAGCTGGGACTGCAGGGGCCCGCCACCACGCCCAGCTAATTTTTTGTATTTTTTCCAAAAAATACAAAATACGAGGTTTCACCGTGTTAGCCAGGATGGTCTCGATCTCCTGACCTCGTGATCCACCCGCCTCAGCCTCCCAAAGTGCTGGAATTACAGGTTTGAACCACCGTGCCCGGCTAAGACACGAGTTCTTAGTTTGAAGAAGCTATCCTAAATAGGATACCCCAGGATAAAGAGATATCTCATTTTGTTTTGTCACACCTAGCCACATGGGTCTTTCCTAGACATAACACAGTGAAAGACAGAACTCAAAGACTAAGAGAAAAATCTCAAGGTTAGTGACCGTCAAAAGATGGCTATTTGCTAGGAAACAACAACAGAAGCTGGAACAAAATGAAATAATTGCTTCAAAGTGCTAAGGTAAAAAAGAAGTCAGTCCAGGTTTCTGTATCAGCTAAGTGATGATTCAAGTCTAAAGGGAAAAAATTTGAGAGAGTTTATCACCTCTTTACTTGTTGAGAAAAATACTAATGAATGATGTAAAAGAAAAGCTGAAGTTAAGAAAAGCAAATCTATACCCAGAGGAAGCAATGGGATGAAAGAGCAACGATGAGCGAAAAATGTAGGAAGCAGATGAACACATGCAAGTCAATATCGATTCTACAAGACGATGAGAGTAATACCTATCTGGGAGGGTTAAAAAACTAAAATACTAGACAATGATAACAGGAACCACTAGGGTTAGAATAAATTCAGAATATTGAAAGGTCAGTAAAGGACAATTAAGTTTAAACTTTCAAAATTAAAGGGTATATTTTAGAAATGAAATATATGACTTTCAGATCGTACGGTAGGTGGATGGGTATCTGCCATGGGGCCTTGATACTTACACTAAGTTATTTTGAATCCTTTACATGGGAGATGGAGCATTATGGACGGTTTTGTTTTTTCTTTTCTTTTCTTTTTTTTTTTTTTTTGAGACAGTCTTGCTCTGTCACCAGCCTGGAGTGCAGTGGCGCCATCTCAGTTCACTGCAACCTCCGCCTCCTCGGTTCAAGCGATTCTCCTGCTTCAGCCTCCCTAGTAGCTGGGACTACAGACGTCTGTCACCACGCCTGGCTAATTTTTTGTATGTTAGTAGAGACGGGATTTCACCATGTTAGCCAAGATGGTCTCAATCTCCTGACCTCGTGATCCGCCCGCCTCAGCCTCCCAAAGTGCTGGGATTACCGGCGTGAGCCACCGCGCCCGGCCATGGAAGGCTTTCTAACCCGGGAGGACATGGCACAGAGCAAGTCCCACCCCACTTTATTCTCCCCTGACCCACCCTGGCCAGAATTCAATGACGTGCTCTGTGTTCTGTCGCTGAAATAGCGCCTATGACTGTGTACATTCTATATGAACACAGGCGTATAGCACACCACTCTCTTGCTGCTGGACTGTGAACTCCTAAAGGGGAGAAACATTTTACAAATCGAAGTTGATGAGCTGTCAGTAGAGTAGAGAGGGTCTGAGAGCACTTGCTTTACGTTTGTAGCAGCCCCTGCCGGCACTCTGTCTCTCCTGTTCCCTTTTTTTTTTGAGATGGAGTCTCACTCTGTCGCCCAGGCTGGAGTACAGTGGCGCCATCTCAGCCCACCACAACCTCCACCTCCCGGGTTCAAGCGATTCCCCTGCCTCAACCTCCTGAGTAGCTGGGATTACAGGTGCCCGCCACTATGCCCAGCTAATTTTTGAATTTTTAGTAGAGATAGGGTTTCAACATGTTGGTCAGGCTGGTCTGGAACTCCTGACCTCGCGATCCACCTGCCTCGGACTCCCAAAGTGCTGGGATTATAGGTGTGAGCCACCATGCCCGGCCTTCCGCTGCCCCCCTCTTTTTTTTTTTTTTTTTTTGGAGACTGTCATCCAGGCTGGAGTGCAGTGGCGCAATCTTACCTCACTGCAACCTCCGCCTCCCGGGTTCAAGCAATTCTCCTGCTTCAGCCTCCTGAGTAGCTGGGATTATAGGTGTGCGCCACCATGCCTGGCTAATTTTTGTATTTTTAGTACAGATGGGGTTTCACCATGTTGGCCAGGCTGGTCTCGAACTCCTGACCTCAGGTGATCCACCTGCCTCGGCCTCCCAAAGTGCTGAGATTATAGGCGTGAGCCACCATGCGCAGCCCGTTTCCTTTGATTCTAAAGACCTGCACCCACAGCTCTCTTCAGAGGACTGCCTGGGGTTACCAGAGCTACCTCTCCATCATGCTCAGGGAACTGCAAATGCCTGGCAATTTCTGCCCCCTTGCAATATCTATGGAAACACAGCTCCCTGGGTTCCAGTTGGGACAAACTGAGGAGTAATTGTCCCAGAGCTCCCCCGCAGGGTCGGCTGAGGCTAGGACGGGTCTGAAATGGCACTCTTGTTTGGCTTCTTTCCCTTCCCTGCTTCCCACACGCCTCTGTTACTTCCCACGGGAGCAATTTGTTCCTCAGAAACCATCTCCCGGTCGACTTTGCACCTCTCCTAAGACAAAGCCCAGCAAGTCATCAATTACAAAGCACTCATTAAGTGCTCATTGGACACCTGGCCCCACACTAGTCACTCTCAGAAATTCATCTCCTCTCCCTGCTCTCTTCCCCTCCCCCTCTTCATCTTTTTATGTCTCCCTAAGCCAGGAGCAGCAAGTTAGCTTCCAGTTTCCACCCACTAGGCTGGAAGTGAGGACAGCCAGACTTTGCTATTGAGTAGAAGTCCTTGATTAAATCCTTTCCCTTCTCTTGGATTTGTGTTCCTGGTTTTCATTGTTGTTGTTGTTTGTTTGTTTGTTTGTTTTGAGACAGAGACTCGCTTTGTCACCTAGGCTGGGGTGCAGTAGCGCAATGATAGCTCACTGCAGCCTCAGCCTCTGGGCTCAAGCAATCCTCCTACCTCAGCCTCTTCATAGCTGAGACTACAAGTGTGTGCCACAATGACTGGCTAACTAAAATTTTTTTTAATAAAGATGAGGTCTCACTGTGCTGTCCAAGCTGGTCTCCAACTCCCAGGCCCAAGCAATTCTCCCATCTCAGCCTCCCAAGTAACTGGGAGTACAAACACATGCCACCACTTCCAGCTTCCTAAGTTTTTTTCTTGTTTGTTTGAGATGGAGTTCCCTTGTTGCCCAGGCTGGAGTGCAATGGTATGATCTCAGCTCACTACAATCTCCACCTCCAGGGTTCAAGCGATTCTCCTGCTTCAACCTCTCGAGTAGCTGGAACTACAGGCACACGCCACCACGCTCGGCTAATTTTGTATTTTTAGTAGAGACGGGGTTTTACCATGTTGGCCAGGCTGGTCTTGAACGCCTGACCTCAGGTGATCCACCTGCCTTGGCCTCCCAAAGTGCTGGAATTACAGGCGTGAGCCACTGTGCCTGGCAGTTTTTAATGGGAATGATATCATATATTCTCCTCCTATCACAAGTTTTCTGTGACTATTTAAAGCAAACAACATACCCCTGGATTTTGGAAAAAGGAACAGCTCGTGGCATGTGCTTCCACAGGATTCAGTTGCCTGAAGGACCTAGAGAAAGCTTTCCAGCCACTCCCCTCCCCTCCTCTGGGCCACAGCACCCACTGCAGCAGGCGGGGGTGGCCAGCCCTGCCAGGCTGGGGGAAGCCTTGGGTCTAAGGAGGCTGCCTGGTTCCCTTGTAGTGTCTGGAAAGTATTAATAACTGTGGCAGGAGGATTAGCCATATGCCACGTAATTCCTGTTAATCGGGATTGGGGGGAGCTTGTGCTTGTAAGTAACAGATGAGCTGAGCTGCCCTCCCGGCCTTCGGTGCCTTCCTGCAGTGGCGGGGCTCTGCACAGGTCTGGGGCTTCCTGCCCACCTGCCCTCTTTCCTTCCACCTGCAAGCTCTCTGCTCTGGGCCCCTTTCTCTCTGTGCACTTCCCAGATTTTATCCCCTGCCTCTCGCTGTTTATTCTTCTTCCCATTCTTCCGCTTCTAAGTTAGAGATTCCTTATTTCTACCCCTTTGCTCCTGCTGTCTGACTCTGTACATGTTCTCAATTGCTTACTTCCACCTAGATGTCTGTCCTTGTCCCCTTCCTGCCTCTCCCTCCCTTTTTTCCACACGCACTGACCCACACACTCCTAAGTTCTCTTTCTGGCATCAATGAAAACTCTGACTGTCGGTTGCCTTGCGAAGGCCAAGTTCAACGTTCTCAGGCAATCCTTTCCACTCCGCCCGAGCTGAGCCTCTCCCGGGTGTGTTCTCCTCACACTTTCCTGCCCTCACAGAGAATTTCCAATCCTCTTCTCAGGAATTGTTTGCCCTCGCAGCTGGGAAGGAGCCTGACTCTGAGAAGCTGCTCTCCGCCCTCCTCCTCCACCCCTGTCTCCATGCAGAGCCCAGAACAGCACACACAGGCAGGAAACAAACTTCCCTCACAGGGGCAAATGGCACGGGCCCCCAGCCCACATGGAATTGTTATCCCTGCCTCTGTGTCGCACTGTGTCTGTCCTCCTGGCCTCTGTGTGCATAGGTGGGAAGGGGAACCTACCTTTCCGAGTGGAGAAATACACATGACTGTCTGAGGGACCCTCTTTGGAGGAGACACACACGATTGCAGTGGTTCTGTGTGTGAGAGACGTTGCTGAGATGAAGATGGATCTGTGCGCATCGGTGCGTCAGAGGCATCTGAACCACAGCAACTCCATCTTGAATGGGGCCTTGGTTAAAAAAAAAAAAAAAAAAAAAAAAAAAAAAAGGCTGAGACTTGCTGGGCTGCACTCCCATAGGTTAGGCATTCTAAGTCACAGGATGAGATGGGAGGTTGCACAACATACAGGTGGTAAAGGCCTTGCTGATAAAACAGGTTTCAGAAAAGAAGGCGGCCCAAACCTACCAAAACCAAGATGGCAACGAGAATGACCTCTGGTCTTCCTCACAGCTGCACTCCCACCAGCACCATGACAGTTTACAAATGCCATGGCAACGTCAGGAAGTTAGCCTATATGGTCTAAAAAGGGGAGGCACGAACAATCCACCTGTTGTTTAGCATATCATCAAGAAATAACCGTAAAAACGGGCAACCAGCAGCCCTCAGAGCTGCTCTACCTATGGAGCAACCATTCATTTATTCCTTTCCTTTCTTAATAAATTTGCTTTCACTTTGTGGACTTGCCCCGAATTCTTTCTTGAGTGAGATCCAAGAATCCTCTCTTGGCATCTGGATTGGGACCCCTCTCCAGTAACACATTCATAGACGTGCTTGGGATTAGCATTTTGCAGAAAGCTGTCGAGGAGTCTCTGGAAAGGACAATGGTAGAATTCTGTTTTTCACTATTTATTTATTTATTGAGAGATGGAGTCTGGCTCTGTCGCCCAGGCTGGAGTGCAATGGCGCCATCTCGGCTCACTGCAACCTCTGCTCCCGGGTTCACGCCATTCTCCTGCCTCAGCCTCCCCAGTAGCCGGGACTACAGGCACCTGTCACCATGCCTGGCTAATTTTTTTTTTGTATTTTTAGTAGAGACGGGATTTCACCGTGTTAGCCAGGATGGTCTTGAACTCCTGACCTCGTGATCCGCCCTCCTCGGCCTCCCAAAGTGTTGGATTTACAGGCGTGAGCCACTGCGCCTAGCTCACTTTTTATTTTTTTGAGACAGGGTCTTACCCTGTTGCCCAGGCTGGAAAGCAGCAGCGTGATCTCGGCTCACTGCAGCCCTGACCTCCTGGGCTCAAGTGATCCTTCCACCTCACCCTCCTGAGCAGTTGGGACTACAGGTGCGTGCCATCACCCCAGGCTTTTTTTTTTTTTTTTTTTTTTTTGGTATTTTTTGTAGAGATGGGGTTTTGCCATGTTGCTCAGGCCAGTCTTGAACTACTATGCTGCCTCGTCTTCCCAAAGTGTTGGGATTGCAGACGTCAGCCACTGTGCCCGGCCAGGAATGTATATTTAGTAAGTATGGACTGTGGTGGGAACATTTTTGATGTGTACGGTCTATGTGTAGGGAGGGTTTTGGATAAGAGCAGAAAGGAAGCTCTCCTGTGCTTATATTTTTTATTGATACATGATAATTGTACATTATCATGTGGGATACATGTGATATTTTGATATACGGATACAATGTGTAATCATCAATGTCCTGTGCTTCTTAGAAGCATTCAAATCTCCAGGCATGGTGGCTATTGTCTGTAATCCCAGCACTTTGGGAAGCTGAGACGGGAGGATCGCTTGGGTCCTGGAGTTTAAGACCAGCCTGGGTAATAGAGGGACCTTGTCTCTACCAAAAAAAAAAAAAAAAAAAAAAAAAAAAAGGGATAAAAAGCATTCCAACCGTCTGGTAGGATGGGCTCTTAAAACATTCAATTCCAGGCCGGCTGCAAATGTCCAGGATGTGTCTTCCCTCCAGAGATTAGCTTTGTTTCCAAGAGCTCATTAGACTAAGAAAAAAAGCATCTTTGACCCTGCTGGCCAGTCTCTGCACCTCAAGGACAAGTGCGCTCGCACGCGTGCACGTCCTCCTTTGGCCAGGCTGTCCACCTGCGCGCGGCTGCTCCCTCTCCCAGCCTCCAGGTTCTCCACCTGCACGCCGCTGCTCCCTCTCCCAACCTCTAGGTTCTCCACCTGCACGCCGCTGCTCCCTCTCCCAGCCTCCAGGTTCTCCACCTGCAGGCCGCTGCTCCCTCTCCCAGCCTCTAGGCTCTCCACCTGCACGCCGCTGCTCCCTCTCCCAACCTCCAGGCTCTCCACCTGCACGCCGCTGCTCCCTCTCCCAGCCTCCAGGTTCTCCACCTGCACGCCGCTGCTCCCTCTCCCAACCTCCAGGTTCTCCACCTGCACGCCGCTGCTCCCTCTCCCAACCTCCAGGCTCTCCACCTGCACGCCGCTGCTCCCTCTCCCAGCCTCCAGGTTCTCCACCTGCACGCGGCTGCTCCCTCTCCCAGCCTCCAGGTTCTCCACCTGCACGCCGCTGCTCCCTCTCCCAACCTCCAGGTTCTCCACCTGCACGCCGCTGCTCCCTCTCCCAACCTCCAGGCTCTCCACCTGCACGCCGCTGCTCCCTCTCCCAACCTCCAGGCTCTCCACCTGCACGCCGCTGCTCCCTCTCCCAACCTCTAGGTTCTCCACCTGCACGCCGCTGCTCCCTCTCCCAGCCTCGGGACGGGTTTCTCAGAGCAGGGTCCAACTGCAGGGGCCTTCAGGTGCCCCGGGGCCTCTCTTGGTCACAGAGGTCTTACAAGGAGAGAGGAGAGCAAAGAGCGAAACCCATGTCTGTGCGTTTTCCCATGTTCCAGGGGTCCATAGACAAGCCCTGAGAACGCACCCTTCTCGGGAGAGACCAGCCAGCCCGCGCCGCCTCCTGCCCACCCCGCGTGGCCGCGACGGGGCGTGTCCCCTTCCCGCCCGGGGTGCACCGTTTCCCAGCCTCACTGCGCCACCGTGTGGCGGCCTCTCACTGTTGCAGCTCCTTCTTCCTCCCGCACCCTCCCCAAACCGGCACGCTCAGCTTTTCACGGTAATTTTGTGTGCAGTATCCCAGTATATATATATATGCTCTCTGTCGTCCAGGCTGGAGTGCAATGGCACGATCACGACTCACTGGAGCCTCCACCTCCCTCACTCACGTGATCCTCCTGCTTCAATCTCTGGAGTAGCTGGGACCCCAGGCATGTGCCACTATGCCTAGCTAATTTTTTAATTTTTTTGTACAGATAGTGTCTTGCTGTGTTGCCCGGGTTGGTCTCGAACTCCTGACCTCAAGAGATCCTCTCTCCTCGGCCTCCCAAAGCGCTGGGATTACAGGCAGCATCCCAGTATTTCAAGAACTTGAAGTCTTAAGCAGAGATACCCAGATGGACGTAAAGCCTGAACTGGGCATGTACATAAAGCAATAAAGGGTTAAGACTGAAAGCTGTAGGTTAGTGTATTTGGGTGGAGATGAGGAAGAAGAAAGAACAACTGTAAGAATTCCAAATATTTCAAACTGGGCTGGTTAGGAGCCAGGGTGAGAACCTAGTTCAGTCGGTGAGGTGGATTTTGCTGTCTTCTTCAAAAGAGTTTTTAAAAATATAGATTGATTGTGTTTTAGAGACAGGATGTCGCTCTGTCACCCAGGCTTAGTGCAATGTCACAACCATAGCCCACTGCAGCCTGAACTCCTGGGCACATGCAATCTGTCTTCCTCAACCTCTCAAGTAACTGAGACCACAGGTGTGTGCCACCACTGCCAGCTAATTTTTAAAATTTTTTGTAGGGATGAGGTCTCACTATGTTGCTCTGGCTGGTCTCAAACTTCTGGGCTCAAGCGATCTTCCTGCTTCAGCCTCTATAAGTACTGGGATTACAAGTGTGAGCCACCTTGTCTGGCCATGTACTTATCCAAAAAAAAGAAAAATGCAAAAGCCAGAGTAGAACAGCCTGGATTGTTAGCCTGGGGTCTCCTTGCTTTGCATCCTGAGACCCCCTGGGGAGGGGAAGGGTCAGCCACAGGGTTCCTCCAGCAGGGAGGGGCCAAAGCATCACAAGGGGAAAAGTACCATCTATCTGTCACCGTGCAAGGAGCGCTGCAGTTCATGTCGGAAGTCCTGCTCTTTCCTCACTCCGGGGCCTCGAGAAACTGCAGGGCCTGGCTTTAAATTTCAGAGCTGTCCTAAGGCTTTGCCTGTGTTCAAGCTGTGTCTGCCCCGACTGCCTGTTGTGTACCTTGGTCAGAATGGTGTATTCTTCTTCCCCCAGATATCACTGGTTCTTACACTTTGCTGGTAGCATGACTTTGGCTTAGAATGCCCTTCTCTCTTCCTCTGTGCCTTTAAATCCTAGCCATCCTCAAGGCGAACTCAAATTTCTTCCATGGGGCTTTTGCAAATCTTCGCAGCTAGGAACTTCCCCTCACCCTCTCTGAAACCCTCCCTGGGACTCCACGGATCCTTCATTTAGGAGCATTATCTGGTGCTTTGAGGTATATTCTGGTTTTTTCATACCTAGTAGGTATTTCGGGGTCCATGTGATATTGTGATCCATGTGTATAATGTGTAATGATTAAGTCAGGGCACTTGGGACGGCCATCCCTCAACACGTATCTTTTCTTTCTGTTGGGAGCATAGAGTAGTCTAGTCATGTGTACCTTTACTGTATGTCCCTCACCAGGCATTAAGTGCTACGTGTGGACACTACGTTAGATTCATCATCATGCAGTATGCTTAACACTACGCTTTGGCCTTACTGAGTGATGAGCAGACCTCTCATTGATTGAAAAAGAATTTCCTTATTTTTCATAACTCAACTTAAATATAATTTTTTTCAGGCTGGGCGCAGTGGCTCATGCCTGTCATCCCGGCACTTTGGGAAGCTGAGGTGGGCAGATCAGTTGAGGCCAGGAGTTCGAGATCAACCTGGTCAACACAGCAAAACCCCATCTCAACTAAAAATACAAAAATTAGCTGGGCGTAGTAGTGTGTGCCTGTAGTCCCAGCCACTCAGGAGGCTGAAGCATGAGAATCGCATGAACCCAGGAGGCAGAGGTTGCAGTGAGCCGAGATTGCGCCACTGCACTCCAGCCCAACTCCGTCTCAAAAAATATATGTATTTTTATATAATACATATTTATATATTTTACATTTTTATTTTTATAATATATTTTATATATTTACTTATAATACATTTTTATATTTATTACGTACATATACACATATATAAAATATCTCCCAGTAAGTCTCCATGAATTCCCCCCACTACCCCAAAGTGGGGGTGACATGCCCTCTCAGTGCTTCTAGAACATGCACTCTTCCTACCACAGTGCCTGTCATACTTATTCCAACGCCTTGTCACTTGCTTTCTCACCCACTGGATGACAAGCGCCTTGCGGAAACAGTATGTCTGTGGGGCCTCCAGAGCCTGTGTTGCACATGGCAGATTGTAGGAACCCAGTGACTATCTGATGAACAAACAGAGAAATGAATCCATGTGTAGATGCATGGAAGCAGGGAAGGGGAGAGGGGCTAAAGATGACCTTTAAGATTGCCTTAAGTGCTAGGATTTTATGATTATAGAGCTTTGAACTCTTTTTTGGGGGAAAGTAGTCCAAGCTATTTGGAAAACAATACAGTGATCATTGCAGAGTCAGGTGGCAATTTTCCTTCCAAACGGACACTGTTTGCTTCCGGAGGGGGCGGGGGTCTGCTCCTCCCATTCTATGGGGAATCGCATGTTCCCTGGGCTGAGCATGGCCCAGCACTTGGCAAGATCTCTGGGGCGTTCATTTTTGTCACCCAGCCCTGGTAGGAGGGTGGATGGGTGGGAGGGGAACTGTTTTGGGAAAGAGTGCTGGGGAGTGTTTGTGTGTGTGATGAGTCAGGGCCCGGAGCTGGGAGCCTTCCTCTCTGCTGGCTCTCTGTGGGGGTAGCTCTCACCAGTCACCGGGAGGGTAGAGGATCACCAACTGTCTTCGGAAAGTTTGGAAAGTTTTCTTAGTCATTACGCCAAGTCAGCTGGAGCTTTATGTAACGGGGACAAGCAGAGGTATGATGGCATCAGAACGGCTGCTCCTCTTTCGGCAGCAGCTCTCACCCATCCCCTCCTAGCTGCCAGGGCAGTGACCGGCCCTACATGTAGGATGTGGCATTTGGGGGCTGAGGGTCCCTGCTGTAGATGTCTGATTCCCGCTGGGAAAGACGTGGGTTGTCTTAGAGAAGCCCTTGGGAAGGGCTCAGGACACTCTTGGGGGTGCTCCACCCTCCTTTTGTTCTTCGACATCACGTGGGGGGTGAGAATCAATCCAGGCTCCCCAGCACTCAGGACTCTGGTGCCTGAGCCGGAGTCGCATAAGCCCGGCTTCCCTGGCTACAGTCCCCGCTCCGGTGCTGCTGGCCGAGGCAGCCCATCTCCGTTCTCTTATCTCCTCGCTCTCCAGACACTGGGAGATGCATCATCGGGTTTCCTGTCTCTGACACTGAAGTCAATTTGCCTATCACAATTTGAGTTCTGTCAATGACAGCTCCAGATAAGGCCTGAAATGATACATGTGTGTGGACACGCGTTCGTTCGCGCGTGTAAACAGAAAGAGATACAAAGAGAAGGAAGGACGGGAAAGGAGAGGTTTGGGGTCTGGGAGGAGCAAAGATGATGGTGACTCACCTGGCTGAGGAGACCAGGGCCACTGAGAAGAAACAGCAACGCCCAGAGGTCTGCGGAGAGTTGCAGGGCCTTCCACAGGCCTCTTCCAGGCAGCCGAAGATGTCTTAGAGAAGCTGGGGCTTGTCCTCCTTTGTTGCTTGCAGGGAGGAAAGTACCCCAGGTCCAAGAACTGCTGGGGCCAGAAGCTTTGGGAAAGCTGAGAAGGAGCATTGTTTTGGTTGGGAAGCAGAGCACTGAGGAGTAGCAGGGCTGCAGCGTCACACCAGGTGACTTCCCAGAACAAGAAAGAACAGATGCAGTTGAGAAATTAAGGTAAGAAATGAGGATATATTTCCTGACAGTGAGGAGGGCTGCCTGACCCAGTGGCCCCAAAAGAGAGTTTCAGAATCAGGCCTCTAGTCATCGAGCATAGATGGAAGAGCAGGAGAGAGAGCTTCACAAGGAGAGCTTGGCAGGGCAGGACTAACTGGTGGTTCTGGGACCTTCCAGCCCCACGTGACAGCTCTGGTCCTTCCTCAATGTCAGGAAGTTGTGCGGGCACCAGAGGCCTCCTGGAGGCCAGAGGGAGAAACCAGAAGGGAGGACCACAGAGGGCGCTTGAGATGGAGTGGGACCAGAGCAAGGGGGGCAGGGACATGAGGATGTTTGGGAGAGAGGCTGGAGAGTTTCATACCTGGGCTGGTTTCAGATCCATCTCCGGATGGGTGGGGACAAAGGTGGTGGGAGAGGTGAAGAAAGCAAGATGAGACATAGCCTCTTCCCCTGCTTGGGGCCTGGGGGCAGGGCGGTGCACAACAGGACCTTCTGGGTGCCATGGAATTGAGAGGCCAAGCTGAGTGGAGGCTGGAGCTGTCCATGAACCCAGTAAGGAAGGAAGGAAGGAAAGAGAGAGGGCTGGGAAACGAGGGAGAAACAGCAAAGTTCCCCAGCGCACCACCAGGTGCCAGGCAGGGACAGCGTGGAGACGGCTGGAGGCTGCAGCCCTGGGCAAAGGCAGGGTTAAGCTTTGTCTGAAATGAGATCTTTATTTAGGCAGTTGCCTTCTGCCTCTGGGCTTGTGTTAAGACCCTGGCAGGCTCTATTCCCATCCTCACAGGCTGAGCCCCACGTCCCTGGAATGTCATGCCCTCCCACAGCTTCTTGCCTATTCCCATAGTGTTGGGACAATTTTTGTTGTTTCCAGTAGATTATGTAGGACTTGAGGAAAGTCTAAAACAAGCCCTAGCCCATGGCACTTAGCACCTATCTTTGATCTACGTCCACCTTGCCCTCTTCTTGGCTTGGATCTGTTTGTGTGATTGATGACTCAAGCAAGGCCCTCCTTCCTCAGTCTACAGCTGTTCCTGGCTTTCCTCGTCCCTAGAATCCACAAATCTGGCCATGGTGTCTCAACTGCTGGGTTTCCTTACTGGTCAGCTTCTAAGAGTAGAGAAGGCACCAGGGCAGAGAAGTTATGCCCAAAGCCATCAGAACCGCACTGCCCAGGCTGAACGCAGGATTCGCACCTGCCAGCGGTGGCCCTGAGCAAGTCACAGAACGCTAGGGAAGGCTGGGAAGAGCATTTACCTTGGAGAGGAGCTGTGAGGACTGGAAGCCAGCTTGCATGGAACGTCATCTTTGCTCTGTGGCTTTCCATGTGGGAAGCTCTCAGACTGTGTGCTCTCACGTATGTAATCATACTTGCCCTAAACACAGACAGCGCATTCCAGCGATGCTAGCCGCCTCCCTCCTGTACCAAGAACAGCCCATGCTCAGCCCCAGTTTTATGCACATAAACGTCCTCCCACCTCCGGTACAGCTACTCACACTCCCCCACCTTGAGGCCGCACTAAAGTGCCGCCTCCTTCCCAAAGCCTTCCCTGATCATCCCAGCCCACACAGATCTCTTCCTGCTTTGCCTCATTGTGCTCCAGCCAGTGCCTTGAAATGTAACATTTCCATCACAGAATTCTCCCATTTGGGAGCTGGAGGGGTCCTTAGAAATGGCCCCAGTCAGTTGCTCTTAACCAGAAGGGTTAACAAGCGGAAGGTGGTACATCCCCGTGACATCCCGGCGGCACCTACCGTTCGCCTCACTGGTTGGCCACCACAGTCCTGCCAGGCTTGCTGCTACCTCAGAGTCCTCCTCAGTACAGTGCTCCAGGCATCAGTCCCCACCGATCAGATGCGCCACCCACAATCCAGGCAATGAGAAGTTGTCTAGAACTTGGTGTGGCTGGAGCTTTTGGAGGTACAGGCACCAGCTTCAGGCCCAAGGCCTGGGGATAGAACTCTGGTCTTGCCTCTGTCCAGGACTCCTCAGACTACGCCAGGGGCCTCTTGAAGACTTTTCTACTGTTCTCTGTCTGTGAGTCTTGCTTTCCCAACCGGAGAATTCGAGCTGTGATATTTGTGGGGATGTCCCCCGCAGCGCTGAGCACGAGACGGGACACGCCGCATGCTCACCGGCTCGTGTGCCAACTGCTTGGAGCTTCCCCCAGCTCCTCTAACTTGTGTTCAGAGCTCAGTCAAAAGGGCAGCGGGAGTTGGGGTGGCGTGGAGGCTCAGTCTCTCTGCTGGTAGATAAGTCTGCCAGGACTTCCCCGGTACCTCCTCTCTGCCCACAGCAGCCACAGATACTCTGAACATGCTGAAAGATGAGACGGGGTCTGGATATCAGGAGCCCAGAAAGATCATCTTTGTCCTGCAGCTCAGTGGCTTGGCCTCAGGAGGCCATCTTGCAGGCCTCACTGGTCTTCCTTCAGGGGGAGCTGCAAGGGAAAGGAGAGAGAGATGGTGCCGTTGGATGCCCGCCTCTCTTGGGCACTGATGGGCAGGGTGAGGGTCTCCTGAAGGGTGGTCCCCCTTGAGTGGGAGCAGGTGGACTGGAGGGGCATGGCTTACGTAAAGGTTGGTGGAGGAGCTTCCCCCAACCTGGGGCCCTGGAAGACACAGTTCCCAAATGGAGTCTTCTCTTCCTATGCTATTGAAAGGCGGCATTATCATCTGCTCAGGCCCACAAGCTGGAAACTTTAGGGTCCCCCAGTGGCCCCAGGCCTGTCCCTTCCTTCCTCTAGACCTCAGCAGGTTCTCCTGCTCTCTTCTTGCCAAGACACTGGAATGTGCGGCCTCATGGTCCTGCTGTAGACCCAGCCCTCCTTCCCCCAAGTCTCATCTGCAGGTCTACAGTGCCCCTGGCTGAGCTTTCTAGACATGTCACAACGTTGCCAGATTTTTCTTTCTGAAACTTAGATTTTATGATGTCATTCCCTGCTTGAAAATCATGGTCACTGCACTGTCTTCAGCAGAAGGTGAAACCCCCCAGCCCAAGTCTTCTCAGCCTCTGTGCTCTCTGCATTCTGGGTGGGCTCGGCTCTGCTGTGGGGGCTGCCCTGTGCATGGTGGGTGCTTAGCAGCACCCTGGCCCTACCCACCAGGGACCGGGAGCAGCCTCCCTCCCACTCCTGCAAGTTGTGACAACCAAATATGTCTCCAGCCACTGCCAAATGACCTCTGAGGGGTAAAATTGGCTGAGAATCACTGTGGTAGCCTGTAAAATAGGATAATAATAACTAATGACAATGCTTACTTACTCAGCTCTGTGCTAACAGCTTTCCATGAGGTCTCTCATTTAATCTTCAGAACATCTCTATGGGGAAGGCCCTATTAGTATCTCCATCTCACAGATGCTCAGAAGGCAGAAGGAGTCCAGATCTTTCAAGATGCAAAGACTTTTTCCTGCCGTGTGGGGTAAGAAGAGAGGTAGATAATTCAAAATCACTTGTCCTTCAGGCAAGAGCCACAGAGCCGGAGGCCAGTCAGGCAGGCTTGAGCTCCCGTCCGTCTGCTGGCAAGATCTGAGTTCTCCCCATGATTCCCTGTCCCGCTTCCCAATATCGCACTTTCATGCAGGCCAGTTCCCTACCTGAGAAGTTCCTCTTTGACCTGGGGAGAGCTATTCATTATTCAGGGCCCAGGCAAAAGCCCCCTGTCCTGCTCTCTGCGAAGGCCTTCAGGCCCCAGGAGGAAGAGAGAATTATCCCTCCTGTGTGGCTCATGCCCACACACAGCCTAGTCCAGTCCTGCAATGGCTAATTGTGCAGGCATCTTCTTCTGTGCCAGCCTATCTTGGGGCAGGGGTCTGGGGGTGGGGACTCTGGCTGGTCCTCCTTCATAATGACGACATGGAGTGCCTTGCACAGAGCACTAGACCCCCAAATGTGTGTGGAGTGGAATGCAGTGGGGCAGTAGGCTCCCTCCAGGAGCTGATGCTGAGCCCACTGGACACCAGGAGCCACAGGGCCTCCCGGCAGGCGAGGGAGACTGAGGGCCCCTCTTCTGGGCTGACGCAGACCCTCAGCAGAGGACGTGGCTTAAGGAGCAACACCTGGTTGCGTTTTGGCCGCCTTGGCTGGGGGCTCTGAGCCGTGCATAAACTGCAGACTCAGGGGATGATGAGGCTCAGAGCCTGCTTTGGTGTCTGGAGTAATGAAGGCTCGTGTTCTCTCTCACGCAGGCTTCTAAGCCTATGTGCGTGCAGGCACGTGCCACTGTGGGTGAGTGCACAGCATGCGTGCTGTGTGGAAAGAGAGGCTGTGGGTGCCTTTCCCAGGTGTGCAGCATCACTGAGGCACTGGTCCTAGGCAGCATTTGTGCATTTCTGTTCTGTGACACTGGGTTGCACACACGGTCCTGTCTACACAGAGTCAGGAACCCACCAGCATTCTAGAGCCTTGAGGAGTGCAGTCTGCTCCCTGCCCCACATTGGACCTAGGCAGACGGCAATCTGAGCTCGCTCTCCCTTCTTCCTTTTTCCAGGCTAGAGGAACGGAGCTCACACAGCATTTGACCCCTGCCTGGCCTCTCTAAGCAGTTGCCAGACCCCACACAGCTAGATGACCACTGGACTGGGGAGGGGTCTCACCCAATGGTGGTGGGCAGGTAGGATGGGCTGAATGAGTCCCAGGAGAAGCCAAGTGCAGAAGCTGGCACTTCTTGCTTCCTATTGACAATCAGCAGAGAAAGGCCTTCCCAAGAAGAAGTCATAATTTTTGGATGAGTGGCTGAGCAGAGAAGAAACAAGGCACAGGGGCTGGGGCCATTCCCCAAGATAGGCCTGGACTGTGCCTGTGGCCATGTGCTCATGGGAGTGTGCCCGCCTGGGTCATGTGAGGCAGGGGCTGGGGTGGGGAGGCAGTTATACTTGTGAAGTATGCATAGTGGGTAGCTGTACACCAGCCCACGTGAAGAGAGTGTAGGCCGGAGTCTCCAGGGACGTTTCTGGCCTCAGTCCTGCTTGCATGTATGCATGGGACGCGTGTGTACCCTGTCTGTGTCAGTGTGTCCCTGCTGTACACACATACACTCCCTGTGCCTTCATCTCTGCACTTTCAGGAGTACCCACCTCTGGGCCCAAGCTTTAAATTAGCAGACACACACGGCATTCATGGTCTCCAGACTCCTCTACATTTGAAAAGAGACAAGGGGAAAAAAAGGGCCAAGAGACAAGATGAGCTAAAAATAGCCGAATATAAGCTCTTCAGATCAGAAAGCTCCCTATTTTAGTGAGTCACCAGTTTTCCAGACTGAACATGCCCGCACGCACGCACACACACATGCAAACACAAACACCGACATCCCGCCAAGTCACGCCTGCATTGCCAAAGATGCCCTGGGTCCCACGCACCCTGTGCTCTGTCCTCACAAGGTAAAACCCTCCAAACGTGGTGATTCTCTGGTCTCTGCTGACTGCTCTCTTGTTGAACTTGGAAGGCACAAACTATTCCCCAGACCCCTGCAAACACATATGCACTTTCATCTCCT
Source organism: Chlorocebus sabaeus (assembly GCF_047675955.1). Taxonomy (NCBI): domain Eukaryota; kingdom Metazoa; phylum Chordata; class Mammalia; order Primates; family Cercopithecidae; genus Chlorocebus; species Chlorocebus sabaeus. The sequence goes on along the minus strand of NC_132904.1, from coordinate 129,695,638 downwards.
CCTTCTCAGCCCCTTCTGATTTGTCTGTACTTCCAAACCCCGACCCCACCCCGCTTTGTAATGGTTGGCAGCAGAGGATGGTCTTTCTGTCCTACTAAGGGTTACACTATGTTTTTCAGGGGGCCCTGACGCTGGAGAGGTCAGGCAGCTCTCTGCACAGCATCTCCGGAGCTGGCCCTTGTGCTCAGGGAAAGGAGACAGCTCCGGACGCCATGCAAGATTTATGAATGTGTTTTGTTAATTGCATTAGTGGCTCTGTGGGAGGATGGCGTGTGCTTTGGCCCTAAACAAGGTGAGCTCAAAAGCGGCAATGGGAGAGGAGACAGGACCAAGGCTGTGTGTATGGGCACCTGCCATCCTGGGCTGCATGGGCCTCCTTGCCCTCTGTTCCCCACGCTCTTGCTGAAGCTGGGGCTCTGTCCCTGCCCCTCTGAGCTCCTGAGCTCTTGTCTCCATTGCTGCTCAGACCAGCCTTCCCCTCCTTGGCTCCTTGAGTTGAGAGAGAGAGGCCAGTCTGGCAGTCATCTTCGATAACTCTGTTTCTCTTTTTCTTTCTCTCTTCCTCTTTCTCCCTCCTTCCTACCTTTTCTCTTTCTCTTTCCCTTTAAATCCTTCCCTCCATCTTCACCCACCTTCACCTCTGTCTTTATGAAATCTAAATCTGCTTTACTCTAAGCGTTTCAATAACTCAGGCTCCACAGGCCCTCAGGTGCCCCCAGCCCTGCTCCTATACCCCCGTGGTTTCCTGACAGACCTGCCTGCTGTGGCTGCACACCGCTGGCCTCTGGGGCTCCTGCTCCCTGGGAGTCAGCCGGGCATCATGTTCTTGCACCTTTTCAGGAGATGACAAAGTGTGGGCATGCAAAGGGTGAATGTGGCAGCTAGAGAGGGTTCACCTACAATTCGAAGCCAATCCGAGGGAGGGGCTCGAGGAGCCCTGGGTCTAGGCCATGTGGTGTGTCCAAGGTTCTGATGAGCTCTTCGAGAAGGTGGGCCCTAGGCCACGATGCCCATCTCACTCGGGGCTGCCCTCCTGCATAGCAACCCTGGCATCTTACTTCCTCTTCCTCAGCCCCTTTGTGCCCTGTCTGGGCTGAGCCTCGGCCATGGATATGGCTGGGGACATGGGCTCTTCACCCGGGCTCTCCAGGTAGAATCCACTCATATTCTCTGGCTATGGGAGTTCACGCCGCTGGGCCTTCATCTCTTCAACTGTCAAAGGGAATAATGATACCTACGTCCTGGGGTCCTTTGACATCTGCAGAGCTTGAAACAGTGTCTGATAAGCACTTCATAAATGTTAGATATTGGTACATGACCCAAGTCAGCCTGCCCAACCTTTCTGTGTCTTCTTTTCCCCGCAGAAACACAGGGATGAGAAACTCTATTTCCTTCCTAAGGGAGTTTCTGGGGTGAAAGAGATCAGAGCTGAAGGCAGTCCCAAGCCCTACCTTCCCTGCCCCTGTCTCACCTAGTCTTTGCCCATGGGGGCACTTGTCTCTGGCCCCACCTTCTGTCCCCCAAACCCCCCACCCCCGCCTGTGAGTCCTCTTCGGAGCCCTGGCCCAGCCTGAGCTGGACATGGGTGGAGAGGAGACTATTTTTAGCCCCAGACAGAAGCAGCATCTGCACAACTGCCTCTCTGAGCTTGCCGGTCCACGGGAGGTTCAGCTAACGGGGATGAGGCTGGTGGGGGAGGGCAGGAAGGCTGGCCTAGCCAGGGGCCCTGAGAACCCCAGCTTCCTCTCGTCCCTCGCAGGAAAGGAGCCTTTTCTGTCCCAGGACGAGTTGCCCTCCCCACCTGCCTCCGGCATCTTAATCCCCAGTGATTTAGCAGCTGAGCTGTGGAGGCTGCAAAGTGGGGCAGGAGGGGAGGATCAAAGGGAATCCACAGAGAGGGGAGGAACCGGAGCCAAGCCCAAGGCTAGTCTGCCTGGTCCTTGCCACACTGGGAACTCTTCTCTTCTTGTCCCTGAGAACTCAGGCTCTCTAGCTGCAGGCTCTCAGACAGTGAATTTTTAGTCCTGTTCTGTTTTCAGGCATTCACGTCACAAGGCAAGCTGAGTGCATCCACCTGTGCTTTCTGGGAGCTCTGCGTCTGCATAGAAAGCAGTGGGCTTCCCAAAGGTGCTGGGCAGTCGTGGGGTTCAACACAAACTGCATTTGATTGGGACTGGGGGTTTGGCTGGACTGCCTTGATTTCCCCAGGGCGATCCGTCTTTAACATGAGACAAAAGAGGTCCTGAATGTCAACACTGAATTACAAAGTCATTCTTGCAATTCTTACATGAGGGTTTCCCTGACGATGGCAATTCTCATGACTGCTGGAGACCAGGCAGGAGTGGGCATGGAAAGAGAAGGGCTGTGCAGACTAACAAATTAATCACATGTGTGTTTGCACCTGAGATTGCGTCCAGGCACTGATCCAGGATCTAAGGATACTTTAGTGAAGAAAGAGACTAGAGCCCTGTCCTTGAGGAACTTGCACTCTAGAGCATAGAAGCTCTTTCATGTTGCAAAATATATGCTCTTAAATCTAGGAAACAATCCAATGCCTTCATGTCTCTGAATGCTGCTAAGGTGCCCAGCAGCTCATTCCTAAAATCTGATTTCTCCCCAGCCTAGGTTCTTGTTGCTTTAAGGAAGTGATTCTCAATCTCTTCCACGTTGTGCATCTCTTTGTAAATCAGTTAAAGCTGTGAACCCTTTTTCGGAAGAATGTTCAGAACACAGAAACATTCACAAACCTGCCTGCCATTTGAGGGACTATGAGCTCCAGGAGACTCACACAGGGGCTGTGGCTTTAGAACTCCTGTCTTAAGTGTGGGAGGCAGCTGCCGCCTGCACCGCTCCGTCACCGCATTTCCCAGCAAGAGCTATGCGGCTGAATTTCAATCACAGAGCTGCACCAGTGTGGATTAGAAGGAGCTGGCCACTTGAAAATTTGAACTAAAAAAAAAAAAAGTTTAAATTCTACCAAACTGTAGACAAACCTATTTGCAAAACTCCTAACAAGTTATCGTCTCCATGTGGTCCCAGATGAGCTCTGACCTTGGCAAGTCCCTTCCTTGCTTTGGATCTCAGCTTTCTGGTTTGTGAAACGAGGGGGCGGAGGGAGCAGCGCTGAGGCCCCTTCCAGCTCTGCAGTGCCTCGAATTCTAAGTTGCTGGTGCGTCTTTGGCTGAGGGGAAACGGGGAGAAAGTGCAGCCTTAGGTGCCGGCCTTTCCTGGGAAGAGCTCCCCGCTGCCTGCTGCGCGTCCCACGCCTCCGCCCGGCTCCTGCCGACCGCTCTCCCCTCTGCGGCGCAGGATGCCGGCCTGGCTCCGGGATTAAGCAGAGGCTGCCTCGGCGCTGGCGGGTTACCCTTTATAAATCCCAGTTCCACGGGGGAGGGCGCGGCCCGGCACCCAGACGCGGAGGAGAAGTGGGGCTTTTCCGTGCGAGCGTGTGGGTGTGCCAGGCACATGTCTGGGAAGGGGTGCTGGGGGCCACCCTGCTCGGGGAGACCCGCCCCTGCAGCGCCCCTGCTCCCCCCGCCTCCCCCCTCCCCTCCCCCGGCTCTCTGCTTGGGAGGGTGGAGAGGAGCAGAGAAGGCAGCCCGTCTGCAGCGAGGCGGGGCGGGGGCTGGGGGGTCTGGGGGGGTGGGGCGCGGGGAGAATGGGGTTAAGGCCAGTGTCGCTCTCCAGGGGCAGCCCTGGTGTCGTCTCCACCCCCTCCCACGCCGAGGCCTTCCAGCCGAGCTGTGGCGTCAGCGCGAAGCGGTGGGCCCAGGCCTGGGTTTTCGGCTTGGCGGTGGGGTGGGGGTGGGGGTGCGGGGCCAGAGACTGCAGGCTCCGAGGGATCAGAGCTGTTGACTCCAAGTCCCTCCTTTGAAATCCATGCCATCTTTTCCTTCCTCTTTCCCCGGGCCGCCTCAGCACCTCCAGGCCAGAATTTAAATGTTATTAGCGGCAATTGATCTGCTGGGGACTGAGGTTTCGGGTCTTCTGCGGAACTGGGAGGAGCGTGGATGGAGAAGGCGGTGCTGCACCGTGGCACAGGCTTGGCCGGGGCTGCCTGGCTCTGAGCAGGCTCGTGGGACGGCCCTGGAAGAACCCCACTGCAAGAAGGGCGCAGAAGCACCTGAGTTGGCGTCTCAGCAGGGACCCCCCCAGGAAATGCCCTTCTACAGCTGGTGCTCAAGCCTCTTTACACACTTAGCCATCGCTACACACAGTCCACGCTACCCACACCCACAAGCTTATGCTCACGTGCACAAATTTTGTTTTTTGTTTTTTTGAGACAAGAGTTTCGCTCTTGTCTCCGAGGCTGGAGTGCAATGGCGCCATCTCAGCTCACTGCAACCTCCACCTCCTGGGTTCAAGAGATTCTCCTCTCTCAGCCTCTCGAGTAGCTGGGATTATAGGAGCACGCCACCACACCTGGTTAATTTTTGTATTCTTAGTAGAGATGGAGTTTCACCACGTTGGCCAGGCTGGTCTCGAACTCCTGACCTCAAGTGACTCGCCCACCTTGGCTTCCCAAAGTGCTGGGATTATAGGCATGAGCCACTGAGCCCGGCCTCACCTGCAGATTCTTGAATCTGTGTGTATAATGCTTCTCTTATAGTCATCCGGCAAACACGTACAGACCTTGCTAACATTTCCACATAACCATCCTCGTCTTCCTTTTCTTTCTTTCTTTTTTTTTTTTTTTTTTTTGAGACGGAGTCTGGCTCTGTCACCCAGGCTGGAGTGCAGTGGCCGGATCTCAGCTCACTGCAAGCTCCACCTCCCAGGTTCACGCCATTCTCCTGTCTCAGCCTCCGGAGTAGCTGGGACTACAGGCGCCGCCACCTCGCCGGGCTAGTTTTTTGTATTTTTTTAGTAGAGACAGGGTTTCACCGTGTTAGCCAGGATGGTCTCGATCTCTTGACCTCGTGATCCGCCCGTCTCGGCCTCCCAAAGTGCTGGGATTACAGGCTTGAGCCACCGCGCCCGGCCCTCCTCTTCCTTTTCTATCCTTCGGGTCCGCGTATTTACCATCCATACATGTTACCAGATACAGTTGGCTGACACATAATGATACACCCTTTCCTAGCACATCCATGAAAACACACACAATGGATCCACATAGGTACAGGCCTAAAAACAGTACACATCCTACATGACATGTACACATGTGCACACGGAAACAACAGCCTTCACAGGGTCTGCACGTGCGGGCCATGCCCCGGTCCCAGGCACATAGACCAGGCGACAGTCCACTTCATCACACAATTGCCTGCTCTCTTTTCCTCACTCCTTCCTCAAGCAGCTGTCCGTGGGGGAGAACCTCTGCCCCTAGCCTCTACCGTGTCTCTTCATTCTGAGTTGAGCATGGGAAACCGTGTGATGTAGGGAAGGATGGTGATACCAGGCCTCTGGGAGTCTGGGCTGTCAGCTTAGCTGGCTTCATAACACACTATTTTGCTCATTTATTTTTGTATACCTTCACATGCCTTGTGAGGCCTTCCAGAAATAGATGTTCAAATCCTACCTCAGTTTCCTCATCCATAAAATGGATTAAAATACTATCTGCTTTATCTCCATTATGGCAATGTTATGGGAATACAATTCAACATCTAAGAAAGCAGCCTGCAAAGTGTAATATGCATGATGCTGTAGGCTATCAGGGTGTGTCAAGAGCTGGCAAAGTTGGGGCAGCATTTTCCTGCTATGAATCAGGCCTGTGCTGGTCAGTCTTGCTGAGACCCTCGACCAGGGCTTCATGATTCGCAGTAGAAATCTCACCCGCTCCTTTCCTCCACCAGTGTCACCCTCATCCTCACTTTTGTCTGTCCCAGACATATGGCTACAGAGCCAACGGCTTGGGGAGGGCTAAGAGGGCCTTAGCACTGAGCGGAGCATCTGCCCTGGGCACGTGGGCACACAGAGGCTTGGCTCCCAGGCTTTTCTGAGCGCTTGCACCTGGGAAAGCTCCTCTCTGCTCCTGGGCACTGGGCCTGTGCCAAGCAGCTGAGTCCAAACAAGAGGCCCTGTGGTGTGGTGAGTTCCACAGACCGGCTGGGGCTGGTTCCTGCACGTGTATGACTCTGGGCAGGCACAGGGCTGTCGGAGGAGACCCCCAATAGCACCTACACATCTATGATGGCAGAGGAGGACCACCATTTTGCCTAGTCCGGAGACCTCAATGCTCCACGCCATGGTGGCTGGTACGTGTTAGGGTAGCCCTGGAAGAGGGGAGGCAGGAAGCTGGGGCCAATGCCAGCATCGGAGGGAGGCCAGCAGTTGGCACAGGGCTGGCTTATGTCCAGCAGGAGCATGTGAGAGGTGAAGGCACCATTCTGCAGGAGGGCTGGCTGGCCTTGGGGCTTAGAACAGGCTCCAGTTCAGTGCAGAGCCTTTATTCCTTTAGCTTAGCATGAACAAACCCAGGGTGGTGCTTATCTCCCTCAGTTTTACTCCTCCCTGGAGTGGTATTCAGAGAAGAAATTCCATTGGGACACCTGGTACTTGGTACTGCAGATGAACATTTCTAGACGTGCTAGGTGGAGGGGAGAGGCTGAGGCTGGGGTCCCAGGACCCCGGGTTCCTATAAACCTCAGGGCTCCTTGAAGTGAATGTGGGAACAAGCATGGATGGGTGGAAGAGGGCCTATCCCCTGCCAGGCCCTGCTCTCTGCAGATGTGACTCTGAGTGACCCCCTCCCTCCTCCAGCTCTGCAGCAGCTCCTGGTTTCCAGCAGGGCTGGCCAGGAAGCCGTGGCCAAGAGGGAGCTGGGTAGACAGGGCCCAGAAGTCAGACCAGTCGGGGGTGGAGCCTGCAAACTCTGCAAAGCTCTAGTCTGGCTCCACCCCTTCCCTGCCTGAAGCTCAAAAGGATGACATCACCCAGACTGAGGGCTCCAGCCTAGATGGGCTTCATTAGCAGGGAAAGCCGGCACCTGCGGGGCTCAAGGACTTCCCGGGTTTGTGGGAGGCAGTCCTCTGCTCCTCTTCTGAGTCTGGTTCAGCTTGAGGGGTCTCTGCTCTGAGACTTGGAGACAGCACCTGGCTATTCAGGCTTCCAAGTCTAGGGCGATGTTTCTTCTACCAGAGACCAATCTCTCGGGCACCAGCATAAGCACTCTGCCTTCCACCCTGCCAAATGCTGCTTTTCCTTGCCAGCACTAGCTGCAGCTCCATTTTTCTGAGGCTCCGTGGAGAAGGATTAGATCACTGATTCTAACCAGGCGGAGTCAGCCCACAGCAAACCTAATGTCCCCCTCCCTGTGGGCTCATGTACCCTCCCCACCCCCCAAACCCTACTGGGTGCTTGTGTTGCCTGCTTGCAAAGCATATGCTTGGCTGCTTGCTTGGTGTCTGCTGTTTATCCGTCTCTTCCTACTGAACTTCTGTTTCTTCTTGGCCCATCTGGCTCTTGTGGTGCCTGTCTTTTGCTCGGATTGCGCCTGCAATCGACGCTGTACTCCCCACCCGCTTCCCCTCTACCCTCTTCCCTCTCAGGGCTTGCCTCTTGTCCACTTTGGGGCCACTGGCAGGCACCCCTGACCTTGGGTGTGGGACCAGCGAGGACTGCCCCAGGCACAGTGGGGAGCCTGATGTCGGGGTGTCCCTGTAGTGTTCTGAGGATGTCCTTTGTGGAGGGGCTTAAGGGGTGTGGAGGGCAGTGTGGGAGTTGCCTTTGGACTGGGGCGAAGGCTAGGTCCTAGTGGGAACCTCCCTCTCCCCGGCCCTTCTGAGCTTCTTGGGGTGGGGACACCGCTTACCCCAGACTTGCAGAGTGATGGGAAATGGCCTGTGGGTAGCAGCTGGAGAGAATGAGGTCAAGGAAGCCCCAAGGCTCCTCTGACCCAAAACCCAGGGTCCACTCAGATCCTTTCCGCTCAGAGGAGGCTATGGCAGTCTGGGCACATGGGTGGCGGCAAGGGGCTGCCGATGCTGACATCCAGGCAACGGGGAGGAGAGGGGTCTGGGCACGGCAGCTGTGCCAGCAGCGCTGCTGGGGATTTGTCCCCACCCCACCTTGTCCTAGCCTCTTGGTGCTAGTTCCCACCCAGCCCAGACATTTCTCCCCCCTCGCCCCTCCCACAGCGTGCACACCCCTGCACACGCTCCCACCCGAGGAAGAGCGAAGCACACTGCAGAGGTTCACACTCACCCTCCAACGCAGCCTGCTTCCTTCCGGGCGTGATGTGGCAGCTCATGGCTTCCCTGGGATTCACGAGGCCCTGGGATGCAGACGGAGCAGGTGGGTGGAGCCTGGAGGAGGATGGAGGAGAAGAAGTGGAGCCCCCGTGGGGCAGGGTCGCCATTCGTCTGCCTCTCTGGACCAGGGTTGCTCCTCCAGGCTAAGGCTGGCTGCCCAGGAGGCTGTGCTGGGCCTGGAGTCAACAAGGATGCACGTGCTGGGGGCCATCAGCTGCTGCTCCCATATAAGCATCTGCTCCCACCAAACCCACAGGGCTTGGCTGCCAGGCCTTGCTGTGTGCCCACTCTGTGGCTCTGTTCTTTGTCTCTGTTGTTCCATCTGCCTGCTCCACCGGCTGCCTGGCTCAGCTCCTCTCGGCCTCTTTATTTCTCTCGGAATCTTCTTCCTGCTCCTCATGTCGCCTCATCCTTCTCCCTGTCTCTGTCCAACCACATTCATGCCCTGGTGTCCGAGACCTTCTTTCCTCCTCTGCCCTTATCAGTCATGCCTCTGTGTGCTTCTCTGCGTTCCCCCCATGTTCATTCTCCTGCTCTCTCTCTTGCTTCTTCTCATGCATATTCAGCAGCTCCTTGAAAACCCACCTAGCTTATTCTGTGTGTTAAATGCCTAGATCTGCTTCAGGCGTGAGACTTTTTAGCCTCTAGCTCTAGGACGCCGCCTCAGATCACAGTCTGTACTAATTGTGTAGAGGATGTTGGGGAGCCCACTTACCTTCCACCCAAGCATGGCTCACTCTGCATGGTCTCCCCTTCTGACTTGAGACAAGGCAGCCCCGAGGTGCGTCAGGCCCACAGCACAAGCCATGGCACACAGGAAGACGAGGACGAGGACGAGGACGAGGATGTCTCCCCTTAAAGAAACCCAAGGGCTTCAGTCCTGGAAATAAACGTAGGATCCAAAGTGTCTTCATCCTTTGGTGCTTTTACATTCCTTTTACATCCGCTCCATTGTCCCCTGACCACTCCGTGGGAGGGCATCAATGAGACAGCTGTGGTGTTCAGACTAGCAGGCACTCCACCAGTGCTGCCCAGCGTTTGAGGAACAGAGCTGGCATCAGAAACTTGGCTTCTGAATTTTCAACCGTTGTCTGTGGCAGGTGAATGGACAGAAAGAGTCTGGAAAAACACAGAAAGTGGCAACTGAGGGACCAGAGGACTGAGAAGCAGAGCAGAGCCTGGGCTCAGCCCCCAGGGGAGGGTACAGAGATAAGGGAGATGTGGGAAGGCAGGAGAGGGCATGAGTGGCAGGCATCCGGCACCTTCCGCCACCTGTTTCCGCCAGCTTTTAGTTCCATGCCAACCAGCAGTGTTAGGAAGAGGGGACTGGGGTGCTTGCCCTCAGAGGTGAACTCACACGTGGTGTCACTCCCCGAGCCCCTGTGGCTTCTCCATCTCCGTTCTCTGCCTGGTTACCTGGCCTCATGCTTTCTTCTCTCTCCTTCCCACCTGCGGGTCACCTGCCTGCCTTTCCCCCTCATCCTTGGGGCCCGGTCCTTTCCTCTGCCCCAGTCCCCTCCCGTCTTTCCCGTCCACTGGCCTCTCATGCTCCCCGCCTGCCTCCTCCTAAGCCCCGCTTGGCATTTGTCTTCTCCCTGCCAAAGGAGCCAGTGTAGGCTCGAGGGAGCTGGGAGCAGGGTGGTCACAGTTCTTCACAGCTCCTGACCCTGGTCTGAGCCCCCAGGGAGCTCCCACGCACCTCTCCCTTACGAACACTGGGGGTGCTGTAGGCTCGGCCCCCACTCCACGCATACCGGCCGCAGGCTGCTTTTCAGCCCTTGCAGCCTCACGAGGGGCCTCATTCTGGGGCACTTTGGCAGCTGTGGGGTCGACACACCTCCTCTTCTGCAGGGAGGGCTCCCGACACTTCCGTCCTCTACCTGCACAGCCAGCCTCCATTAACCACACACCACAGCCAGACTGGAGACTCCACTTCTGTCTCCCTGACGTGGCTTTTCCTCCACCGCCAGCTGCTTCCTAGTTTTTACTTGAGGCTCCTGGGACATTGTCCTAATTTTGTCTTCATTTTTCTTTGTATTTGTCCAGGAAAAAAAAAATCAACCCTTAGAAACTCTTGAAACTACACTATGTGTTTTAAATCCTTGATCCCACCACAGAGGACTCTAACATTGGCCTGGGCCACTTTGCCTGGTCCCAAGGTCAGGAGTGAACAGCAGGTGCCCTTGGCTCTCTTTTATCTGTTCTCCTTCCCCTTCTTTTGTGGAACCCCCCTCTTGTGTCTGGAGCTCTGGGCTCTGTGAAGTAGAAGGAGTCCAGGGGAGAGCTTGAGATGGGAGCCTCCCAGAACACCAGTGCAGGGGATGTGACATGTTAGGGGAGCAGAGAACTCAGTGGGGAGAAGCAGTTTCTCCCTCTAATTTCATGTAGAAGCCGAAAGAGCTTGGTTAAGTCCCAGCTTAGTTCAGCTGGGTCCAGCTGTGAGGCTTTGGGCCCCTCACTAAATCTCCCTGAGCTTCAGGTTCTTATCTGTAAAGAAGGAGCAATAATAACCCTATCCCGCAGGATTGTTGAGAAGATTAAATGAGAAACTATGGGTGCAAGCCCTTCATAAATTATAAAGAGCTCTAGAGAAGTTATTATTTGTGGAGCAGATGTGGAGTATTTAGGCGTCGAGACTAAAGAAAGAGAGGATATGGCAAGCAGCATTTAGTCTCTAAGAGGTTTAGGAGGGAATTCTGAGAAAGAACTCAGGAGCATGAAGACCGCTCGAAGCCCAGGGGCCTCAGGAGAGGGGGAAGGCACAGCTCCACTGCCCCACGCCCTCCATCTGCTGAGTGCCATCGTTTGCTTGTACAGACACTACTGGCATGTTCCAGCCCTTGCACTGAGACTCTTGCGTTGGGGTACGGAAGTGCAGGAGCCAGGTTGGCACATCCAGGTGCAGAGCTGAGGTTCCCACAGGAGAGGGCATGAGTGGTGAGTCTGTGAATCAGAGTGCCGACGTCTGGAGCAGCTTGACTTCCTCCCTGGATGAGAAGACAGAAGACAGTCTCACTACTCACAGACAGACACCAGAAACATGATGTAACTATAAAATTAACAACTGAGGTAGGTATAAGAAACTTTAAAACATTAAAAGACATTAAAAAATCCTTTATATTTCCCCCCTGCATGAGGGCAGTGGGCTGCCTTTAAAGCTCCCATCTGTGCTGGATCCTTGTGGAATTGTTACGTTCCTCTTGGACAGGGCCCTTGTCGTTTTGGATTACATTTCTGCACAGTGCCTTGCAGACACATCCACTTAATAGATATGACTTGACTGAGTGATTGGAAAAGAGCAGAAAAAAGAGACAGAGAAGTGAGAGGTGAGCTGTTTTTTGTAAGCCATTGTATCGGAGACTTGAGCATTCCAGCTTCAGGGTCGATTGGGGCACAATTTAAATTCAGCTTCTTGCCTGAAAAGAAAAGAAGTCATAACACCAACAAACCCACTACCTTGTACTCTTTCCATTTTGGCGGGGTCTGGATAGGATAGAAACATTGCGCTGTCGGGGTTGGAAGGCATTGTCAGTAGGGGCAGGGAGGTGTGGAATACATTTAAGGAAGTTCCAGAGCTCAGAGAAGCAATTTAGAGAATCTGAGTGGACTAGTTGGCCCAATTACTACAGAAGAGGAAACTGAGGCCCAGAAAGGCAAACTGTCATATACCAACCCACCTTGCTTGTTGGTGGCAGAAATGGGAACAGAATATAAGTCTTCTGACTCCTAATCCTGAGCCCTTCCAATGACTGCAAACTACCTCACAAGAACTGATCTCAAAGAGGGGCGTAGCACCCAAACCAGGCTGAGCCTGAGGTCTCCTTCTGGCCTAGAGAGGAAAAAGTCAGATGGAGACAGACAGCCCATCCCACAGAATGAGAATAGCCTCTAGGGGCATGTGCTTCCCCATCCCCACCTTCTCCATGATCCTGGCAAGGGCTGTGGATGTCAGAGCTTCTGCTGGGGACTTGGAGATCAGAGAGGAAAGTTTGGAGAGGGCTCACCCTGCACTAGGGCCAGGCTGGGGACCGAGACCCCCTCTGCAGGCTTTCCTGATGACCCCTCCTTGGCGCTCAGTGTCGGTGGGAACCCCACTGTCTCCTCTCCTGCCTGCCCTTGGAGGAAGACATGGGCTGAGAGCCTTGTTCTGGCTTCTGGCTCTGACTCCTGCTCTCTGCTTGGACTGAGCCAGGAGGGTGAGAAGAATGGGAAAAGAGAAGTAAAAATAGCTGCAGGATGAAAGATGCCCATCTGTTGTGTGGGTGAGGGAGCCCTGAGGAGGAAGGTGGACTACTTGGACACCCAGCTAACAGGCTGAATTGGGGATTCCTGACTTGAACAGGCCATGAGGAGCAGACAGTTTTGGGGAGGCCAGAGGGTAGAATAGAAAATGATAGAAATGATAGATGTTGGAGCTTAAGTTTGGGCTTAAGTGCTTTATGGGCTGATTCAAGTTACCTAACCTCTCTGAACTCAGTTCCTTACACCATAACATGGGGCGAAAACACTATCAACCCAATAGAGCTATTCTGAAGGCTACACAGATAAATGCACCAGAATTTCTGGAACACAGTAGGTGCTTCTAAGTGCTAGTTCCCATTCTTTCCATTATTCTAGCTGGGCCCGTCGCCCCCGTTTGCCCTCCAAGCTTCTGAGAGCAGAGCTGACCGAGCAGGCTACAGGAGGCGCTTCCCTGCCTGTTTTGGCAGCAGAGGGTCCAGTGTGTGTTTTGAGGGGCTTCTTGGGAGTCACCACCGGGCACAGAGAACTCTGGGTCGCAGATGAGATCCTTCTGTTATCGTCATATGTTTTTAAAGCAGCTACGCAGAGTGATCTCCACATAGATGTGGGTTCTAAAGAAAGGCGGCTTCTTGAAGGACAGGTGTGGCAGGAAGTGTGGCTCGGGAGGGGCCCCACACTGAGGGGCTTGCTCTAGACTTGAGAGGCTCTTAGGCCACATCCACACAGCCTCGGGCCCTTCTGCTGTCTGCTGGCACAACAGGAAGAGATGGGATTCGCAGGCAGACAGGCGCAAGTTCAAATCTCAGCTTTACCACTTTCTGCTGGATGTCTCCACACAAGGGGTTTGACCTCAAAGCCTCCATTTCCTCATCTGTGCAAAGAGGACAATGCTTCATTCAAGTACTTAATCTCACTTTGAAGATGACGCTGAGATAGGTACAACGTTTAATCTCCACTCAGTAAATGGTCCCACAGACACTGCTTCCAAGGACAGTCCTTTCAGATGGCAATAGTGTTAAACAGTACCTACAACCAGATGGGTGGTCTTGAGCTGAAGGCAAGACCTTAACCTGCTTCATTCACCTCTGACTTCATCTGTCTTTTAGCTTTGTTTAAATTAGGCCCAGGAGTCATTCACTCCCAATCTCTCACCCTTAGGACCCCTCCCTGTCAGCCTGAGGAAAAATCCGGTTAGTTACCACATCTAGAAGTGACCGAGTGTCACCCAGCTGCTGGCTTACCTGGGACATAACCAGTACTTCTCCTTTCTAGGATGGCTCTTGGGCAAGTAGCTGAGGCTCACAGGAGGAGGCCTTTGGGAGAGGCATGACCATCTCCATGTTCTGAGCTGCTTCTCCCACATCCAGGCCCTCTGTCCAGGAGCAGGCCCAGCCCCCTCCCTGGTCTCAGCCCCCCCAGGGTGCCTGCTCAGCGTGGGGCACGTGACCCACCTTTTGCCCTTTGTGCTCCTTTGTCCACTCACCACAGACCCTTTCACACCTCGGTTAGCCACTTAGGGAGACAAAGCGCTAGTGCAGGCAGGGGAAGCTGTCCAGACCGAGATGAATGGCTCTGAAGCCTGCCGTTGCCATGGCAGCCAGCTGGGAACACCGTTTCCAGGGCCCAAGGCGCTGAAACATGCATGGGGGGTGCTGCCCTGCTGGGTTGCTGCCCACTCTCCTGCCCCCACCCTGGCTTCTCAGCTCCCTTAGCAACAGCTGTTGCCACCACCGCTGCAGCTTCTGCCCTGGCCTGGGGCAGTGTGAGGGAAGCCAGGGTGGGGGGCTGGCGTAGGAGTGTGTGGGAGGGCAGAGCCTAGGTATGAAGTTGGAGAGGAAAAGGAAAGGAAAGACTCGGCAATTTTCCCCAAGACACTAGTGATAGGATTATAAGGATGTTTCCTAATCATACAGAAAAGAGGCTCATACACTTAGGCTCCAACGGGCCCCTTTGTGAACTTCTAAGAGCGTGCCTGTGTACCCGGCTATATGTGGATTTTTCTGAAACAATGGTTTACAGTTTTTATCAGATTTTTCAAAGATGACTAAGGTCCCCAATAGTTAAGAATCTTAATTACAGACATTTTGCCTTTTAGAATCAGAACGATCTCAGGGACTGGTTGGCCAGGCCGGTTTGAGAGATCTGCTTAGAAAGAGAAATGAGTATGACACAGGGTGGGGAGTGGGGCAGGTGGCTGTGGGGAGTGGGGCAGGTGGTGTACTTCCCTGTGCCTGTCCTAACCCAGAGTCCCCAGGATCTAGCATCTGCCTTGCCGTGGACCTCTAGGACTGGGGGACGGGGAATCTTCCTCCTAACACGGTCCGTCCTTCGCAGCCCCCATCCTCTTGCAGCTTTGTCCTGGGGACTGAGTGTGCTGTTAGCTCGTGCTCCCTCCATGCTGGGCCAGAGCTCGGTGTTTTATATACTGTCCTCACGATCCCTTCTAACCCCCACACGGCACTATGGGGAGGGTGTTTTCACCACTGCCATTGAAAAGACGAGAATATTAGAACAATAAGAAAACTTCTGTGACTTGTCCAAGTTCGTGCCATTAGAAGTTGGAGAAGCCCCAGGCAGCTTAGTGGAGAGGTGAAGAGTTCAGCCCTGGGCCAGAGTCAGGTGAGAGCTGCAGTCCTTACTAGCTAGGGGACCCCGGCCTCTACTCTCAAAGCTGCAAAATTAAGGATCCTGATAATTCCTGCCGCAGCGGACAGTGGTGGGAGTGAAATGAGTTGAAGCTGTTTGAGAAGTGCATAGGACAGTATCTACCACTAAATAAGAAGTGGAATTAGAGGAGCGTTCAGCCATGAGTCTGCCTCATTCTAAAGCTCATACAGAGAGGACTTTTGTGGGGGAGGGGTTCTGACCCTAATGCCAGAGCTGGGTTATGACGTAATAGTCATGCATTGCCACTTACTAATTGAGTGTGGGTGGGCTACGGTTTTCTTATCTCCAGGGAACACCACGTTCTGTAGAGGATGATTGTATAGTGAGCACTATTGATTATATAAAGATCAAATGAAACAACGTCGGGAAAGTTCTTAGTAAACTGTGCCATATACTACAGCAATGCACTCAGTACCCTGGCACTGAGGCCCGGCTCGTGCCCCACGGGGCTCTGTGCCCTTCTCTTGGCTGGCAGCTCAGGGCAGGGAGCCCAGTGTGATACCCACTGAGGAGAGAGATGGCATAATGCCCTTGGGTGCCCATGTGCCTGGGTCAGCAGCCAAGAGCAGGATGCTTAGGAATTCCACTGAGGCAGCTGGGCCCCGGCTTCATTGGCAGGGGCAGAAGGGAGGCAGGTGTGAGGGAGGCCAGAGGGGGGCACGAGGAAAAGAGGTTGGGTGGGCCATGAACACTCTCCAAGGGGTGTCACAGAGCCACGCCAAGTGTGTGCCGCCCTTCTCTATGAGGATGTGTGATTAGTGGAAATGAGAACAAGCTTTATTAGTCACTGCCTAGGAGAAACACCACGAGGAATGATCCAACCCGCTAATGGAAGGGTGCACAGGCCTCTGTAGGCTGCTGGAAGGGAGGAGTTTCATGTCCTCTTTTCTTTTTGCCCCCAGAAGACTCATGTTGCTGAGAGCAGATGGTGAGGGGGAAGAGGGTGGGTCCTCATCCTTGAGTCACTTGCTGCCGGGGTACCTTTTTGGGGCTCTGGGAAGTACAGCAAGCATCTTGGACAGATAGGCAGCCTGTTTGCAGGGGGGCGAGGGTCAGCCCGAGGAGGCGCCACTGGGAATGACTCGTGCCCAGTCAGAAGCTGTAATTGGAGGTGATTAAGCTGTGGAGGACAGCGTGGGGAGTCAGCGCTGACTCAGGACCCAGGCGAGCCACTCCCCTCTCCCACTTCACCTGCCTCAGGCGGCAGAGGGAGGCTGCTTGGAAAGGCTAATGATTCACAGGCCCTTAAAACAGAAGGATGAGCAGCTGAGGCTCTGATCAAAGATGTTTTAACCCTTCAATGGTTCAGTTGAAATGGGAAGAGGTTGAGGGTTTTCTCTGGGAGTCGGGGCCCTGGACACGTGAAGCACTTATTTTATTTATTTATTTTTTTGAGATGAAGTCTCACTCTGTAGCCCAGACTGGAGTGCAGTGGTACAATCTCAGTTCACTGCAACCTCTGCCTCCCAGGTTCAAGCAATTCTCATGCCTCAGCCTCCTGAGTAGCTGGGACTAGAGGCGTGTGCTACCACGCCCAGCTAATTTTTGTATTTTTAGTAGAGATGGGATTTTGCCATGTTGGCCAGGCTGGTCTCGAACTCCTGACCTCAGGGATCCACCCACCTCGGCGTCCCAAAGTGCTGAGATTACAGGTGTGAGTCGCTGTGCCCAACTCCTCTCAACAAAGCCCTTCCGAGGCACCCCATCAGAAGTGGGGGTCGGGAGCTCCTCCACTGCAGGACGCTAAGCCAACGCTTTCTAGCTAAGGGGACCTAGATTTCAGCCCCAAGTAGGCCCTCCCCAGCTTTGGCAAGTGGCTCAACCTCTCCAAGTCTGTACGATGAGGACAAAACTGCCTACGTCATGGGGACTCAAAGAGATAGTGTTTGTGAAATGTTAGCAGAGCCGGGACTAGACCTGGGATGGGAGCAACTAACACCTCATCCTGGGAGAGGCCACACTGAGCATGTGTTTTAAAAGAAACTGTATTAACATTTTTCACCTTTCTTCTCTATTCCAAAGATAAGCAAGAAGACCTGAGGGTCAGAAGAGCCAGCGTGGGTCATGCACGGCTGACACAAGGGACAGTAAGATGGGTGAAATGAAGATGCAAATCACCAAATACTATTTTACATATATGCACACACATATACAGGCAGTATAAAATTTTACACAATATACACAGCAAAAATTTAATTAAAGAGACAGTTTTGTTATTGGCAACTGACCTTGCACCTTGGGGGAAGACCCCAAGTACGCATACTTTGAAAACGCCCAGTGACTTTTGAGGAGACCTCGGTGGCACTACTTTGTTTTGAGTGCAGGATCTTAGCAGAAGTCAGGACACAGTGGGCTTTTGGAGGAGCTGAGTCTGGAATAGTAAAGATGCTTTTGCGTGGTCACTGTTGGGGAGGGAAAGTGGACTGCATCATGAGGCTGGGGCTAGATCTTGGATGGGTTCATCCAACCCAACACCATGCATATGCCTTCAAAGAAGTTCTAGTTCTTTTTCAACTTTTTCTATCTCAAAGGAGAAGAACACTAGACCAGTAAGAAGAGTGAGGATTAGATTTTGCACAGTTGCCAGAATGTGAAGTCGAGATGATGGATATGAAATGCAAACAGGCAAAGTTAGGCATGTTCCTTCTTTATCCTGAAGGACGCGGAGCCAGAGGCTGCAGCACGCTCCCAGACAGAGCACAGCTCCCAGGTTCCCCACCTTCTCTGAGGACCCACAGCTGGGGCAGTCCACACAGAGACTGGGATTCCGCCAGCCTCACCCAGAGATGCTCCCTCTCCATTCTCGTGTTCTTGTTTGTTCTTTGCTGCCTGGTACCATGCCTGACCACCTGACCCTTCCAGGGACTCTTGCCACAAGCTGGCCTGTTCACCAGGTGCAAACAATTTATGCAGTGCTTCCTATCCATTCCCCAGTGTTTGTGGTGAAACTGGGAAATGCAGAGGTTATTTTTCTCAGGAGAAACCTGCAGCGGGTCTGGGATTCAGACCTGTCAAAATTCTCCCCTGCAGATACATCTGGAACATTCCGTTAGCAGCAGGAACTCTGACAATCAGGATGGTTTAACTGTCAGATTGGGGAGCCAGGTAACCAAGACCTTTGCCATGGAGATCATTAGAAATAAAACCCCAATTTTCACATCTCCCTAGAGGTATGTTCCTCCCTGGTGGGAGGAGCTGAAGGCCTATAAGCCCCCATCTCAGCCCTAAGGAGCCCAGTTCTTCCAACATCCTTCAGCCTCTACCAGCTGCAGAACAATAAACAAACTGTCCTGGGAAGCTTCCTGCACACTTAGCATTCGTGGGCTGCAGTCTCTTGCCATTTGATGTGTGGACAACAAAAATCAGCATATAGATTGAGCTGCCACTATACAGAAGGCAAAACGAAAAAGGAGAAGACAGTGTTTCATTTATTTATTTATTTATTTATTTATTTATTTATTTTGGGAAGGAGTTTTGTTCTTGTTGCCCAGGCTGGAGTGCAATGGTGCGATCTCGGCTCATTGCAACCTCCACCTCGCGGGTTCAAGCGATTCTCCTGCCTCAGCCTCCTGAGTAGCTGGGATTACAGGCATGCACCACCACGCCTGGCTAATTTTGTATTTTTAGTAGAGATGGGGTTTCTCCACGTTGGTTAGGCTGGTCTCAAACTCCTGACCTCAGGTAATCCGCCCACCTCGGCCTTCCAAAGTGCTGGGGTCACAGGCGTGGGCCACTGTGCCCGGCCAAGATAATGTTTTAGAGTCTAGTTGGCTTCTCTTAGGGAGAAGATCGCTTTTCAGAGGAGGGATTAGCCAGCTACCTCCGCTGCTTAGTGGAGGGGAGGGAAGAGTCTTACTAGTAGGTTTGATCACAGAGTTCCCTTCCCCACCACCCCCAATGCACACATAGGGGCAGAAAGGAAAGGGGAAGGAAGGACCCAATGGCCTCGGCTGCTGGCCTTGTTCTGTTTCCTCCCTGGACCCACTGGTCAGCAGGTGCTGAGCCCAAGATCTGTGCTCCTGGCTGAGGGATTTCCCCTGTACGTCCTCCGTTTACAAATTTGGGTCTTGGTCCTCCTGCAATCCACCTACTTTGAATTCCTGGCACAACCAGATGTTTGCTGAGTCTTGTTAGTACAAGGCATTTACGATTCAGTGTCAGTCCCCGGTTGTGGGGGCGCAGAACCGCACTCGGCCAGGGGCTTGAGGGGCAGGTGACTGTGGAAGCATAGATTTAGGATATACCTTTGGGATTCCAGAATAGCAAACGGACACCTCCTGAGATGAAATGGTTCATCAAAGATCTTGCTTGTTGGTAGAAGAGCAGGAATAAGACTCAGGCTGTCTAACTCCTATCTCTTCCTGTTGTGGCTGGAGCCTTCTCCAGGCAGGGAGCTCTGCTGACAGTAGGCTGCACAGCTCTGGTAACTGAATCCAATCCTGCCCCCACCCTTTGCTAGGAACCCCCTGCATGGCTCCAGGGTCATACGCATTCTGGGTCTGGGGTAGCCCCTTGGCCTGGGGAACACACAGAGGGATGGTGGGCCCATCACCCTGGGGCATGAAGCCTGGGGAAGCACTACCTTGCTTCTTGCCACAGCCTTTGTGATGGTCGCAAAGTTCTGAAGGAAGTCGCAGAAGACAAACCAGTCATTTTCTCTCTGTCTCCTTGATTTCTCCTGCATCCAGGGTGGCTCCTGATTTTCCTGGTGACTTAGCGTTTCCTTACACTTGGACTCATCATTGTCACTACTCCCACCACTGATCCGGAACGTGTGGCCTCCCTCCCCCACCGCCACCGCCTCCAAGGGGCCTCCTCCACTCCACCTGTGGCTTCTTCCCATGTGCTGCACAGCTGTTCTCACCCCCATCAGAGGTGCTCTCCTAACCCCGCGGCGGAGGAGAGCATGGGAAGACTCAGGGGAAACTGGAAGCCTTGCTAGTTCCCGGGGGTGGGGGAGACATCCCTCAGCAGGCCAGACACCTGCTGCAAGGTGAGCAATTCTGTATCCGCCCAATGAACATCGCTGCGTACCTGACTGCCAGGGACTATGCCAGATGCCATGGCCTTGTCACCTAAAGCAGGGGCCCTGCCCTCAAAGGAATGCTCATGCAAGCAGGCACATCAGTGGCTTCACTACAATCTGATGGACCCATGTCAGCTGCAATGGCCTCAAGTGCAGGAGCGTTAGGGAGGGAATGGAGCAACGGTCAAGTCAAGCAGGGGAGCAGGAAGCCCTCGAGGTGGTGCCTGAGTGGGTGTTGGAGGGTGGCGAGGGATGAAGTGGGCAGCTAAGGTTGAGGGAAGGGCAGGAAGGAGGCCACCCGGTTTCCACCTGGGAGATCAAGGGGACAGCACGGGGCGGGTGCTGGGCTGCCTTGGATCTGTTAGAAATCTCCCCAGATGGATGGATGGGCTCTGAGGCAGCCGCCCTCTCTCTGAGATGAGCATGCTGTGGTGGAAAGAGTGATCCAACAAGGACAGTCAGAAGGCAGGTGTGGTCCTGGGTCTGCCATGAACGAGTTTGATGACCTTGGCAAGCCACTGACCCTAACCTCATGGAAAAAGAGATAATTGGACAAGATAGCCTCTGACATCCCTTCCAGTTCCAAAACTATCCTCTCCCTTCCAAACACACAAGAAAACCAAACAAAAGTAAATATGGTTCATGGATGCCAAGACCTCCTCCTAGACAGTCAGATTCAGGGTTGGTCAAGGTGGTGGTGAGAGAACCTGCCCTATCCTGGTACGTGGAGTGAGTTGAGGGTGAAGAAAGCCCATTCCCCTTCCCCTTGGTCGGGTCAGGAATCCCCCCGCCTATGAGCAACAGGACATCAGGGCCAAAAAAAAAAAAAAAAAAAAAAAATCGATTGCAATGCCAGTGGGAACTCTTCTTGTCACGATGTTTCACTCCAGCGCCTCCATTTCTATTATTATACCAAGTGATTTATTCCAAAAACATAAACCCAGCAGCAAAAGAGTAACCAGCTCCCCAGGGAGAGGTCTCTTCCTCTTCCTCCTCCCCTGCAAGCTGTTGCCTGGCTCAAGGTGCTTGCCTCTTGTCCAGCTTCAGCCCACTCTCAGTGGGAAGGGTTGCAGGCTGGGGGGAAGACAGCACCTCTGAGATCTTCCCTGGGTCTGCCCAGCTACTTGGCCTTCACCGGCAGTATTCACTACAAGTTTCTACTCAAATTTCTTTGAAACCTGGGTAAATGTCTTTTTCTACTTCGTGCTTTAGTTTTCTCATCTTTGAAATGGGGAGAAAAATTCTTGACAGTTTATCCTTACAAGCCCACGGAGGTGCTAAGACTTGGATTCTGGCCAGATGCTTCTTAGGTCAAAGCTATGCCAGCTGGGCATGGTGGCACATGCCTGTGGTCCCAGCTACTCGGGAGGCTGAGGCAGGAGGATCGCTTGAGCCCAGGAGTTTCAGGTTACTGTGAGCTATGATTGCACCACTGCACTCCAGTCTAGGCAAAAAAGCTGGACCCTATGTCTTAAAAAAAATAAAAAAGGAAAAACATAGAAAAATAAAAGCCGCCTTTTCCTCTGTTTGCTGGCATTCCCATCTGAATGCAGCTCTGAGCCAGGCCCCTTCCCCTGTGGGGCCAACGCGACACTGTCTTGCTGACATCACTTCCTAAATTGGGGCAGGGGAGAGCAGCTCATTCATGGAAGGCTCGAGGGTGACCTGACGTGTCCTTTGAAAACTGAAATCTTCGAGTTTTTAAAATCCTCCTAATAACCCATTTTGCTTGTCCTCTTCTGCCTGAAATGGAAATTGGTTAGAGTCAAGTGGAGCCTTGAGTCGGTGGAGGACGGGATGGATGGAGCACGCTCCCATGGCATCTGGGATAGTCACATCCTCCTGGACTCCAGGGGTACGTGTTGCTTGTCCAATTCCATCATTTGCCACTTAGCATATGCTATCTTATATTTTAGTGATTAAAAAATATATAGCCCATCTCTATTTTCAGGCTTCAAAGGGAAAAAGTAGAATGATACATAGTAGCTTTCAACAAATGACTGGTTTTGTAATTGCTGCTGATTGTAACCCTAGCTACAGGATCCGAGGGGTCGGTCTGAAAGTCTCAGGCCAGCCTCCTCACAGACTCACAAGGAACAGGTTACATTTTCTCTTTCAAATCCACTTTCCCATCCCTAGAAAAATATGTATGTGTAAGTGGGAGACTTAATATCTTTTATCATTTGGTCTTCGTTCTACGATGGGGAAACTGAGGTTGGGGAGGTTAAGCAGCTTGCCAGTAGTCACTCAGTTGGAGGGACAGAGCCAGGGTTAGCATGCTACCTGATTTTAAGGCTCATGTTCATGTTCACCACATCATAATGCTTCGTGAACGGAAAAGGCGATGATTTCCCGACAGCTTGTGAACTCCGTCGTGGATCAGCAGGCTGAGAAGGGAACTGCCCACAGTGACGCGGCCAGAAAGAGGCAGAGCTGGGCATGGGCCACCTGGCTCTGCTCTCCAGGCTGTCCCTTGTGCAGGTTGGGTAGCCTGCACACCCACCAGCATCTCAAAAGAGAGTTGTGTTCTCTTTTTGCCGAGTTCGAATGTGTGCAGAAGAATATGCGCAGCTCTGCAAACAAGCAGATATTCCAGCAAGAGGGCTGTCAGGCTTGTGTGGGTTTGAGAGCAGGGACTGGCTGCCCTGAGCTCCTGTTGCTGGCACATCTCCTTCCCCCAGGAGGCAGGATGGTCACAGCCGTGCCATGTTGGCAATGAGGGTCCACTGGACTCCCTCTTGGGAGCAGCCGTCGTGTAGCTAGAGGTGGGAAAGTAGAGGGGTTAAAGGCTGCCTTCTTTTGTCTCACCAAAGGGAAATCCCTGTAAAGCAATAAAATTGTGATGAGCTTTGAAGAGGGCTTCTACCCACTACGAAGCCAGTCCTGAATTTTGATGCGATGTCACTTAGCACAGTTCCTTCCCACCAACTGTTTGCTATGACACCATGGAGCTAAATGGCAGAGCTGCCGAAATAACAGTTGAGAGAGAGAAGTAAGAGGCATTAGCAAGGGAAAAAGATTTTTTAAGCGAGGAAGGGAATGAGACAGCAAGCAATGAAACAGACAGAAGCAAGATGTCTGTTCCAGGTGGCAAGAGGCAGAGATGTCTTTTGTGTGACAAAGAAGTCTAGGATGCCAGCCATGCACTTGACAGAGGGCAATGATCATAACCGTCTGCATTCGAGACTTCTCAGAAACATCCACTTCTTCCATCACGTTACCTTCTTATGAGAAGGGGCAGACATTAGCATAATTTTATACGTGAGAAATAGCAGAAAGTTTTCGTACGTGAGCGCAAATACACATCTGGTACCTAGCCACAATGCTTTCTGGCTTGGCTGTGCCACTCTACTAGTGCCACTGTATTTGAGAGAAGAAGATGCAGTGGGTTTTCTGGATATTGGAGGGCAATGCCGACAGGTAGTTGGCACAAATATTTGAAACGGGAACGGCTGTGACAAGATCCTGCCATGCTGCAGTGCCATTCAACATCCATCACCGTGAGGGAGCAGGTGGGTCCACCCGCCCTATCACCTGCCTTGTGTGTAAGAAGGACACAGAAGACCTGGGCATGAGGACAGCAATAGGGTTGGCATCTCCCTGTTCACCTTGTGATTTGTCTAGGTGCATGAATAAATATGCAGGGATAGCTATGTATTTCTATGACATGATCTCCTTCCTTCTTTGGACAGAAGAGGTCTCCTCCAACAGTGGAGCTTTCTAAGAGTCTTGGTTCTCCTGCTATATTTTCTTCTCTCTCTCTCCCCTACAGCCCCACTCTCTCCATGCACATCAAGTGAAAAGGTTTCCATTTAATTCAAGCAAGGGATTTTCTGTGAGCCTGCATCCTGCCAGGGACATCGTCTATTCTTTTCTGTGGCATCAGAGGAGTCCAAAACTCTACCACAAGTAATTGAGAAAGTTGACCTACCAGTGACTAGTGATGTAACCTTACAAATCCTGGGATTCACCATTTGGAATGACATTCTTCTCAAACTGGACAAGACCTCCAGAATCATACAATGTCAGAGCTTGAAAGCTAAGGACATTCACTTCAGCTCCTTATTAAATAGAAGAGGAAACCAAGGTCCAGGAGTGCTGAGTGGCTTGTTACTTAGAGTCACTCCTTCCTCAATGCTCTTCCCATTACTCCAACTCATCTTTAGCTCACCCCACCCCACTGCTGGTAGACTTGTGTTTGAGCTGTCTCTCTTCTTCCCAAACATCTTATCAGGCAAAGTGCTTTTAAGCCTGTATGGAGGAGGTGACCAGCGTCTCTCAAGCCTTTAAGACAGAACATGACACCCCAACATCAACAAAGTTTTCTTTCCATCTAAATTTGCGTTGCTGCCGTACTTCCTCAACTTTTTCAGTGAAGAGAGACGAAAGGGATCTCCATGCTTACTCATTTTTCCATAGGTGTCAAATGGGCAAATTTGCGCTCCCTGCGGCCCCATTTCCCTCCTCTGGTGTAGCATTCTCTTGTTGAAGTTAAAGAATTACAACTTCTAAGCTCATAAGCCATGTGCGTAGAGTCCTAAAGTCAAATAGAGGTTAGTCCATTGGAGAACTGACACTTTGCTTAATGACCAAAAAAGTAATATCTTTAAGAGCCTTCCTTTTCATTTCATGCCAAAGTTATTAGGCTAGATCCAGCCTAGGTTTCTGGCACCAGGCATGCCAGAGGGCAAAACTGGGACA
This sequence comes from Chlorocebus sabaeus, assembly GCF_047675955.1. Lineage (NCBI taxonomy): Eukaryota > Metazoa > Chordata > Mammalia > Primates > Cercopithecidae > Chlorocebus > Chlorocebus sabaeus. Next base: position 129,670,813 of record NC_132904.1, on the reverse strand, counting down.
GAGAGCAAGACAGGGACCCTCTTGAGGGGGGGCTGTAGGGCAAAGGTACAGTGAGCAGATTTCAGGGGAGCTCCCCAGTTTTCTACCATTTTCTCAGTACATGCCCATAAGCATCTTGAAAAGCATTTGTGAAACTGCCAAGAAGCCAGGCTAAAAATACCCACGGAACAGTCTGGATCAAGGAGAAATGCAGAGCTGGGCATGAGGGCTCCATGGAAGGTGTGAGACTCAGTGCAGGAGCCAGACTGCAGCGCCCACCTCAGGCTCCCGCTCCAGGCAATGAAGCCATACTGGACTGGACATTGTTGGGGTGGAATGGATGCATCTGGGTTTAGACCTTTTGTTTTATTTTTGAATTGGTCCAGTCCAACAGTGCAGCAAGGGTGTCTAATGACACACTAAGGACACCTACCGTGTGCTCTTATAGTTCCAAGTCCAAGAACTCACCTGCTTCTTGGGAAAATAGCATTCTTTATGAATTTTTTTTTCATACATCTAAGGAGAAAGTCATGTTTGAAAGATGAACCAGGCTGGACGCGGTGGCTCATGCCTGTAATCCCGCCAAGGTGGGCGGATCACCTGAGGTTGGGAGTTCGAGACCAGCCTGACCAACATGGAGAAACCCCATCTCTACTAAAAATACAAAATTAGCTGGGCGTGGTGGCTTATTGCATTATTAAAGATTAGCCATTAAGAATGAATACTTCTTCCTTAAATATTCCACAGCCTTTCCTTTTTAACTTTATTTTAAAAAGTATTACTTTGATTGACAATAATTGCATGTGTTTTTGATGTACAACATGATGGGGTTTTTTGTTCATTTTGTTTTTGAGATAGAGTCTCACTTTGTCGCCCAGGCTGGAGTGAAGTGATGCAATCACGGCTCACTGTGACCTCTGCCTCCTGAGTAGCTGGGACTACAGGTATGCGCCACCATGCCCGGCTAATTTTTGTGCTTTTTTAGTAGAGATGGGGTTTTGCCATGTTCAAGTGATTCACCTGCCTCAGCCTCCCAAAGTGCTGGAATTACAGGCATGAGCCATCACATCCGGCCTGTGATATTTTGATACGTTATGGAATGGCTAAACAGAGCTAATTAACATACACATTACCTCATATATTTATCATTGTGTGTTGTGAACACTTAAAATCTCTTAGCAACCCCCAAGGCTGCAATGCATGGTTATTAACTGCAGTCCCCGTGTTGTGAGGCAGGCCCTACACTTGTTCCTCCTGCCTCACTGAGATCTTGGACCCTTCAGCCAGCACCTCTCCAGTGTCCCCATGTGAGGTATTCGGGGCTTTGCAGGGGCTCCCAGTGCCCTTTATAATGGCTGTAACTGGGCTCTATCCGCTTATGGTTCTCTGTGTATCCCATTTTTAGGCTCCTCCTAACACTTAATCTAATCATGTGCCCCTGACAAATATTATCAATAGTCTGCTTTTTCCAGTGTTTTGTTCTTAGTTATCAGGAACATTTGACATCAGAACGCTCCTGCCTCTCTCCCAGGGCTGCCAGCAGCAGTTCCATCATGCTTAGGTTCTCGCTCTTAGGCAGGGTATACACTTCCTGGGGTGTTTCCAAATTTCTTTTTGAGACAGCACCTTGCTCTGTCACCCAGGCTGGAGTGCAGTGGAGCAATCATGGCTCACCACAGCCTTGAACTCCTGGGATCACGCGATCCTCCCACCTCAGCTTCCCAAGTAGTTGGGACTATACACATGTGAAATCGTGCCTGGCTAGTTTTTGTATTTTTTTGTAGAGACAGGATCTCACTATGTTGCCCAGGTTGCTCTCAAACTCCTAGGCTCAAGAGATCCTCCTGCCTTGGCCTCCCAAAGTGCAGGGATTACAGGCATGAGCCATAGCACCTGGCCTCGTTCATGTTTTTAAATAAAAATTATTATTTGAGACAAAGACCTGTCTTTGAGGAATCAATTCTAAAGACAGACAGCATGATATGGGCAACCATCCACAGGACACAGAAAACAAAGTTAAGAAAAGAAAAATGAGACATTCAGTATTTATATAATGCATAAATCAAGGTAAGTGTGTTTGTCACCCTGGTGTAATTTGGTTAATCTGTCCCTGGTTGTCCCCTCAGGAAACTCTTCTTCCCCTGAACCCTCAATTATTTTCCTAAGTCTGTTTCTTTTAGAGGACGGAAGTGCAGGCCTGTGTAACCTTCCGATGGCAGAACCGTGCGGCTGACTGTGACTTCTGAAAGACGGATGGAGCTGGATGTCATGAGGTGACTTCAGAGAACTGAGTGCTATTGATAAACTTTTGGGCAGTTTGTCAAAAATGTGACAAACCTGTTCTCCTTTTGTTTGGCTTTGGTCCATTCGTATAGTTTTCATTTTGAGGGCTCTATGGAAATAGCCTCTGTGGAGAGTGAATGTAGTTATTATAAAAAAGCCGAAACACAAGTTTACTTGGGGGTGCATACGCTTTGCTTTATCCAGAAACTCTGGGGTGCCTCACCTTCTCTGAGTGGAGAAATGGTAAATTCACTGGTGGTGGAATCCAAGGAAGGGGAAGCAGCAATACTCTTCCCGCAGCCGGGACTCCCCTGTGGCCCCAGCATCCCATTCTTGTGAGGACTGAGGGCAGAGAGCCCTTGCTCCAGGGGCCTGAGTTCAACCACCACCTCGTCTTTGCAGAGCAGAGCTGCCTCCTCGTGTGAAGGAGCCGTCAGCTGGGCTGGGCAGTTCCTAAAGCCCCCGTGGGAGAGCGGCATTCAATCGGATCTCCAGTGCCTCATTGCTGGTGGGTTCTAAATCCCTGAGAGAGGGAAATCACGGTTTCTCGATCCACATTCCTTCAACTCTCTTTCCTAGGGTTGCTGGTCAGACCTGGTGCAGATCCCCTTGCACCACTGGGCTCCACCCAACTCTGGCCTTGATGTTTTCTATAAATTCAGAAAAGGCCTGTGCTTCGACTTCCTGCAGTGGTGTCCCTAACCTCATCTCACACTCAACTACGCTATCCTTGTACCTCAGCCATGTCAGGAATCACAGACCCTCGCTGGACATTTACCAGAGCAAGCCTTTGTCCACAGCAGTGCTCCCCTGGGCTGCTAGTGTGGGTAGTATCTGGAGGAGACCCCTTTAGGAGGCAGTGAAGACCCCCACTTGTTTGTTTTTGCTTGTTTGCGCACAGTAGGTGTTTAATAAATATCCGTTGCATGAACGAATGAGCAAACGGGCTCTCCCGACAGTAACAGAAGTGCCTCGGCGAAGATTGTACGCCTCCCTGAACTTGGCCAGAGAAGATGAATGGTTTAATTGAGGTGTTTATTTCAGCCACTGAGATATGCTTCTTTGGTGATCTCTGAGATTTATGTTCTTTTTCTTCTGAAAACTAAAAATAAACAAAAAATCCAAATACCCATGAAACGCGGACACTGTACTAAGTGATCCCATCAACACTTTCTCATTGAATTTCTTCAGTCTCTTTGTCAAGGAGGCCTCATTTTCCTCCTCTTTACAGATAAGGAAACACCTCTCAGAGAACAGGCAGTGTATCCCACGCCCCTCAAATAGGAGGCAGAAGCAGGATTTGGACTCAGGCCTGGCCAACTGCAATTCGAGGTTCTTCCCACTGTACGTGCCTGGCCCATCCTTTCCAGAGGCAGCCATACGGCTGAGATTCCAGGAAGGAGGTTATCTCCATAGGAAGCATGTGGGGCACCTAGGAACGATCTTAGGAGGGACAGGACCAGAGCCCAACACCATGGGGTTGAATATCATGCCAGGCAGAAACGATACTAAAAGATAACATTCATTGAGCTGTTCACCGTGGACCACACACTCCTTCCAACAGAGCCCGTGGAGGCAGTACTAGATAATGACCCTCAGCTTACCAACGAGGAGTCCGAGACACGGGAACTTTAAGTAACTTCCACAGGGTAAGTGGCAGAGTCAGAATTTGAACCCAGACAGAACTCAACCATTATGAAAGGCTGCTTATAATGTCGGAGGAATGGCTTCCAGAAATCACACACAATCTTAGTGTTCATGGTAAACTGCACACTAAAAGATGGGGCAAATTCTATGCCCCCATCCCTGAATCTGGGCATGTATGTGACTACTTTAACCAATGAATTATGGAGAAGTGACACTAGATGACTTCCAAAGCTAGGTCATAAAAAACAATGCAGCTTCTACCTTGCCCGCTGGGATACTCCCTTTCAGAGACTTGGGATCACCTGTTGTGAGGAAGCTCAGACCAAAGGCAGAGCCAGTAGCTCCAAGTGAGCTTTCAGCCAAAAGCCAGCAGCAACCACCAAGCACCTGAGCGAGCCTCGTGGAGACCCAGCTGGGCTGAGTCTTCACTGACTGCAGCTTCAGTCAACATCTGAATGCATCCTCGTGAGAGACCCTCAGTAAGAACTGCTTAGCTGAACCTGCCTTTCTTGTGGCTGTAAGTACAAGAAAATTGTTGTTTTGAACCGGTAGATTGTAGGATAACATGAATGCTGTGTAGCGATACATAACCAGAACAGCAGCTCACAGCCTCTGGGTCCGGTCTTCCTTCCTATAGTGCCTCACTATTTGAGTCCTAAGTTAAACAACAATACCACCACCACCAACAACTATTGCTACTACTAGGGGAACAAACTTTGGGTATCTAGTGTGTGCCAAACACGTTCCCATGTTCATTGATTTAATCCTCATAAGAACCATACAATAGGTATCATCACACTTTAAAGATAGAATCACTGAATCTTAAAGAAGGAAAATAACTTTCTTGATGTAATTCCAGGTTCATAGTACTTTCTGCCATCTCAAAGTTTAGGCTGAACTGATCGAGGTAACTAAGGGAAAGCAAGAAGCACAATTGCTACCACTCTGACTATCCACACCTACATTTTTTTTTTTTGAGACAGAGTCTTGCTTTGCTGTTCAGGCTGCAGTGCAGTGGCATGAATGTGGCTCCCTGCAGACTTGAACTCCTGGGCTCAAGCAACCCTCCCATCTCAGACTCCTAAGAAGCTGAGACTACTGGTGCACACTACCATGCCTGGCTACTTAAAATTTGTTTTGTGGAGATAGGGTCTCACTGTGTTGCCCAGGCTGGCCACAATCTCCTGGGCCTCAAGTGATCCTCCCGTCTTGGCCTCCCAAAGTGTAGGATTACAAGCATGAGCCACTGCACCCAGTCAGTTACTGTTTTTATTGCTGAATATATGCTCAAACCAAAAAAATGCACAGTAAAAATGTACAGGTCAATGAATTATCATAGAGCAAATTCCTGTATATCTACCACCCAAGGTCAAGAAAACAACATCGCCAGTACCCTAGGAGCTTCTCTCTTCACAACTGGCCCCAATCACCACCCCTCCCATCGCCCTGAAGGTGAACACGATCATTTCTCTTATGAAAACCAACGTAGTTTTACTACCTAAACTTTCATTACTAAAAACTAGTAGTCTTGCCCTTTGTAAATTGTATATAAATGGATCACATGGTATGTATTCCTTGTGTTTACTTTCTTTTATTAGAGATTATGTTTAAAGGTTATGTTCTGAGATTTAGCCCATGTTGTTCTGTAGAACTGTAGTTCATTAATTTTTATTGGTTATTCTACTATATGAATATACCGCAATTTATTTGTTTCATTGGTGGTGGACATTTGGCTTGTTTTCAATCCTTTTCATTATACAAATCATGCTGCTGCTATGAAATTCTAACATGTGCCCTTTGGGGGACAGGTGCATGCATTCTGTAGGGTATGTGTCTAGCAGTAAGGTTGTTAAGTCATGGGGGGTGGAGTGCATTTGTTCAACTGTAATGGGTATTGACAGTCTTCTGTAGCGATTACACCATTTCCAACTGCGACCGGGAACACAAGAGAGTGCCTGTTGCTCTGCAGCATTAGGAACATTTTGTATTATCAGTCCTTTTTTTTTGTTTGTTTTTGAGACAGAGTCTCACTCTGTCACCCAGGCTGGAGTGCAGTGGCACCATCTCATCTCATTGCAACCTCCGCCTCCCAGGTTCGATTACAGATGCCTGCCACAACACCCAGCTAATTTTTGCATTTTTAGTAGAGACAGGGTTTCACCATAGTGGTCGGGCTGGTCTCGAACTCCTGGCCTGAAGTGATCCGCCTGCCTCAGCCTCCCAAAGTGCTGGGATGACAGGCATGAGCCACTGCCCCCATCTGTATTATCAGTTCTTTTGATTTTAGCTACTCTGATGGGTGTGTAGTGGTAACTCATTATAGTTTTAAGTTGCATTTTCTTGACCGCTGAGAAATTCTCTTGTACTGAATGGCCATTTGGATATTCTCTGCTGTAAACTGCTTTTACAGGTTTCCTGTCAATTTTTCTTATAGGGTATTTGCCTTTTTCTAAATACTCTAAGAAGTGTGTAATATTATTTACATACACATTCTCTAACATTTGTTTTCGTAGAGTATATGTGTATACGTATGTTTGTGTATGCATGTGTATGTCCGTGTGTGTGTGTGTATGTCCGTGTGTGTGTGTATGTCCGTGTGTGTGCGTGTGTATGTCCGTGTGTGTGTGTGTATGTCCGTGTGTGTGTGTATGTCCGTGTGTGTGTGTGTCCGTGTGTGCGTGTGTGTGTCCGTGTGTGCGTGTGTATGTCCGTGTGTGTGTGTGTATGTCCGTGTGTGTGTGTATGTCCGTGTATGTGTGTGTGTCCGTGTGTGTGTGTGTATGTCCGTGTGTGTGTGTATGTCCGTGTGTGTGTGTGTGTATGTCCGTGTGTGTGTGTCCGTGTGTGTGTATGTCCGTGTGTGTGTGTGTCCGTGTGTGTGTGTCCGTGTGTGTGTGTGTGTGTCCGTGTGTGTGTGTATGTCCGTGTGTGTGTGTCCGTGTGTGTGTGTGTCCGTGTGTGTGTGTATGTCCGTGTGTGTGTGTGTCCGTGTGTGTGTGTGTGTGTCCGTGTGTGCGTGTGTATGTCCGTGTGTGTGTGTGTATGTCCGTGTGTGTGTGTATGTCCGTGTGTGCGTGTGTATGTCCGTGTGTGTGTGTCCGTGTGTGTGTGTATGTCCGTGTGTGCGTGTGTATGTCCGTGTGTGTGTGTGTATGTCCGTGTGCGTGTGTATGTCCGTGTGCGTGTGTATGTCCGTGTGTGTGTGTATGTCCGTGTGTGTGTGTGTATGTCCGTGTGTGTGTATGTCCGTGTGTGTGTGTGTGTATGTCCGTGTGTGTGTGTGTGTCCGTGTGTGTGTGTGTGTATGTCCGTGTGTGTGTGTATGTCCGTGTGTGTGTGTGTGTCCGTGTGTGTGTGTATGTCCGTGTGTGTGTGTGTCCGTGTGTGTGTGTGTGTCCGTGTGTGTGTATGTCCGTGTGTGTGTGTGTATGTCCGTGTGTGTGTGTGTGTATGTCCGTGTGTGTGTGTGTGTCCGTGTGTGTGTGTATGTCCGTGTGTGTGTGTGTCCGTGTGTGTGTGTGTGTGTGTCCGTGTGTGTGTGTATGTCCGTGTGTGTGTGTGTATGTCCGTGTGTGTGTGTGTATGTCCGTGTGTGTGTGTGTCCGTGTGTGTGTGTGTGTCCGTGTGTGTGTGTGTCCGTGTGTGTGTGTGTGTGTCCGTGTGTGTGTGTGTGTATGTCCGTGTGTGTGTGTGTCCGTGTGTGTGTGTGTCCGTGTGTGTGTGTGTCCGTGTGTGTGTGTGTGTCCGTGTGTGTGTGTATGTCCGTGTGTGTGTGTGTGTATGTCCGTGTGTGTGTGTGTCCGTGTGTGTGTGTGTGTCCGTGTGTGTGTGTGTGTGTCCGTGTGTGTGTGTGTGTCCGTGTGTGTGTGTGTGTGCGCTAAAGTCGTTTGTCAGGTAAGGATGCCTTGGCGTGGCCATGTGGATAGGGATTAGGGACTCAGATCTTCTTTTCCAATTAAAGGGGAAAATGTACAGATGCCTCTCTTTCTGAGCATGTGCTGGAAAAAGGAAAGAATGCATATTTGGGACAAGAAGGCTCTAAAACAGGGAACAATATGAACTCAGATTTGAAACAATTTATGCAAAACAACTAGACTAAAGCTAGGCACACTCTTGCAGCTCCTAGGAAGAGTAAGATGGGTCTGAGCCTTCATTTGGATCTGTCTTGGGTGTGGGGGCCACTGTAGAAGGGAAAGGACTTGGAGGTCACGGGCTCTGCTGTGCCTTCTTTCTAGCTGTAGGGTAGTGATCAGAGGCAGGGAGGTTGGGAAGGGGTTGGGTGGCTTCTCCAGGCAGCTCAGAAGCTCCCAACTGCTGTGGAAGGTGAACTGTCTTTCTGCTGAGCCAAGGGCTCAGGGAAATGCTGTTATCTCTGCCCTCAGTACTTGCATCTCAACTCACCCTTGGCAGCTCTGCCGTTTGCATAATGTGTCTTGGGTCAGATCTGCTTCCTCCTTGCAGAGGTCCTGACACCTACCTTGAGTCCTGCAGTGTGTGGAGGCCGGTGGAGTGGTTCTCCTTCACTCTGCAGGTTTCTCTTGTCAGATGACGTCATTCTCACAGGCTACAAAGTCCCAGCTGCCTTCCAGCTCAGGGCCAGCATGTCTCTGCCCTGTGTTCTCCCTAGATGGCCCCAGCCGGGTGGTTCTGAGCAGATCGGCCCTAATTTTATTATTCACCAGGTTAAACAGTGTCAGCAGAACCCGCCAACCTCTAAGATCAGGCTCACTTCCCAGAGCGCTGCGGGCCCAGGAGTCACATCAGCCCTGTGCTGTCAGCGCAGCCTTAAAGCAGAGCAACTCACCGATGGGCAGATTTCTGATGCCTTCCTCACCTTCCTTCCACTTTGTGTCTTCAGGGCCTAACAGAACAGGGAGAGGAGAGGTGGGCTTCAGCTTCATCACTAGTCAGCCTCTCAAAGGGCAGCAGGGACAGATAATCTCTGCTCAAGGGGCTAGATGGAGCTGCATTTACTTGGGGGCAGAGGCTGCGGGTACTCAGCACTAGCAAATACCCAGGAGGCACTCCCCCAAGGACATGCCTCAGGCAATGCAATGGAGCCTTAGGAAGCCACAGTTATCTGCCTGGTGCAAACCGGGAGCCTTGCAATGGTGCCTTATAGAATAGCACTTGTCAACGTAACTGAGGGTCATTCTCTGTTATTATTATTATTGATTTAATTTTTGTTTTAAGAGACAGCGTCTTGCTCTGTCGCCCAGGCTGGAGTGCAGTGCTACGATCATAGCTCACTGGAAGCAGGAGTCCCTGAGCTCAAGTGATCCTCTCAGCTCAGCCTCCCAGAGTAGCTGGGACCACAGACATGTGCCACCAAGCATGGCTAATTTTTATATTTTTTGTAGAGACAGCATTTTGCTATGTTGACCAGGCTGTTCTCCAACTCCTGAGCACCAGCGCTCTGCCTGCCTCAGCTTCCCAAAGTGCTAGGATTACAGGCATGAGCCACCATGCTTGGCCTTTCTGTCCAACTATGTGTGGTGGCCAACCCCCTGTATGGCCCCGGACCATTTTCGCCTCCTGGCATCCCCGTTCTTTGTAACCCCCGCCCGTACTGAGTGGACTTGGCCTGTGTGACCAATGGGAAATTGCAGAGGTAACAAAATGAATTCCAAAGACTGGGTCCTAAAAGCCATTGTGGCTCATGCCGGCTTTCTCCTGGATCACTCTCTCTAGGGGAAGCCAGCTACCATGTCACGAGGCCACTTTAGCATCCCCATGAGAGAGCACCACCAGGGGAGGAGCGAGGGCTCCTGCCAGCAGCCAGAGCTGCCCTTCCAGGTGTGTGCGTGGCCACCTTGGACACAGATCCTCCAGCCCTGGTCAAACCTTCAGATGACTTCCGTCTCACCTACAGCCTCGAGAGGCTCCCTGAGCCAGAACCATCGAGCTGAGCTTATTCCTCCTCGAGTCTAGAAACTGTGTGAAATAATACATGTTTATTGTTTTAAGCTGCGAAGTTTTGGAGTGATTTGTTAAATAGCAATAGATAACTAACACGACGTGCTCTTCTGTTTCTCTAGGAGGTAGACTTCTTTCATTATATTCTCTCCAATAATGTCTTTTAATGTAGCCAAACCTGCTGATAAAGGAGAGTTCCCTATCCTATCAACAGCAAATAAATGGACCAGGAACAGCGGCTCCCACCTGTAATCCCAGCACTTTGGGAAGCCAAGGTGGGCTGATCACTTGAGGTCAGGAGTTTGAGATCAGCCTGGCCAACATGGTGAAACCCTGTCTCTATTAAAAACACAAAAATTAGATGGGCGTGGTAGCACATGCCTGTAATCCCAGCTACTCAGGAGGCTGAGGCTGGAGAATTGCTTGAACCCGGGAGACAGAGGTTGCAGTGAGCTGAGATCACGCCACAACACTCCAGCCTGGGTGACATGGCGAGACCCTGTCTTAAACAAAACAAAACAAAACAAAAACAAAGAAATGTTCCTCTTGTTTACTCTGTGCTTAGCATAGTACTTGGTACATAGTAGGTCTCAGTATTAAAAAATATGGCACAATTGCCAGTGGAATCAACTGATTGAATTAAGCAGATTAATAAGTTTCAGGGTCTATGTCAAGTAAGGGGGAAAAGTGTTACAGATAAACTTAAAACAAGCAGAATTCATTTCTAGGCCTGCACACTGGCTCATACCTGTAGTTCCAACACTTTAGGAGACCAAGGCAGAAGGATTGCTTGAGCTCAGGAGTTTGAGACCAACCCAGGCAATATAGCAAGACTCCATCTCTACAAAAAATAAAAAAAATAATTAGCTAGGCATCACGTCTCATGCCTGTAATCCTGGCTACTTGGGAGGTCTGAGCACAGAATTTGAGGCTACAGTGAGCTGTGATTGCATCACTGCACCCCAGCCATACAACAAGAAACTAATTTCTGTATCTTTCTGTGATTTAAGAGGCCAGGAGGAGTCAGATAGTAAAGTTCACCCTTTATTGCCAGAATCGTATTAAAAATAAATTTGTATTCACTAAATACATGCTAGTTGACGATGGCAGGACATGTTCAGAAATACATTTGGCATCAGGGAACAGCCAATTAGAAATCAAAAAGTGCCATAAATGGTCTTTCAATTAAGCGGCTAGTCCCATGTATGACTGGGCCTGAATGCAGACCTTCAAGGTTTATTGCAACGGGCCTGAAAAAGGTATTGGTGAGGTTAGCCTTGCAGGCGTCCCAGTCACAATATTTGGTTCTCATCATGATTCGTCTGGTTGTGTTCTTTGGCTTCCATCACGAAGGAGAAGAATTTATAAGAGACAGGGAGTAGGCCAAGTGCGATGGCTCATGCCTGTAACCCCAGCACTTTGGGAGGCTGAGGTGGGTGGATCACCCGAGGTCAGCAGTTCGAGAACAGCCTGGCCAACATGGTGAAACCCTGTCTCAACTAAAAATACAAAAATTAGCTGGGTGTGGTGGCGGGCACCTGTAATTCCAGCTACTTGGGAGGCTGAGGCAGGAGAATCGCTTGAACCTGGGAGGTGGAGGTTGCAGTGAGCCAGGATTGTGGCACCACACTCCAGCCTGGGTGACAGAGCAAGACTCTGTCATAAAACAAACAAACAAACAAGCAAACAAACAAACAAACAAACAAGAGACAGGGAGTAATAGCAGAATTCAACCTACGTCAAATGTTTTCCCGACATAATTGCAGTGAAACTTTTCAGCAGCCTTGTGAGCTATTGTCCTTGTTCCACACAGGGGAAGCCTCAGCTGACGATTCCAAACAAGCTGCCCAAGTTCAGGAAGCGAGTCAATAACAAAACTATGATTTAAACGCAGGTTCATCGGATTCTTCTTTTTCTACTACAGTCTTTCACAGACCCCGAGATCTGGAAGATGGCTTTGGAATCCTCTGGACTAACTCCCCTTGAGAGCATCTCTAAGAGGTTAAGTCACTGATCAGAATAACTCCGCTATTAACGGTCTGAGCCCGATTGACTCAGGCCTTCTGGTTTGCTTTTGTTTTCACTTCACCTTCTGCGATGGTAGGGCTGACTTTGCTCATTCCCTCATAGCTCCAAGAAAATGAACTCAAAGTTTGTGTGAAGGCTGGTGATCATTTAACAGAATTTTAATCCAGATATTTAGAGGAATATACACTGCACTGTGGAAAATGCGGTGAAGACAGTGGTCTGGCTTTCCTGCCTCGCTTCCCTCCCTGTCCTTTGTGCCAAGGGCATTTCTGTGAGGCTGATGATGAGGCTCACATCCCGGGCTGCAAATCCAGCTCTGTCATCGTGCAGGTGCTGGAGACTGGGTGACATGTCTGGTGACTTCAGCAGTAACGAGAGACCCTTGCAGCAAATCGTGGCGAATTCTGTGCTTTTCTCTGATAATAGCACCAGTTTAATTATAATCCAGAAGTGTAAATTCCAGTTTGCTTTCATCTCCAGTATGTTTCGTTTCAAATGTGACTTTGCAGCTCCTTCTCTCTTTTTTTCTCTCTTCGTGCCATAAAATATTTGCATATTTGAATGTCAGATTTTCCAAGTGCTGGAAGCAACAGGCTTTGGTATGTTCTTGAGTTATTTTGTAAAGCAGCATCTGTCTCGTTTCAGCAGCCACCAGAGCTGAGAAGTGACCCAAGAGCGGCCTGGCAGGAAGAAAAAATGTGGGATCCAAGGGAGTTTCCTTATAATACCGAGCCCAGCAAAGCCTGGGTGGGGGGGCTTCAGTCCCAGGCAGCTTCCGAACAGATGTTTTTCCCCAGTTGATTTTTTTTTTTTTTTTTTTGAAGAAAGGCAGATTACCAAAAGAAACAAATACTGAATGATGACTACAGAATGTGTCTTTGGAACTTGCTAGACTAATTACTGAGGCTCCAAAATCACTTTAAAAGCAACACATTTTGTTTTGCAATATACATTCATCTTGCCAAATTTTTTTTTTTATAATTTCAATCAGAATCCACCTCAAACTGGATAGTTGATTGTGGTAGCAGTGGGGTTTGGAAGGAACACTCTCATTAAGACAGCAGTTTTCAAGGAATTTCCTGACTTTTTTCTGTCTGTAGGATGACGTCAGGAAAATTCTCCTACAAAATATCTTCAGAGCTTTAAACAGCTTCCTTTTGAAATGATACCTTCTGTTTAAACAATTATAATAATAGCTGCTTGTTGTGTGCCAGATAACATTGAGTTTAATCCTTCAGTTCCCCTGTGTGGTCGGTATTTTTATCATCTACATTTATAGATGAATAAACTGAGGCTCAGGAAAGACACTTTTCCAAAGAACTGTGACCCAACTGCGGATACTGGACTTGAATGGAAATTGTTTGTGTTTACTGTGTGGATTATGTCACTGTTCTTTGCAGAGGGACAATGGCAACGAGATCTGCCACTTTGATATCCTGATGTTCGAATGCTCAGGCCCTGACCTGGGTAAGTATCACATTTTTCAGGGAGCCTCCAGGTAATTTCCAGAGAGTATGGTTTTCCAGTTAACATTCGATCAACGAAATAGGATTCCAGCTTAAATACAGAAACGTGACTGCACTGAAGCCACACTTGCTGGCGACGTTTATTCATGTAACAAAACACATCAGGCCCCGCTGTGTGCTGTGGTCATCCCTGGGGATGTCATAGTGAGCCACAGAGCAGGTCTCTGTCCTTGACACTGTGGTGGCAGCAGCTTGGCTGGAAACCCTGAACATGACGTTGAGCGCTCTAAGCAGACCCAGGTCCTTTGGTTGGGCTCTCATATAGGTATCATCAGAAATACTCTTTTACCCCATTCGGTGGTACTCTGACAATCCAAACAAGTGACCCAGGTAACCCAGGCATACTTACGCTATTTCTCATTCACTCATCCACTTGAGAGTCGTGCAATTCTTATTTATTTAGCACCTAGTGTGTGCCACAGATGGTAATAAATCAGGTGCAGTTCCTGCCCTCATGGAGTCTGGAGGGGCTGGCAGATACTGACGGAGGAACACATAAACATCCAGTCACCACTGCAGCCAGTGCGAGGCAGGACAGAGTGGGAGCCATGGCAGAGTCCCAGTGAGCAGAGGCAGCCCAGGGAGCCTCTCAAGGGCATCTGGGCCTGGGGCCTGTTGGGCACTGTTGTGAGACTGTGCCTTGCACTAAGGGCTCACTCAGGTGGCATGACTGCCTGATGGGCTGCTGGCCCGTGAGATGGGGCCAGCCAGGTGCATGGCAGGGTGAGGAGCTCTCGGGGTAGGGGGCAGGAAGTGTGAAGACACTGCGAAATGAGACATCCAGAACACATGAGGCCTGAGGAGGTCAGGGAAGGCAGGCAGAGGATGGCTTGGAGCAGGGCTCGTCGGCCACTGGACACTGGAACTTCAGTCTTGGCACACTGAGCGGCTGGGGAGGCCTGCACGCAGGGTGGCATTCTTACAAGCAGTCACTGTGGCTCTGAATATCCACCTTTGCCCCTCTGGCCCTGCCCTGCCCTGACCCCCAGTCTCCCCATGACTTCTTTAAGCCTATTTCCTGATCTGTCAAACAGGGATTAATACCATCTGTCTCAAGGCTTTAAAAAATTTATTTTTAATTAGACAAGGTGACACATGTAAGTCCCTATGAGAACCTCTCTCCTGTTCTCTGTGGATAGTAATAGCAATCGCCAAGATTTATGTGACGTTTGCTGTGAGCCAGCACTCTGTTAAGAGGTTGACCTGTTTTCACTCATCTGTTCCTCAGGATGATTCTGCTACTACAAAGAGGTGTTATTAGGATTCCCACTTTACAGATGTAGAGAGCTGAGGCACGAAGTTGCATGCCAAGGCAACCCACCTGGTAAGAGGGGGAAGGGTGGGGCTTGGCAAATGAGGATTGAGTTCCAGGGACACACTCTCCAGGTTGCCCTCAACGGTTGCGTTTTCCGTTCTTTCGGGGCTGGTGGAGGCACTGCCAGGGGACGGCTGGAGAGTTTCGTAGAGGGTGCAAATTTGAGAGAGGAGTCTGGTTTAGAATAACAAAGTCGCCCATCCTGGTGCTGAGCGCCTGCTCGCAGGACTCTGAAGAGCAACTCATCCTGGTGTGCTGAGGACTGTCTTGGTTTTAGTGCTGGAAGTCCCAGGACGCCAGGATGGATGTGCCTTAGGAGGACCCTCGTGATGCCTGTCGCAGGCCTCCCACCAGCAGATCGCCTTGTCGCAAAGCCTTTTCTGGTAGATGTAGGATAGCCCCCTATGCTCTTCAGGGCTTTGGAACGGGAAGAGCAGAAGTGCACAGGTGGATGTCATGGGACCTCATCTGTGTTCCTTGCAGCAGCTCAGCCCGTCTGCAATTTACCCTCAGCGCCGCTTCTCACCAAGCAAATATACACATTCATGGTCCTGAAAATAAATCCAGGAACCTCTAGCCTTGAAGACCCCTGCCAAGGGCGCCCCAGCTTCAGAGGGGTTGGTCCTGGGCGTGAACAGCAGCTGCCACTGCCTCTGGGAAGTATGCAGTGGCCATCTGCTGCCCCAGGGACTCTGCGGCTCCGTCTGCGGCTCCCTCTCTGACTCCTGGGAGGAAGGACGGGCACCTCCACCCCAGAGCAAGTTCTGTCCCCTGGGTTCTTCCTCTGCTGTCTGCAAGGCTGGATCATGTGTTCATGATGGAAACCACAGCCCGGATGCAGGGACAGAGTCAGGGGTGGGCACTCATCACTGTCCTGGCCATGGAGGCTGGACTGTCCCCGTCACATCACTGGAAGCGCGGCTCTGCATGGCGGGGTGGGCGTGGTAAGCAGAGGTCACTGTTGTCAGGGTTGGAGGTGGGACCCAGGAAGGAGCTCAGCCTGTGAGCACAGCATCTTGCGTTACCCTCAAAAGTCTCCCAGGATGTGTTATTCCACTTCACAGATGAAACATGGGGTCCGCAGAGGTTAAGTGGTTTGCTCCAGACACACAGTGAGCTAGCGGCAGACCTGAAACTAGAAGCAGGTCTCCCAATTCCCAGCCTGCGCCTCAGCTTTCCTGTGGGCCTCTGAGACTTCCCTCTACCTGAAGACCATGACACACTTTCATGCATTGGTGACGTCTCCACTGTTGCAGAGCCTAGAGGTGGACCATGGTCTGCCAGTGTTTTGTCCAGAGAGACTGGCGTGGCTTGCCTGTGTCCCCCATCCTTGTTCCCCGGGCCCTGCCTCCTCTCTTCCCGCCCTGGGTTCTGAGGGCTGCTGTTGTGTAGGAGGAGCTCTGAGGTCCTCATCACCGACTCCGTGTCCATGGCCTGCCACTGCTGTCCTTCACTGCCCCATCTCCAGGGGCTGGATTGTGGCAGGCCCTCTACTTTCAAAGAGAGTTGGCCGGGCATGGTGTCTCAGGCCAGGCGGCGGCTCACACTTGTAATCCCAGCACTTTGGGAGGCTGAGGTGGGCGGATCACCTGAGGTCAGGAGTTCGAGATCAGCCTGGCCAACATGGCAAAACCCCGTCTCCAGTAAAAATACAAAAATTAGCTGGGCATGGTGGCAGGTGTCTGTAATCCCAGCTATGCAGGAGGCTGAGGCAGGAGAATCACTTGAACCTGGGAGACAGAGGATCGTGCCACTGCGCTTCAGCCTGGGCGACAAGAGCAAAACTCTGTCTCAAAAAAAAAATAAAAAGAGTCTTTCCTCCAGGGTTTCAAGATCACTGTCAGTGGTGAATGGTGTGAAAAATCTCTAATCATACCTTCTCGGAACTCCAGGGGCAGCTTTACCTCCCTCATTGTTTAAGGTTCCCTGTGTCAAGCCTCGTGTCAAGTGTCCTTGGAGGCAGGCCGGAGGGCAGACGTGGGGGGAGAGAACGTGGTGCACCATCAGAGGCCAGGCCTGTGACTCCCGACGGTGGTCCCAGTGCGGAAGGCAGAGTTGGCTCCGTCTCCGCACCAGCGTCCTGCCTTCCAGAGGTGGTCGCCTCCCACCCGTCCAGACTCAGGATTGGCAGTCTTGCCCGGCTCCCCCTTTCAGACGCAGAGCAGCCCCTGCTATGGGCCAGGCCATGCAGGTCTCGTTTGGAAATGTTAGGAAGCTGCAGATGCTGTCTATTTTTTTTTTTTTTTTTTTTAAATCATGCCCCCTAGTTAGCCACTTTCCTTTGGATAATAGATTTCTGGGGTCCTTTCCTGCTATTCCAAACACGTCCAGCATCCCAAACTTGAGTACGCAGACACAGACTTCCCTGATCTCCCTCACTTTACAAAGATGGGATAAATGGGGCCCAGTCCTCCTCGTTCCCCTTCCCACCTCGGTGTCTTGCTTCTACGGGGCTAATGAGGAAGGCAAGTGGGGAGAAGGCACTGGGGGCAGAAGGGACAGTGAATTTCCCTGAAGGAAGCCCAAAAGGAACTGTGAAATGAGATGAGGTGGGTATCCATCTCTATATGCAAGGGCAGGACATTGTCCAGCGGCTCTCCCGCCCTCTGCCTCAGGGACCTCTGAGGTATCCATCTCTATACACAAGGGCAGGACGTTGTCCAGCGGCTCTCCTGCCCTCTGCCTCAGGGACCTCTGAGGTATCCATCTCTATACACAAGGGCAGGATGTTGTCCAGCGGCTCTCCTGCCCTCTGCCTCAGGGACCTCTGAGGTATCCGTCTCTATACACAAGGGCAGGATGTTGTCCAGCGGCTCTCCCGCCCTCTGCTTTAGGGAACTCTGAGGTAACCATCTCTATACACAAGGGCAGGACGTTGTCCAGCGGCTCTCCTGCCCTCTGCCTCAGGGACCTCTGAGGTATCCATCTCTATACACAAGGGCAGGACGTTGTCCAGCGGCTCTCCCGCCCTCTGCTTTAGGGACCTCTGACATCTGGAGGCTGGGAGTGAGGAAAGTGTTTCCTGCTTTTGTTCCTGGAGACAAACCTTCTCCTGACATCCAGCATCTGTTCAGCCCAGGAGGCTCTGCAATATTTAACAGACCCAAGCTCGGCAAGGAGGCACTTGTCTCAACATTTGGAAGATCACAGCTGCAGCCTGCGTGGGAAGGGGAGGACAAAGAGGGAGAGGTGGGTTGCAGTGCGCAGCGTGTAACCCTCTGCACCTCCAGCCCTCTCACCTCTTCACACGGCATTTGTTTCGTTCACTCAGCAACAATTCTGTGCCCTTTATACATGCTGGGTACTGCTCTAGGCCCTGGAGACAATGAGGAGAAGAAACTTCCTACCTTCATGGAGCTTATTTGCTAGTGGGGACCGCAAGTGATAAACAGATAGATGAAGTGCCAAGTAATGATAAGGGAAATGTGTGTGTGTGTGTGTGTGTGTGCGCGCGCGCATAATTACATGCAGGGTAACTAGGGAAGGCTTCCTTGGGAAAGTTTTTTTTTGTATTTTAGCAGAGACCTGGATAAAGGGAGGAAGTACACCATATGGAACCTGGGGGAAGAGAATTCCAAGTGAAATGAGCAGCCAGTGGGGGTGGGAGCTGAGATGGGCCTGTGCTTGACACATTTAAGGGGGGCAGAGAAGCTGGTTAACTTGGGTGTCCTAAGGAAGGAGGAGAACAGGAAAGTTAGGTCCAAGCCAGGTGCAGTGGGTGGCTCACACCTGTAATCCCAGTACTTTGGGAGGCTGAGGTGGGAAGACGGCTTGATCCCAGGAGTTCAACACCAGCCTGGGCAAAGGAAGTTAGGTCCGAGAGATCACCTGCCAGGGCTAGATGACAGAGGGCTCTTCACTGTCTTGGCCAGGCGACGGCGAGCCATTGGAGGGATGGGGGCAGCGTGCGGCATCGTGAGTGTGTGCTTATGGGAATCACCTAGCTGCCGTGTGTGACTCTCCTCCCATGGGGGCAGCTGCTGCAGGGTGAGCACCGCTAGGAGATAATGCCTGGGAACATCCTTCTTAAATTCTCGAATGCTTTACCAGGTGCGTGATTGTGTCCCCCCTCTGGGGACAGCTGTGTGGTGTGGTGGAAAGACGAGGGTGTGTGAAGACAGGAGAACAGTCCTGTGACCCTGGGCAAGTTGCTTCATTTTTCAATCCAGTCGCCCAATTTGTAAAATAGAGATGTAGTGTACCCCACGACAAGCCTGTTATGGGGGTCAGGCAGGATGATGGGGGCGAAATTGCTTTGACGGTGTGAGGTGCACGCCAGGCCGCAACTTTTAATAACCATCGAGGGGGCGGGCTTGCTTTGAGCTGTACCCACCTCCCTTCACCCAGCCTTCGCCTCTGTGAGTGGCCCTTCCATTACAGTCTCTTCATTTGGACCAGCCAAGATGATTTTTTTTCTGCCAGGATCCTGGCTGATAACAACTCTAATGAATATTCATCCATTTCCATGTTTGGGCATATGTTGAGGGCCCCTAACTCTAAATCCCCAGTTGTGTCTTCTTAAAGACCCAGACTAGCATGAAGTGTCGATTGCCTGTGGGTCTCGTGTGTTGGCACATTTGGGAGCAGAGGCAAAGACTTCTCTTTTCCAAAGGATCTTTTCTTTTTTTTTTTTTCCAGACAGGGTCTCGCTGTGTCACACAGGCTGGAGTGTGGTGGTGCAGTCTCAGCTCACTGCAACCTTCGCCTCCTGGGCTCAAGTGATCCTCCCACCTCAGCCTTCCAAGTACCTGAGACTACAGGTGCGTGCCACCATGCCCAGCTAAGTTTTGTAGAGATGGCGTCTCACTATGTTGCCCAGGCTGGTCTTGAACTCCTGAGCTCCAGCAATCCTCCCGCCTCGGCCTCCCAAAGTGCTGGGATTAGAGGTGTGAGCCACCGCACCCAGCCAGTTCAAATCTCTTAGATTCCACATAGGAGTGAGATCCTGTGGGATTTTCTCCCTGTGCCTGACTTATTTCACTTAGCATAATGTCCTCCAGGTTCATCCAGGCCATGCAAATAAAGGATTTTCTTCTTTTTAAGTCTGAATGCTATTCAGTTATGTTATATGCCACGTTTCCTTTATCTACTTACCCACCGACGGACTCCTAGGTCGTTTCAAGTTGTGGCTATTGTGAGCAGTGCTACAATGCACATGGCGGGTGGGGGAAGATGTCTCTTTGACACACTGATTTCATTTCCTTTGGGTAGACACCCAGCAGTAGGATTGCTGGATTGTATGGTAGTTCCATTTTTAATTTTTTGAGAATGTCTGTACAGTGTTCCGTAAAGACTGTACTAACTCACATTCCCACCAGCAGTGCGCAAGGCCTGCCTCTCCTCCACTTCCTTGCCAGCACGTACCTTTCCCCTTTGATAAGAGCCATTCTGACAGGTGCGACTGGTGTCTCCTTGTGGTTTTGATTTGCATTTCCCTGATGATTAGTAATGGAGCATGTTTTCATGTGGCTATTAGCACTTGACAATTTCAAAACATGGTCACATACATTCTCTCAAACATGTGAATGAATATGGCCCTCACTAGAGGTGTTCAGATGGTTAATTTTATGTGTCAACTTGGCTGGGCCTCAGGGTTCCCAGCTGTTTGGTCAAACAATATTCTGGGTGTTTGTGTGAGGATGTGTTGGATGAGTTTAACGTTTAAGTTGGTGGACTTGGAGTAAAAGAGATTGTCCTTTAGAATATGGGCCGGCTTCATCCAATCAGCTGAAGGCCTAAATGCAGTAAAAGGCTGACCTCCCCTGAGCAAGAAGGAATTCTGCCAGCCTTTGGACTTGAACCACGACATGGGCTCTTCCTTGGGTCTCCACCTGCTGGCCCACTCTACAAATTTTGGACTCGTCGGCCTCCATAATTACGTAAGACAGTTCCTTAAATCCTGGTCTCTCTCTCTCTCTCTCACTATATATATACACACACACACTCACACACTATATATATATACACATACACATTGTGTATATATACACACAATGCACATATATACACAATCTATATCTATATATCTCTATCTATCTATCTATCTATCTATCTATCTATCTATCTATACATCCATATTTTATTGACTCAGTTTGTCTGCAGAATCCTAACTAATACAGGTGGATACTATCCCTATTTTACAGACAAAGAAATTGAAGCTTAGAAATGTGAGCTATGAATAAGATACTTCTTCATAGCTAGTGAAGAGAACCAAATCCAATGCTTCTAGACTTTCAACCTCGCAGGCTTCCTTCACTGTCTGCTACCTTTGCTATCCCTCTGCTCTATAATCTTCAAGGATGTTTCACTGCTTAAGGCATCACACCCGAGCTCCTGTCCTTGGTGTTTAGGTGCTGCACAGTGTGACTGCGTTTTCTCCTCTCCACTCAGGTATTTCTTCTCAGCCCCCCGTGGCACCCACAAGGGAGAAGTACAGAACTCCTAGTGGTGGCAGAGTCCATTATCTAACCTGGAGAGAAACAGATCATTCCATAGGCTAACATTATAATTAAAGGTTAAAGGAATAAATCTACTGTGGAGATATGATGAAAGAAGGCATCTCTTAGACTAGGTAGGGCTTTAAATGTAAGCTCCAAGGTGCATGTTCCTGCAGCCTGGAGGGACTAGTGCATAAGTTCCTGACAGACGCCACGTGCCTCTGGTGATGGTGGTGCCCATGTGGCCACTCACCAGGGCTGCACTGTCTGGTGTGGTAGCCACTAGCATATCTGGCTCTTTACTTTTTTTGTTTTTTTTTTTTTTTGAGACGGAATCTCGCTCTGTTGTCCAGGTTGGAGTGTAGTGGCGTGATCTTGGCTGCAACCTCCACCTCGTGGGTTCAAGCAATTCTCCTGCCTCCCAAGTAGTTGGGATTATAGGCACATGCCACCATGCCTGGCTGATTTTGTATTTTTAGTAGAGACAGGCTTTCACTATGTTGGCCAGGCTAGTCTTGAACTTGTGACCTCAGGTGATTCACCCGACTCAGCTTCCCAAAGTGCTGGGATTACAGACATGAGCCACCATGTCCTGCCTTTTACATTTAAATTAATGACGATAAAATAGAACTCGAACCTCAGTTCCTCAGGCACGTTAGCCACATCGTAAGTGCTCAAAGCCACCTCTGCTTGGCTAGTGGCTACCATATTGAATGTCTCCACTATTGCAGAAAGTCAAACTGGAAAGCACTGAAGTAGAGAGAGCAGTCCCAAGTGTGAATCCCAAAGCCCTTGGTAACAGCTGGTAGTGACAGAGAGAGGAGTATGACAGAGAAGGCTGAGGCGAGAGGAGGCTGACAGCCACAGACCCTTCCAGAAGGACAAAGGAAGGGTCCTCGTGGTTCATGGTGATTGTCTGCAATGCGTGGGGGCCAGAAAGAGTAGCCCCCGCTTCAGCTGGGAGGGGCGACCCAGGCCATGGCTCCAGCAGCCTGGGCTGCAGGCAGAAGTTCGGCTCTGCCCACATACCCCCGGAGCCCCATTCCAGGAAGGCACAGTGGCAACACCACACTGAAGCTGCCACTTCAGTCTGAGGTCCAGGCGAACCTCTGCTCCCAGCTTCCAAGTGGTTTCAGCAAATATATTAGATATGCTTGATCAAAATGTATAAATCAAATGAAAATACATGATATTAGAAAGTTTGACTACAATCTATACTGCAATTTATATTATTGTAGTGTATTGTTTCTGCGAAAATAAGTTATAACATAATAAAACTTGCTTAACTTGAAGAAAAAACAAAACACTTATGGATTTGATATGATTTCATTGAACAGAAGTCTTAAATTCTGAGGACACTTGGAAATTCCAGCAGCCAGCAGGGCCATTTGCAGAGATACACTGTGTTAGGAGAAAACGGTTGTCTGCATTTTCTGCTTTCTTGTATTTCTGCCTCATATTTTAAGAATTCCCTTTGAATAATTTCAACCTCATATCAACTGATCTAAGAAAAAAATGTTCACACTTTGCAGAGACGGTTTAGTGATCAGATTAGCATCTCTAAAGCGGGGAGAGGGTGGCAGTGGTTCTTCTGACTCTGAAGGAGCCAGGGCAAGGCTGAGGCCGAGTGTGATGCCAGCTGGGACTGACACTCAGTGGTCCTTTCCTGCCTGGGGTGCTCCCTTCCAGAGAGCAGCACGAAGGCGTGGCCTCAGGCAAAACTGTGAAACAAAAACTTTGTCTCAAGGACTTCCTTCCCCTCCTTCTTCCTCAATACCCTGTTCTGGCTTTTTCTCCTCAGGTATTTGATCTCGTAGGGTGATAAAATGGTAGTGTGGAAATACTAATGTTTTACTCCTCCCAGGTTGAGTATGAATAATAACATTTACATTTTTAACGCAAAGCTCCGGAGACAGTGCCAGAATCAAAGGCAGGAGCAGATATCTCGAGTCTCAGCAAGTGGGTGTCTACCTGTGGTGCCAGCCGGGCCAGCTCACTGCCATTTCTGAATGCATTTTCTTTTCTTTCTTTTTTCAAATTTCTAATTTTTATTTTAAGTTCAGGGGTACATGGGCAGGATGTTCAGGTTTGTTACACAGGTAAAGGTGTGCCATGGAGCTTTGCAGCAGAGGTCGTCGAATCACCCAGGGATGAAGCCCAGCATGCACTGGGCTTCTTCCTGATACGCTCCCTCCCCCAACCCCACTGCCCTCCGACAGGCCCCAGTGTGTGCTGGCTCCCTGTGAGTCCATGCATCCTCCGAGTGCGTTCTCTTCCCACAGCACTGGTTGTCTTGCTCAAGCCCACTGCTCTCTGCAGACAGCCTGTGAAGCCTGTACCCAGATGTGCCATCAAATGTGAGATTTGCCAAGAAGCCCCAGAGCTTGATCCACCTGAAGTCCCATGGAGTCAGCAAGGAGACATTTGGGATCAAGTTGAAGGTCAGGCAGTTTTTGAAGCATTCTCCTTAAGACCAAGTCCTGGTCAGGGTGGGTCCGTCCTGAACCTGAGTGGGTTTGTGCATGAGACAAGCTGGGATTCTGGAAGCTAAATCACAGGTGGTCTGGAGAGAGGGGGAGCTGTGGGGAACGTTCCCAAGTCCAGTGGCTGCTTCCTATGCTGACAGCCACACTGATGACGTGCTCAGGGTGGCAGGGGTTGGGCAGAGGAGCCCAGCATGGGGCTAGCTGCAGAGCCCTGCTGGGGGGCTGCATACTCTCAGACTTCTAGATTCCGGAGACAGGACGTGGTAAGTGGGATGGGATCAGGGGAGAGTTGGGAGCTGACAGGGCAAGGGCCGTGGGGCATGTCTCTGATTAAGCAGGCTGGAGGTTGAGAGGGGCCCAGCACCCTTGTGGACTGAGGCAGCAGCCTGGTCACAGGAATAATGTCTTGGTGACTGTGTTGGTGGCCAGCACTTTCCCCTAGGAATGCCAGAGACACCTCTCCCTGTAGTGGGAAGAGCTTGTTCTACCTTGCATCTTTCAGTGCCCAGCACAGCATCTGGCACATTGCAGGTTCCATATCAAGGTCTAATAAACACTGACTAAACTCCTGCCGTGTTCTGGGAATACGGGGGTGAGCAGCCCAGAGCGCCTGTCGTTGTGGGGCACACACTCTGGTGGGGGTAGAGAGACAACAGGGAAGCGGAGGCAGAGCACACTGCCCTTCCACAGGGGAAGGAGTGCTCTGCAGAGGGAAAGGCAGGTGAAGTAAAGAGTGTCTCGGGGTGAGGGGACCCCTTTGGATCGAGTGATCAAGAAACACCTCTCTCAGGTGGTGCCATCACAGCCGAGACTGGGTGGACAAGAAGGAACCAACATTTAACCTTTGGCAGTGGGCAGGGGAGATTGCTCCAAGAGAGAAGACTGCCAGTGTGAAACATTTAGGCAGCAACCAGCTTGGTATGTTTAAGAAACAGAAAAGGAAGCCAGGGCTGCTTGTGTGGCTCTGGTGGTGGCCAGAGTAGAGGACAGGGACTTGGAAAGGTTGGCAGAGCCTCAATCCAGAATGTCCAAAAGGACAAGCACGGGTTTTAGGTGACCTTTGGTGTCTCGTACCCTCAACCCCAAACGTTGGTAGTGCCTCCTCTCCTAAACCGTCTGACAACCCCCAAATCCCCCAACACGTTTCCATTTGACACACAGCCTGATGAAGACCACTGGAAGATCGCTGTATTGGGTTTTCCAGAGAAACAGAAGCAACAGCACGGGTGTGTGTCTGTGTGTGAGAGTGTGTGTCTGTGTCTGCGTGTGTGTCTGTGTCTGCGTGTTATGTGTGTTATTGGCTCATGCAATTACGGAGGCTAAGTCTGAAGATCTGCAGTCAGCAAACTGCAGACCCAGAAGAGCTGACGGTGTAGTTCCCATCCGAAGACCAGCAGACTTGAGACCCAGGAGAACCAAGGTTTCTGTTCAAGTCTGAAGGCAGAGACAAGCTGCCATCCCAGTTTGAAGGCTGTCAGGCAGGAGGAATTCTCTCTTCCTCGAGGGAGGGTCAAACTTCTTGTTCTACTTAGGTCTTCAGTGGGTTGGATGAGGCCAGCCACACTGGGGAGGGCCATCTGCTTTACTCAGTCTACAGATTTACTTGCTCATCTCATCCAGAGACATGTTACAGGCACACCCAGAACAGTGCTTGGCCGAATATCTGGGCACGTGTGGCCCACACAAGTTGACAGGTAAAATTACCCACCACGACTGTGAGGAGTCTTCACCTGCTTCCTGTGGCCTCAGCTTGCTGGGCTGAGCTATGAGTGACTCCTGCAGAATCTAGCTGGGGACGGGGAGGTGTCCCTAGGTATGAAGTGTTTGCATAATGCAGGTGTAAGATGATCAGCTTCGGGGCAGGTCGTAATATAGGAATCGGAATAGTAAGAACTCTGCCTCGGAACCTTATAGTGCTTTGGGATTTGCAAAGCTCTTCCACACCCATGTCCTGGTTTTCCCTTCCCCGCAGTCCTGTGCCTTATTACTGCCATTCTACAGAGGAGAGGACAGGTGTGAAAGGGGTAAGAGGTTCGCCAAGGTTACACGCGTAGCCAGACACAGTCAGCTCTCCCCAGGTGATGGGGAGCTTGGGTGGGAAGAACAGTACGGCTGCAGAGTGTGGGCAGAGCTGCAGCGGGCGAGGGGACAGCCTGGTGTGCACCACAGGCAGGAGACAGCCAAGGACACAGCGTGCTGCCGCCTGGCCACAGTGACAAGCAGGGCTGTCACTTAGGCGTGGAGACGGCTGTGGCCAGTGGAGCCTGCTGGCAGTGGCAGCTGAGGTCAGAAACCCAGGGCTAGCAGGGATGCAGCCAGACGGTGGGTGAGGAGCAGCCAAATCTGTCACTCAGTCAAGGGCAGGCCTGATGCTTCGGGGAGGAGGTCAGAGAGGCTATCGGGTGGCAGCCCCGGCTCCACGGCCCTGTCCTAGAGGCCCGCGCTGAGTGCCTGCCCACGGGACGCTGCTCCTGGGCCTTTCCTTGCTGACCATGAAGGGACAGAGAAGGCGGGTGAGCTCAGGACTGCTTCTTCTGCCGATGCATCTTTTGGCTGTCCATTGGCTAGGGTCTGAGTGGTTTCATACTGGAAGTCCTCCTTCCTAGCACTGTGCCCAGTGCATGGGAGACCCCTGATGCAGGTTTGTGGAGGGAAGCGACCAGAACACCCTACCGGAGGGCATGTGCCTGATGCCCGGTGGAAAGTATTGGAGGGAGAAGATGACGACAGACACCAGTTGCCACCTCGGGGGCAGGTGAACAGGGCCAGAGGCAGACAGCACTGTGGACCGAGGGCCCATGAGGACTCCCAGGAGCAGGGAGAGCAGAGCAGGCCCGGGGGAGACTCCGGTAAACAGAGAAGAGGGGCTAGCAGGAAAAGAGGGAGAGCAGAGGAGGGACGCACTCAGCAGGAGAGGTGGACAGCATGAACCCGGCCTCGGGGCTGGGTAAGGGAGATGAGACGAGGCCAGAGCCGCAGAGCAGGACAAGGGGAGAGGTGGCTGCAGGAGTCCTGAGTGTCTGGGGAAGTCCTTGCCCAGGGAAACACAGTCACATGGAGAATAAGGGATTCGGGAAATGATGGAAACAATGGGCCTTTCCCCTGCCTTATGTGGAGGCCCCAGTGTCTGACCTGGAGTGGGTACAGGGTTCCACTGGACCTGTGTCTCATGGTGCTGAACCCACCGGTGCCCAGTGCCCGGGTGCTGGCGAGAGGGCTTCTCCCTCCATGGTCTCCTGTGCCCCAGACCCTGAAGCTCCCTTACTCCTGCCCTCTGGGGCTCTTTGCTCACCCTCAAATCTTCCTGATCCTCTGCTCACACGTGGACACCCTCTTCTCCTTGCCAGTTTTGCTGACACCAGCTGCTCGGGGCCCCTCCCTGGGGCTGTCACTCTGCCAGCCATTCTCGCGGACCTTAGACCTTTGAGTAAGACACAGGCGGCTTTCCTCCTTCACAGCGCCTTGGTGCCCGTACTGGCTCACAGCTGACCCCCGGCCCTTGGGGCAGGTTTTTATTTTTTTCACTGCTGGAGAAATGCTTTCCTTTTAAATACCTGGAAGGACAAGCCTGCAGGAAATCTCAAGAGTATATAATATCTGACTCACGATGACATTTCATTCTGTGGAAGCTCATGCTTAGAAATTGGAAGGCCTACCAAACCTTTGAAAGAAAGAACAGAAAGGAAAAAATATGTAACCTATACACATCTATATACACACAAATAAATATGTTTCCTTTGTATATGTATGTGTGTGCATGCATGTATATTTATATTTATATATATACACATACACACACATATATATTCTAGGGTTCTACGTGAACTTCAACATCGAGTATTTCAAGTAACTTTCAGCAAGAAACGAAATCTTTTTCTTGAAAGAGGAAGTTACAAATTGGAAGAGGACAAAGGAGATACACAGATTGTTTTAGAGTAACATGTTCTTTCCCCCACCCAGCTTTATGGACGTGTAATTGGCAAATAAAAATTATATCTATTTAGGCATGATGCTTTGACAATGTGTGCATTGTACAATGATCACCACAGTCGAGCTGAGGAAGGTACACATCACCGTCATCCCCTTCGGAGAGTTTTGACCAAGGTACACACATAAAGGTGTCCAGACGCTTCCCGATGGCCCCAGTCACTACTCACTCTTCCTCCTGTAGACAGGGAAACGGAGGCTTAGACCGAGGGGAGACCGGTTGGGCCAGTTCAGCGGAGACTTGGCCCCCAGGTTTTTCTCGCAGTTTTGAATATTAGGGTTGTGCGAGTGTATCAGTCAGAGCTATTCAGAGAAATAAACCAATAGGCTATGTGTATGTGTATGTTTATTTACATATATATGGAAATTTATTATGATCTCACATTTGTTATGAGCCTCACCTCACTCTGCAGGCTGTGAAACCCCACAGTGTGCTATCTGCAAGATGGGGACCAGAAGGGCCCATGGTGTAATCCCAGTGTGAATGTGAAGGCCTGTGGACCAGGGGGAGCTGGGGAAGACCCAAGGAGATGTCCCAAGCAGGCAGGCAGGAAGGACGAACTCCCCTCTGCTGCCTTCACGTTCCACCCAAGCCCTCAACGAACAGGATGAGGCCCCTACATTGGAGGGCAGTCTACTGCGTCCACTGATTCACATGCGAATCCCAGAAATACCCTCAGGCACCCCCAGAAATAATGTTGAGTGTGGACGCAGCCCTCCCTCACCTGCACTGGTGGTGGGACTTCAGTCCTGCCTTCCTCCCCAGAGGAAACCTCCCAGCCTCGAGAGGACTTAGCTGCCGGCCCACTCAAAAGGACCTGCGGCTGGGCTGGGCAGAGTGGCGTGGTGGTGGCAGGTCTGCCTGGCAAGGGGTGCAGAGCAAGGATGGTCACCCTGGCCCTGGCTCACCTGCTGGGTCTTAGGTGTGAGGAGAGAGGTCTTACTTAGCTGCCTGTTGCTGGTGACCACGGCCGTTCTGTAAAGCAGGAGGATTAATCAAACACACCCTTCATCGGGGGTCCTTATGGGCATTTCTCCCGATTCTAATGCTCAGTTTTTATTTTCTAAACAGACATTTACTACTCTTCCCTCTCTGTTAATTCTATGATAATAAAATAACATTGGGGCTGTGAACTTGAAGTACGTTTGAGCTCAGATAAGCTCATAAATAACAGAGAGAGTCACTCCGAAGGGGCTCACATACTGCCCCGCGCTGTTCATTTCACGCCTGGTCCTATTTTAGCAAATCTCAAAGTGGAAAAAGTCTTCTAAGGTAACATCAATAACATAGCAGACATTTTTCAAAGGATCCAAGTCATCTTTTACTATACTCTTTCCTTTAAAGGTGATGTTTCTTTCTGTCTGCAGGGCAGGGAAATTAAACCAGTAGCCTGGAGTTTCCCCAACTTCTGAGTGTCATTCAGTGCTTCAGGTTCACATAGACCTTGTGAAGTGCCCTCCCAGGGTGGAGAAGAGCTGGTTCCGGAGAACACACCGGGAGGTTTAGAGCACCTGCGGTGCCCGCTGCTAAAGGCCATTTGGTCCCGTGATTACCACCAATATTCTAGGCTAGGTGTGAAGCCTCCTTCCACCTCTGTGGCTGGCAAACATCCTCATTCCGTTTTGCTCCCTGCCTCCCCAGTCTCAGAAATCCTGAAGTGCGGAAAAGACGAAGCCTCTCCCAGCCCTCTCTTCATCAATCCCACTCCTGGTGATGTGGAACAGGCCTGGACAGACCACCCGGTCCAATCTCCTGCTTCTGGGCTGCACAAACCAACGACAGAGCAAGCTCCCCTTGGTCTCATCTACTGACTGGCTTGCTCTCCCCTGCACATTAACAGCCAGCAAGAGAGGAAAGAAACTCTGGAAAGAACCCAAAGTGGCCATTAGATGATTGTTATTATGTTGGTGCCTGTTGCAATGAT
This sequence comes from Chlorocebus sabaeus, assembly GCF_047675955.1. Classification (NCBI taxonomy): domain Eukaryota; kingdom Metazoa; phylum Chordata; class Mammalia; order Primates; family Cercopithecidae; genus Chlorocebus; species Chlorocebus sabaeus. The sequence continues at coordinate 129,641,284 of NC_132904.1, read as the reverse complement.
ATACATCTGGGGTCTTAATAAAATCCAACATTTTTCCAATTAGCTCTTGCTTAATTAGCATCATGAATATTCAGCGTCCTCGTGCCCTTTTGAATGCCCCGCCCTGCCCAGCCTCTCCCAACGAGGCTGCTCTGTCAGTGCACTGGTGACCCCTTTTGGGGTGGGGATGGAGACCCAAGGAGCTCAGACTCCTCTCATCTTGCTTGGCCTCCTGGGAGGCTGGGATGGATTTAAGCCTGAGGCCACACTTCTCACCACTGCCGGTCCCCATCCAGGGGCCAAAGGGCTTGGCGGTCAGATCATCTCGTCTGAGATGCAGGATGCACAGATGTACGGCGGATTTTCTGCACTTGCTGCGAAGGCTATGAGGATGATTGCTTCTGGAAAGGCCCACCCTGAGTACTAGAATATGGAACTCTTTCCACAGACTATGGGAGCAATTAGAAGTCTAGAGGTTTCCTCCCTCCCTTCTTCCTTCCTGCCTTCCTGCCTTCATCTCTTCCTTTTTTCCTCTTCTTCCTTTTTGGAAAAAGAAATTAGCAACAGAACCGTTCCTTCAAAGGCATCTCAGTAGCTGTAACAGATGGAAACAGCACAGTTCTAGCTCATCTGCAATTGAGGGTGTAAAACGCTCTGCTTCTCTACCCTACCCTCCCATCGGGTCACCTCTGGGACACCTTCTGAAAATCTAATGAACACAGTTTTTAAAACTTCCCTCCCACCCCCCAGGAAAGAAAATGAAGGGCCAGGGAGGGGAGGTAAATCACCCAAAATAGACAAGCTCATTAGAAGCAGAAGCCTCCCCACCTGGGGCATTTCCCAGGCCACTAAATGGGGAGGCCAGACAGAAACACAAACCCCGGGCTCCCAGCCAGAGGGAAGGGGAAGCTCCCGGTTGACTGCACAAACACCCATTTTGCTTCCCTCTCTCTACTCCTGATTGAGGGAGGAGAGGAGAGGAAAATGTTCATTCTTTGCCCTCCAAGTCTTTTTCCTGGCCTCTTCTCACCCTACCAAGGTTTGACTATGTTGCACTGGCTATAATTTGGGCTTAGCTTGGAGGTAATTTCCTGGTGGTGTCTGCAGCTTCGTAATGCAGGCTGTCAAAATGATGTAGAATTGTGCTCTGCCAGCCGCCTGGGTGACTTTATTCAGATACATCTAATGTGACAATTTTGTCAAAGCCTGTTTTACAGAGCTGTTTTGACTGGATGTGAATGTGGCCTTCCTCATCAGCCGATGCTGCAGCTGATCCCCCCATACCAGGAATGAGAGGATGATAATCTTTCTGTAGGTAAATGTTTCTGGCCTTGTCTCCCTTGTGTTGGGGTGAACTGGCCCACCACAGGGGTGGGTGGTGGGACAGTAGGCTGAGCCCGGCCCAGCCCGGCCACCCTGTCCTGCGCTGGCTGCAATGACAGCACCAGGGAGCCAGTCAGGCCCTCAGGCTTAAGAGCTGAGTGGAGGAGAGCAAGCTGCAAGCTGAGGGTGTGCGTGCGGAAAGAGGTGCAGGAGCTTGTGCTAATGAGGGTGAGCGGTGGGACCTCAGAGAAGCTACAGCAAGGGCACGGCCAGGAGAGGCCACATGCTGGGCAGGGCAGTGAGTTAGGGAATCCCAGACTCTTGGGTTGAGAGGTCCTGTGCTCAGGCTGAGGGTCCTCCTGATAGCAAGCCTGGGAAGGAAGAGCGAGAACGGGCTCTGGGCTGACAGATGCCGGTCGGAATCCCGGACCCTCCCTGAGCCCCACTGGTTCATCTGCGAGTATTGATCCTTGTAGGACAGCTGTGGGAATTAAACACGATAGCATAAGAGCAGCAGGTCCCCCCCCACCATCTTGCCCTCGATTCTGGGCAGGAAGGGCTGGAAGCCAGACGGTGAGATGTACGTGGAGGTAGACGACACAGTTTCCGGCAGCTTCTTACGCCCCTCATGCTCCGTGGACTGTTTATAAACGCCCTTGCGAGATTTTTAAGCTCTGTGTGGGTGGGAGTTGGGAATTTATTATTTCATATATATTGCAAGGGCCTCACATATTTCCGCATATTCCTGTAGAATCCTTGGTACCTGATTTAGTATGAGAAAGTTCTCATGCCTGGTGTTTAATCAAGATTTTTATTTTTGCCATTTAAACCGATTTCTCTAACCATTGGATTTTGCTTCAGAGGGAAGCAGAAAATGCAGGACCAGATACCTACTCTTCGAGTGTCTGCACACACCAGGCCTCTTCAGGTTGAGCCACAAGCCACATCACCCCCTTGAACTGAGGTGCAGCAGGAGTGAGCCAGCAAGCTCGGATGTGAGCTCACCTCTTCTACCGCCAAGGCTCGCGTCTGCCCGTCACACTGCTGCCACGAAGGTGTCACGTGTGCGAAGCCATCCCGGTTTTGGCACTGACAAACTAGCAGCTGACATCTGTACCTGGTCCTGAGAGGTGTGGAGGTGGGGGTGGCTGTGGGTTGGGGGGTCTCCAAATTGTCTGCAGGCCACGTGTGCTCAGGCACGCGGGGGTTGGGACTCTCCTTGCCTGGCTTTGGGACTTCCCACTTCATTTGCATCTCAAAATGTCACCTCTTTTCTTCAGCCGCTGGTTATTGATGTTTATTTTTAACTCGCATGTGATTAAGATGAATCAGAGCTGTCTCTGTCAGCTGCAGATGGGCCTAATTGGGGCGTTGGAGGTTCGGGCCTCTCTGTCCTCTTTGGGGGTCCTCCCTGTTTATGATAGTTGGAAGGCTGGGACACATCTGACTTCCTATCTTGCTCCCAGAACCTGCTGACGGAGCCACGAGAGATTCTTTGAGCCTGTCTGAATACCCGTTTCTCCGGCCCCTACTTCCTTTGCACCCCTGGGAACATCTGTGCTGCCGAAGGCACTTTATTTGTCTTCATAAGACAAGAGTTAAAAATAAAAATCAATAATGACCAGATTACCAAGGGAAGATTAATTCCACTTTTGTAAATACTAATGAGATTTGGAACCCTAGCCGGTGGAAGGAGCGTGGATTAGTGCCCTTCTGCTGCTTCCAGGAGAAGGGCTTGATGGGAGCGCTTGTGGGGGACTCGCATCCCTATCTCCTTACCCCTTGAGGCCGTGCCCCAGGACTAAGGCCATGCCTGAGCCCTGGTACCTCCTCCATGGCCTCCTCAGCAGCTCAGGCTGCTGCTGGCAGAGTTTGACCAGAATGCCAACTACCTGGGAGGAGAATGAAATCATGGAGTCAGGGCCTGGCGTCCTCGGCTGTGAGGCTGCAAGGGCACTGCAGTTCCCGTAGGGCTGGGGAAGCCTGTGGCAGGCTCTCCACCGCGCATCTGCCTGAGCCGGCTTCAGGGACCTCTCCCGGGCCTGGCTACCGATAGCCGAGTCAGAGGCAGCAGTCCTGGGTGCTCTGAGATGTCGTCTCAGCCAGAAGGCACTGGGGCAGCACTGGGCGACCTGGGCTTGGAGAAGCACATTCTGCCCCGAACTGCACCTTATTTAGTTGACTTTGCTCCAGCCAAGTCTGCCCAGCCTTTCTCTTCCAGTGTTTCCCCTGCTGGGTAGGCTTCCCTTCCGCGGCCCACCAGGAAGCTAACACCCTTCAAGTCTTTGCACAAAGGTCCCCTTTTCAAAGAGGGCTCTCTGGCTCCTGCCCCCGCCGTTCCTAAGCACGGCCTCTTGCCCACATTTCTGACTCCTCTCCCACTTCTCTATTTTCCCGGTAGCACCCCACTTGACACACCACACCACTTATTTAGTACGTACATCCTTCACCACCCCTCTCCTCCCGCAAGAACGGAAGCCCCATGAGGGCAAGAACTGCAGCCTGCTTTGTTCACACGTGCATCCCAGTCCCCTAAAGTGAAAACACGGAGGACACTCAATCCTCTCTTACGTAATGAAGGAACAGGGACAGTCACTGTGTCTTCACTTCTTTCTATCTTGGACCCCTCTGTGAGGAAGGTGCTAAGCTTTGATGAAGTAGACCCAGAGGGCAGGGGCGCAAACTGTGGTCCACCCACGCCACGGGGCACAGTTCCAGAGAAAAAAGCACACGCGATGGCGAGAGGTAACGGCTTGGGTAGGCAACAGCTTGGGCAGATCTCAGACACTGTGCTGAGTGAAAGAAGCCAGTCTCAAAAGGTGGTGTACTGTAAGCTTCCATTTGTTTGCTATAGTAGAAAAGACAACATTGTAGTGATAGAAAACAAATCGGTGATTGTAGGGGTTATGGACTGAGTGAGGGTTGGAGGATAAGTGGGGGCAGCTTGAGGGAGTGTTTTGAGTGATGGAGCTGCTATGCGTCCGACTGGGTGGTGGCCACACGACTCTAGACACGGGGAGAAATTCACATGGTCTATAGGGCTATAGACCAACAGAAAAAAGCGTTAATTTTTCCATACAGTAATTTTAAAATAAACAAAAAACTATTTTTAAAAGGAAGGGGTGGAGTTTATGCAGATGCACAGGCTCCAGCATGGTCCCTAAGTGGAGTATCAGCCCCGCTTCTGGGAGAGGTGTCTACGCTGCGGAAGCGACTCCCCCGCCACCTTGATCAGCACAGGTGCGGCCCCGCGTTATGAATGGGAGCCGCGGATCGGTTTCTCTCTTTATGTACACACAGCAGATAGAATGCACCGGTGTCTGTGCCGTTTTAAAAGGACAGCATATTTTTAATACAGAGCAATACATTTTAGCAGCCCATTTACTGCGATAACAGGGAAATACACCCTGAATAGAATTTTCTTTGCAAATCCTTTTCCTGGTCTCAGACCCAGTGATGGATTTCTTGCTGTTAATAGAATCCAGTCCTTTCACTGTCTTCTTCTTGCCGGTTCTACCGCTGTCGCTGTGCCCTCTGCCTCACAATGGTTCCCATTCCACTCTAGGATTTGCAGTTCTCACTCACCATTGGGCCCAAGCTTTCCATTTAGCCTCAAAGCCAGACAGAGCAGGAGCAAGCGGCAGTTCACCCCAGTGAGAAACCTCTCCCTCCAGGATGCTGTGTGTGACGTGCCCTTTGGTGAAATGCAGCTATTCCTGGGCAGACAGGCACTGGGAGAGCTTACCATACATTTCCTTTGCTATTGCTATGCGTTTATTTTTCTGCCCATTCAACCTACACGTGTGATCCAGTACCTTCTAAGCATTAGTCGCTGCGCTAAGGCTAGAATGAGCCACAGCCTGCCCTGCCTGCCCTGGGCTCACATCCAGGACCTTTCTCCTGCAAGTCAGAAACCTGGGGGTGATCTGTCTCTGAATCCACCATCCACCCTGTCCAGCCATCCCTCTGGCCTTGGTATCCGCCTGAAACCTCCCTCTGATCTGCCCTCTCTTCCCTGCCCTCACTGCCTTGCCTTAGAAGGGGCTGGCAACACCTTGCCCCTGGACCACTGACCTGGACTCCTGCAATGGCCCACATTCCCTCTTCACAATCTGTCTCCAACTCACCCCAAACCATCGCCTGCTGATACCTGGGGACCCCTCCCTCACCACAGCCTGCCTTCTGATCAGCACCCAGGAAGCCCCTGGAAACATGCACCATGTGACCTGCTGTGTTACCGGCCCTTGTAACATCCCCAGCTCACTCCCAGGGGTCACATGTCACCTTCTCTGACAAAGCTGCCTTCCTCGCCAGCCCCTGGGCAGAATTAAGCTTTTCCTCTTCTGTGCCCTTGTTGTACTTTATTCGTACGAGTGGTATACCGGCGATCATGCCATAACCATGGATAAGCTTACAGAGGGCAGGGCTGCATTTTATTTCTGTTGGCATTTCCAGCACCTGGCAGAGCACCTAGCAAGGAGAAGTACATTTAATGCACACCAGTTTGTTGTGCTGAATTGATTTCAATTTCCCAGATACCATCTTCTCTGAGGGTGTTGTGTGTGTGCAGTGTGAGAGGGGGAGGGAAGGAAAGGCGAGGGTCAAAAACGAAGTCTCTTCATGGCTTTCTGGCCTGGAGCCAGCCCCATCCTCCCCTGCAGCAGGTCCGGCTTAAGCTCCCTGTCCTTAGGGAGGGGACTGGGTGTGGGCTTACTTCTTCCCCCTCCAACTTTCCTACTTCAGGTCCACAGTGGCTCAGGCACAGGAGGCCAGTGCTCCTTCCTGCCTCTCCCTCTTCTGGTGCACGGTCACCATGGCCTCCGATCTCTCTGGGGCGGGGGCGGGGGCGGGGCGTGGGGGAGCTCCCAGGGCCTGGCTGCAGATTGGTGCTGGGCTGCCGCAGGAATCCTGGTGGCTTCCTCTCCAGGGAGTGCTGGGCTCCTGCCTCTGAGCTGGTGTGAATAGAGAGACATCCTTTCACCTTTCCCACAGGCTTTCACATCCAAGTTGGATGTATTTGGAAGGAGAAATCTGACAGCCTGGGGAGAAAATTTCTCTCATTTTTGTCAGGAAATTAGTGAATTCTCCTGAATCAGAGAGTTCTAAGAATTAGAGATTTCCTGCTTCTTCTCCCTTCATCCCCCCTCCTCACCCCCAATCCTACCTCAAGAGCCTGACTGGGAGTGGGATGTGGGGAGCAGCTGCTGTTTCTGTGGCTGTTTGAATTTTTGAGAAATTAATTTTTGGTCTATTTATATTCCCCCCCTCCGCCACCCGCCTGCACCCTTTTCCAAGAAAGCATCCAGGTCTTCTATGTTCTCTTGCTTACGCAGACGAGATATGTTCCTCATAGACACGCTTCCTTCCTGGCTTTTGTTTTCTAAGGCTGGGCTCCTGGGAGGAATTGGGTTGGGGGGGTGGTGGAAGGGGAACTTCCAAGGGGATTGATGGCAGTGGTGGGGAGTGGGGTGGAGGGTCTCGGGCTTGGGAGCAGGGGCAGGTCCTCACCCTCTGGTGAGAGGGTCTTTGTAGTCCTGTTTGCTCTGCCTCAAGGTTCTTTCCCCCATGTATTTGCATGACTTCTTCACTCAAGCGAGGGGTTATTTCTCGAGATCTTCCTGACCAATCTGTCTAAAATGGCAACCTTCATTAGTTTCCTTCACGTAACCTGATTGGTGTTTCTTCTTAGTACGATAGCTACCTAACATATGATACATGTATTTGATTATGGTTTATTATTATTTTTCCCACTCCTAGAATGTAAAAGTCCCAGATTTTTGCCCGTGTTGGTTCACTGCTCTATCCCCAGTGCCTACATCACTTAATGGCATCTTACGATGATGAATTTTATGTGTCAGCTTGGCTAGGCCATGGTACCCAGATATTTAGTCAAACATGAATCTGGATGTTACCGTGAAGGTACCTTTTAGATGAGATTAACATTTAAATCCGTCAACTTTGAGTAGAGCCCTCGGTAAGGTGGATGGGTCTCATCCAATCAGTTGAAGGCCTTAAGATAAAAAAGACTTGACTTCTCCTGAAGGAAAGAAAATTCTGCTGGCAGATGGCCTTTGGACTTGAGCTGCAACATCAGCCGTTGCCTGGGTCTCCAGCCTGTTGGCATATGCTGTGGACTTTGGGCTTGCCAGCTCTAAACACAGGACCAATTCCTTAAAATCAGTCTCTCTCTCTCCACTCTCTTGTACTTGTTCTGTTTATCTAGAGAACCGTAACTAGTAGAGCACCCAGTAAATATTTGTTGAAGGTCTGAATGAGGTGTGAGACCTCAGAAGAGAATGGCTTTCCTGAGTGTCTAAGAGACTGTATTGTAGACACTGGGACTCCCAAGACAGTCCTGATAGCTGTAGCATAACTTGCCTTTAAGGAATCATGGTGTGTGAGGTTTGAAGGTATCACAAATGGCCATCGTAGACTTGGGGAGTAGAGGCTTTTTTTCCCACAGTGATTTTTTTCCCAGATCCTTGGGTGAGGTTGAGGTGGGGTAGAGCAGGGTTTTGGGTAACAATAATGATTTGGGGTCAATTTATTCAGATTTGAAGAAAATAAAGTATTATGACATTTCTCGAATTCCCGAGTTTATGGGCTAAGTTTTATCTTTCCAAGTTTGGAATGTGAGTTCTCCTGGCCATGGCCACCAATTCCCTCTTCTCATCAGTAGTCATAATGTTTGACTGATAGCCCCTCTACTAGAAGCTTCATTCATTCATCCGTGAAAATTTCCTGAGCACCTGCTGTGTTCTAGGAACTACATTATTACTAGGGATATGTGTTAGTTATTTCTGCTCCAATGCGTATTGCCTTAAAACCTAGCAGTTTAAAGCAACCATCTCTATTTCTTACCTCTCATAGTGTGTATGAGTCAGGAATTCAGGAGTGGCTTGGCTAGGTGGTCCTGGCCTGGGGTCTCTCATGGGATTGTAATTGGATGTCCAGCCTGGGCTATCATCATCTGAAGGCTTGACTGAGGCTGGAGGCCCCTCTTCCTCACTCTCCGATGACAAAGGTCTAGAAGGCACAACAAAGCCCAGAAGATATAAAGGACCTGCTTCCAAGGGGGTTCACTCATGTGGCTGGCAGTTGATGCTGGCACTTGGCTGGAGTCCTCAGTGAGGACCCTCCCCCGGGCTGCTGATGCATCCTCATGGCATAACAATGACTTCTCCCCAAGTGGGTCATCCAGGAGACCAAGGCACAATGCCTCTGTGATAAAGCAATGGAAGTTGCACATCGTCACTTCCCTGTGATTCTACTGGTGAGTAACACAAGTCAGCCCTAGGGACTTGTGTTTCATATCTTGCAAAGAAATTGTTGTGGCTGGGGCTCAGCATATGCCCACATCATCTCCAGGTGACCAGTTCTCCCGCCTAGGAAGCCCTCTTGTTCCTCAGTATCATCACCATACCAGCCTCTGTTGGTACCTCTCATCATGGTGCCCACTAATACTATTAAGTCCAGGACATTATACCCCAAGTCTGGGCATATTCTATGCCCTGCTCATATTGTGGGTGAGCATATACAAATGACCTCATGCCACTGAAGGACTCCTAAAAAAATGAACAGGCCTATAAAGGCAAAGTATAAATCACCGGTGAGGGGTTTGACTCCTGAAACAGACACAGATACACAGAGTGGCATCCATCAGCTGCATCAGCTGAGTGGCATGTTCCCTGGTTCCTTGGTCCTGATGTGAGACACTGCATTCATCTGTACTTCTTTCCTGCTAGACTCTGTTCCTGGGGTCAGGGAGTGAGTCTTCTCCCTCTGGGTCCTCTCTCTCTTTCTTCTAAAGCTGGTGCACCACTGAGGACTCACACCACACCCCGAAGTGACTGGTTTGAACCGTCCTCACCAGACGGTCAAGGACCAAGACCCTTCACTGCAGCAGCCCGAGGCCTGACAGCGTACCACTGTCCGGAGTGAAGTTCTGGGAGTTAGAAACTTTCCCGTTCACATTGCTGAAAACAGCACTTGCCACATAAAGACTTAAATGCTATTGAATGAACCAATTCCCCAGGACCAAGTCAAGTTCACTCAGCACTTGGGGGAGTTCACAGGTCCCAGAGAGCCAAAGCCTGTCTCATTCTCCTGGACCCAAGAAAAACATCAGAACGACTTTCCTCTCCTCTGGGCTTTGTTTTGCCTCCTGGTTCTTTGTCATCGGAGAGTGAGGAAGAGGGGCTAATGCATCACAAAGGTTTGTGGGTGCCAAACCCTGGCTTTAGATATCGTTAACTGGATGCGGACACAAGAAATGACCTCCTTTGAGTTTATCTGTAGGCAAGGGGGCTGAACCCAGGGCTGGCCCTGAGGGTGGGTTGGGGGTGCAGGTACAGGAGAGCCTGTGGTGCTGTGGGATCTGGGTGGGATCCTGTACAGCCTGGAGAGAGGAGTGGGGCGGAGTGCCTCATTAGCCTATGATTAATATATCATAATATAGTAATCACCAGGCAGAGCCATGTGAACACAGCATTAGGCTGGAAATAACACCCGCAGGAAACACCGTCTGAAGCCTCCCACGGCATCGCAGTTTGGCCTCTCATTCTGTGTTGGCTCAGGTGAGAGCCGGGGCCCCCGAGAGCCCTGGAAACGCAGGCAGCTTCCTAACTGCTTCATGTAGGAAGCACTGCTCAGCTGAGGGACCACACCTGGCCTGGGACGCCAGCTCCTGGGGGAAGCTTTGGGCCTTCCCTGCCCATTATTCTCTCCCTCAGCTCATGCCTAAGTGGGAAGAAGCTGGATTTCCATGGGCTGAGGGCAAGGGTGGTTTGGGGCCAAGGTGGTTTGGGGCCACCTTGCAGGTCTGGTCCCTCTCCCTGGGGATTCTGTGCCTAGGACTGTCCTCTTTCCTACTGGTGTGCCGTCCTGACCTATGTGCATGCCTGGCTGGGGCTCTACGCTTGCACAAGGAGGAAGTGCTTCTGCTTTCAATCCTGCTTTGAGGTGGCTCCCCTCCCCTCTCTGGTCAAGTGGGTATAGACCTGGAGACAAGAAAGAACAAAGGACACCTGCCTCTGGTCTTGACCAGAGGAGACGTTTGTGTCCAGGTTGCACTCCAAGACCATTGTGGAGTTTTCAGCACAAACTTTAAGAGTGTGCTTTGTCCTGCCTTTGTCCTCCCCACCACTATCTCTGCAGGAGAGCCACAGAGCCAGGGAGGGGGACCAGAGCAAGTGGCACAGCCTGGATTCAGGTGTGCAGGGACTGGGGTCCCTGGCCAAGCCTTGCCTTCCACATTCACATAACTTATGCATAGGAACAGGAGAGCACCTGATGTTCTGGGGCATGTGTACCTCTGGAGGCAGGGAATGGGCAGTTTGACCCCGCACAACCCTAGAATTCACAAGGCTTTTGCATTTCCAGCATGTAGCAATTGCTCAAGAGAGAAGGAAACAGTATTTCCAAGCAGCCTTTGGTGCAGAGCTGATGGTGTGTTTGCCATGCAAGGAGCGGTATCCCAAAGGTGAGTGGAGAGAGACGTCCCGGTGAACATAAAAGTAGTAAGGGCGGAGTTCAGCCCAAGAGGCTGACCAGGGCCAACCAGTTGGTTCAGGCAGACTATATGCTCGACTCTGCTCTGTCCCCCAACAACACCCCCATCGACATCTCCCTTAATTCCCTGGTGCTTGAGTCCCATCTTCCTGGCGAAGCCTATTTTCAGCGGTTTCTCACTGCAAGGAGAATGCTCCCAGCTCTACTGTAAAATGTGACCCTTTCTTTACTGCCCCAGCTCAGTGTTCACCATGCAAATACCTACAAATGTGGGTGTTGCTCGTACAGTAAATTAAGACAATGTACCACCCCAGCCTAGTAAGCAGGGAGCCACCAGTGTCATCTTCTCGGGACAGGAGGGGACGACCACCAGGGACTCCAGGCTGGTGGCGTCTGGTGCAGGCTTTTCTGCTCTGGCATCCGATGTGTCCAGATATAGACAGATTCTCTGGGACCTGTTGCTGTCACTTTTTCTTCTTGGCCAGGGGAAATATTTTCTTAGGCCAATTCCATCCTAAGAAGGGATCACCACCTGCTCCATTAGGACAGGAAGAAAAGTCAGGGATAGGAAGCAGAAGGAAAAGTCGTGAGACTGAGCCCAAGTTAAAAGAGGCTTGTAGCCGGGCGCGGTGGCTCACGCCTGTAATCCCAGCACTTTGGGAGGCCGAGGCGGGCGGATCACAAGGTCAGGAGATCGAGATCATGGTGAAACCCCGTCTCTACTAAAAATAGAAAAAATTAGCCGGGCGCAGTGGCGGGCGCCTGTAGTCCCAGCTACTCGGGAGGCTGAGGCAGGAGAATGGCGTGAACCCGGGAGGCGGAGCTTGCAGTGAGCCGAGATTGCGCCACTGCACTCCAGCCTGGGCGACAGAGCGAGACTCCGTCTCAAAAAAAAAAAAAAAAAAAAAAAAAAAAAGAGGCTTGTGCAGAATTTTCCCAGAGTGCTTCTTTTGTTGGTTTGGTGATGCTGGCCCCCACTGAAGTCTATTGTAGGGGGTACAGAATCCACGATTTCTGGCTTAGATGAAAACTGAGGCATCAGGTCACTGTGGCGTTGTCCCTCCTTGCCAAAGTACAAGGTATCCAGGTCACCTTGCAGGCTCTGGGGCTGTGTCTCCTCTCTCTGGGCAAGGCCGGCTTTGACCGGCTCTGCCCTTTCTTTCTGGCTCAGGTGACATGACACGTTCTCTGTTCACTGTGTTTTTACAGGGCTGCATTGCTCCCCTGGCACAGCTGTTCCTGCCTGTCCTGGCTTCTGGGTGGAACAGCACCACCTTCCAGCTAGAGAGAAGGAGATCTCCCTACAGGCTGGTCACAAGAGGGGATGCCAGAGGCTGTCACCTTCTGAGGAGGTACTCAGAAGATATGCAAAGCTTTCAGGCAGAGTGGGGCATCTTCCCTGTGCCATGCCCTGGTGCCCATTGTCAGTGCACAGGTCCCACCACACAGGGCAGAATTCACTGGCATCTAAACAACAGCTCTGTTTGTGGCAGGGTAAAAACGTGCCCTGCAGCTTTATGTCACTCTTTTAATAAGCTCATTATGAATCCCCAAACACTGCAAGCACAACCAGTTCTTTGTTGTGGCCATGTGCTGTCTTGCTGGGAATCAACCTGGTCCACCTCTGGCTTGGCTGGTGGGGAGAAAGGCAACTGGATTAGGAATCTGCTAACTTTCCCTTGACCCCATTCTGTCCAGTTCTTATTCTCTAGGAATCCTGCAGTGCATTTGCTGTGTTATACTTTTTGCAGTCGGTGCACCTCCCAGGTCTCCTTCCTGGGCTGCCACAGTCTGCCCCCTGCCTCTCTCTGAGTGTGGACTGCTGTTGCTCAGAGCTGCACCCTTTCTTGCAGGGAGACGCTGAGGAGGCCACACCCCACACCAGGGTGACGAGCAGCCACGAGGGACTGGTGCAGGTTACGGAAGGCCAGCACTTTCCCCAACGTGCGACAAGTCTGTGGTGCCATTCCTGCCCGGGACTCTGGGGGTGGGCAGTTGGAAGAGATACTTCAGATGAAACCATGTTCTTTTCTTGGCTTCTTCCCCGGCCATTCTGCTTTCCTCTCTTCCTTAAGGCTCCTCCTAGGAGCCCTCCCTCCATAACTCCCTGGCACAGAATCCCCAATCTCAGACTTGGCATCTGGGGAACCCCACCCAAGACAAATAGCTTACTCTAGTGGTGAGTGTGTGTGTGTGTGAGTGTGTGAGAGTGTGCACATGTGTGCGTTCAGGAAAGAAGAAATGCTGGGCTGGGAATCAGATGAATTCAATTCATTGAACACTTTCTATGAAGCATGGACCAGAGGCACTGAGGGAGGGCCAGGAAGACCCGCAGGGGAGAGCACATCCCCTGAGTCTGGAGGACGAGGGATAAAAGTGCAAAGAGGAAGAGGAGCGGTGGCAGTGAAGCAAAGCAACTGAGCCCTAGAGAGAGGGTTAGCCACCTGCCTGTATCTGCGGGGAGCACTGGAACTGGGCGGAGCTCAACCCAGCCTTTCTGAAGCCAGGGCTGTCCTACTCCCACTCACCTCGCTCCCTTGAGCTGGGCTGACTGGGTGAATACGGACCCCTTGCCCTGCCTATTGCCATCATGTCAGGACACGGTGCACCTGCTTGCCTGATGTCACTGTGCCTGGCACAGCACCAGGTGAAATGGTTTGCATTCATTAAATGTCTGTTGAATGAAGTTGACACCATAACTGCTCTTACCCCAGCTTGCATCTTGTATGTCAAGGTTCAGTAAAGGAAAAAGTCCCCACTCTACGTAGTTCAAGCCAAAAGGGATTGCGTACAGGAATTTGGGAGCTTACACAATCATTGGAAGGGCAGAAGAAGAAGATTCAGGATTGAGGCTACTACAGTGACTCCCAGAACAACACAGAATTACTGAAGCCATGACTCAGAGGCACCATTGAGGGTATGCTCTTGGACGTCAGAGCTGCCACTGGCCCTGGAGAAGCCTCTGGAGACCTGCAGATGAGAGAAGAGACAGTGGATTTCAGGGAGCAGGCAGTCAGATGGAGAGGCTGTGCAGGCTAACATTCTGCATCTTGGAAAACGAAGCATGAACACTGGAAACTCCCGCAAGCCTGTTATGACCTTGATAGCCACCAACAGCTAGGGCTGCAGGAAGAGCACCCCTCTCCTGTTTGTCTGCCAAATCTTGTGCAAGTGCACACAATTGGTGGCATCTAATCCACACCCAGAAACATAGTGCAAGGTGTTTTGGGAAATGCTTTCCAACCTTTTGGCACAGATGGTGGGGTGGTGGGAGTAAAATGGTGGATGAGAGAGCCGGCCACAGGGATCTTCCACAGACTTCTCTCCATTACTCTGACCTGCAAGGGACCACCGAATGGCAAATTCCTCTCAGTCCACGCAGCTGTTACTGGTGGGGTATGGGGGCCTAGGGGTGGCGGGGCAGAGTTGATGGTCCTTAAACCCTCATGGATGGTTGGAAAAGCTCTGTGCGATAGAGGACAGGAAGCAGGTTACACAGAGAAGGTTCAGACCACGGACATGAGGACAGAAACTTCGGCTTTATGTGCCAGGCTTCTGATTCCAGTGATGGGGCCAAGGCCCGAGGTGTTGATGGGGAACGCACAGCACTGAAGATGTCCTCCCCAGATCGTACACATCTATCTTCGGCTGCTGTAAGCCTGCAAATGCAGCTTATCTGGGGGGAGGCGAAGGCCGAGAACTCACTAGGAATATTAGCAGTATATTAGTATAATAAAGGGAATTAGTAGACAAAATTAGAGACAAAACTCAAATAAGCCTTATTCCGTAGATTGGCAGATATCTGACTTTTTCAAGATCTTCCTTTTGCATAGCGGAGGCCTCGGTGCCCTTCACCTTCTTTTGAGGGTCAGATCACTCCCAGATCCCACCCTCAGCCTCTGCAGAGCCTCGCACTGAGAACTATGAGTAGAAATGCCCAACAGTGGCCCTTCCTTCAGACAAGCTGCAGACCAACCGTTTGTTATTGAAATGGCTTTCCTTCCACTTCATGCCAACCAGTGAACATTCTGGGGAGGGAGATTTTACTCTATTTAGAGGGAATTTTAGAACTGTTCGGCAGAGAACCGCCTGCGTGATGAGAGGCCTCTGCTCCTCCGGTGTCCTTGGGTGCCGCATGTTCGGTGTGAGGGACAGTCCCTTGCTGGGAATGTCATTAAGGAGAGTTGGGCACCAAGAGAATGTGGGCCGGAGGGACTCGAGGATCTCCCAGAGCTTTTCTCCTTCTGACGTTCTATGTTTCTATGACTTAACCTGGAGATGTGCCTGGCAGGAAGCCATTGGCCAGTGGCGGGGAGTAGAGAACTTGGCCATAAGGAAAGAGGCAGTGGAGTCTGAGGCCTTGGGTGTCTGCTTGGGCTGTATTGGATGGCCAGTCCTACTCTGTCTCCTCTCTCCTCTGTACTTGCCATTCATGTTTCCATTCTGTGCGGGAAGGGAGTGAGCTGGTGGCTGTCACTCTGTGTTGGCATCTGTAGGAACTGGCACCTCCTTTCCAATGGTTTGGGGCCTCAGGTGCAGACGCACTCCAAGCTCCTCTGAGGACTGAGGTGTAGAGACAGCCCAGCTGAGTTATAATGGGCTTTGTCTGGTGGAGAAGCAGCTGGGCATTTCTCCAACACCCCAAAGGGATGAGGAGGCAGGGTCCATTGCAGGGGAGGGCACACCACAGGCCTCTGCAACAGTAGAGGAGTTTCTGCGTGGACGTGTGTGTGGCAGGCGTGCCGGACCCCTCCCACCGTAACTGTTGGTGGGTGTGCTCACACGTGGAGCTAGGAGGGCAGCCGGGGAGGGGGCCGGGATGGGCTAGAATCCAGCTCCTCACTTGGCTGGAGCATGCTTCCTGTGGGCCTCAGAGCATTCTCTTCTCCAGCCAATGGCATGTGTGTGTGCCCCTGCGCATGAGCGGGCGTGTGTGCTTTTTGTGTACATGCATGTAGACTTGCATGAAAGTGTCCGTCTATATCAAGCTATGTATGTGTCTACATGTGGATACCCATATGTGGCCCGGTGCATTTTGTGTGCATACTGATCCATGTACTTCTTGGGCAAGGGGATGAATGCATGTGTGTGCATGTGTGTGCACACATGTGTGCAGGTACATTCCAAGTTTGCACCAGCAGGTCTCTCGCCGGGCTTTGCCTTGGGCCATTGGTTCCTAGAGGCTGAGTTTGGGTTTGTCCTCCCTGCTCCAGGGTCGATGGCATTGATCCAAGAGGAGGGAAGAATCAATTGTAATTTGGTTGGAGGGCCTGGCGCCAGAGTGTGTGAAGAGTAATTAGAGGGAGAGGAGCGATGCAGAGGGCTGAGCCCACTGCTCTTGGTAGGGGCTGCAGGCCTGTGGGCAGATGCGGGCAGCGTGGGTGGAGCAAAACCTCATTTGGCAGGTTCCGGGACTCTTCCTGTGAGTGCTTGACGCACCCCCACAGCCTCTTTTCCTTTCCTGGGCTCAGGACAAGCTGAGAAAAGCCCACAGGGAGTGTTGGGGTGGCCACGCTGCTTGTTTGTTTGCTGGTCTACTGCGTGATGGGAACAGCATCTCCTGACAGACACCATGTCTTTCACCACCAGGCATCTCTTTCATGATAATAGAATCACACATCATTTATTCAACTTGCCTTTCAACAAATTTCCACCTTTCTTTTCTCCTTTGAACCTTGTTATCTCCTTTTTTTGAACCTTGTTTCTTTTCTCCTTTGAACCTTGTTATCTTTGAATGAGATAACAAGTATCAAGCCCATTTTGTGGCTACAGAAATGGAGGCACACGTGCAAGGTAACTTGCTAGCGTTCCCATAACGAGCGATTGGCAGAGCCTGGTTCACAGCCCAGGCCCAGCTCAGCCAGCACAGGGCTTCCTCTAGCAACAGGTCACAGAGCTTGTGTGTGTCTGAGGACACCTGGTCATCTGGAGAGAAGGTTGGTGGTTTGGAGGATGGTCCCTGCCCCTACAAGGACAGTGGCTCCCCAAGCTGTGCCTGAGCTCCAGGGGCTCTGCAGAGGCACCACTCTCAGGCCCTGCTTCCAGGCTCCGACTCAGCAGGTCTGGGGGCATCTGAGGTGAATTCCGGAAGCTGAGTTCTTATCATGTGCTCCAGGTGATCCTGACACCGGTGATCCATGAGCCTGGTTTGGGGGAACAGAAACAGAGCTGTAGGGAGTGGAAAGCAAAGAGATGTCAGGAAGCAGGTGGTACCAGCTCAGGGCAGGGGCTGCTACAGGGAAGCCTGAGTGCCTGACATCCTGCCTGCCTGAGGAGAGAAGTGCAGCCGTCCCTGCTGTGAGTGAAGAGTGAAGATGGAAGGACTGAATGACCGTTCTGAAAACCCGGGCTGTTCTGAGACTCCTTAAGACTTGTTCTGTGGGCTTTGGAAGAGAAGCAGCTGCATCTTTCTTAGGCAGTGGAGGGTCGGGATGGGGCAGGGTGGGAGGGGTTGAGGTGGGGGCGCGGGTTCAGGAAACAGGAGGGGAACATGACAGGAGACAGAAAAGGAGTAAGAACAAAACAGAGAGCAGAGTGCTTGGGGCCTTCACTGACCGCTAATGGTGACAGATTCCCAGCCATTGCTGTTAAACGCCTGAGATCATTTGCCAGTGTGAGGAGCACAAGGAAAGGACTCTGTCCTGACAGATTCATCAGCAAGGAGGGGAAGGAAGGGGGACCAGCTCAGGGCTGGGAAGACTGCCTGGGATTCTGGGAAGAAAAGGAAGATTGGGACAGCGTAGGAGACGGGGCAGTGTGAGTGTCTGAAAGCCCCTCCGTCCCTGGCCAGTGACTGTTCTGCCCTGCACAGCAGCCAACCAAGCACGAGAGGTATGGGGCTTCCAGAAAGATGGGTTTGTGCTTTTGTAAGTGAAATGATTCCATTCTGAGCATCAGAGAACCTTCTACAGAAAGTGGCAGGTCATAGGATGAGGCTGATCGGGGACCTGGCAGTGTCCAGAGGTCTCCTTTGCCTAAAGTAATCTGCAAAGTAGTTCTCGGTCTCCACGTCCTACCCTTTGAAACATCAGAAGTACCTTCTTGAATCCACGGAACCCTCCTGACTGTCCTTCTGGGACCTGTCCTAGGATGACTCGGCTTAACACTGGTTCTCCTGGCATAGTGATTCTCAGAGAGGTCACAGACCTGGTGACGGGTTTCACATGAGGGAAGGTGGTTGAGGGGTGGTAATGCGAGGAGCAGAAGGATAAATGGACTGCATACAGCTTTAGGGGTTGGAAGAAGAGAGATGTCAGGTGAGACAAAGGTTATAATTAAGAGAAGGATTAGAAGGATTTTGGGGTGAATTGAAATTATCTTCTTGATTTTCTAGAAACTATTTTGACCTCTTACCTAGTCATGGACTAAGGAGAGAGTCAAAAGCCATGCGAGGGTGCATATGGCTGCCCACCCCTCTTGGCCCATCTTCTACCCATTTCTCCCTTCTTGGTGTGATGTGCCAGTCCCAGATGGCACCCGTCCCCACCCGGTTTCCTGTATTCATTTCGGCTCTCATTCCTTGCACAATTACTCATACATGAGCCAGGCTGGGATGCATAACAATATACCCTAACATTCGTATAATGCTGTGCAGTCCTCAAGCTCCTTTTAGACCCATGACGTCATCGGATGCACACGGCCTGCCACGAAGGAGGTCACACTGTGTCATGGCTGAGAATACAGATTCTGGAGGCGGGCTGCCTGGGTTCCAATCCAGTTTCTACTCCTACCATTGGTGTGATCTTAGGCAAGTGCTTTCATTTATTCTTCTATACAGTGAGGATAGTAACAGATCATTCCATTTAATGTCATGAGGATTCAAGGATTTAATCTTTGTAAAGTGCTTATAACAGGGCTTGGCATTCAGGAAGCTCAGTTCGTGTTAGTATTATTATTGTGATTATTCCAAGTTAGTAGACAGGAAACAGAGACTCAGATGGGGTGAGTAACCTGCCTAGGTCTCAGAAATTTGGCAAGACTGGGGCATGAACCCAGATATCCTGGCTCATGGTCCCGCAACATGGCAATGCTGTGTCACCAAGGAAATCAATATGTTTTGCACAGACTATTCATCTCTTGGCCTGGAAGTGCCTGGGGCTGGGAGCCAGAGTGGTTGTTAGCGACATTGACAGTGTTCTCTAGTACACGTCAGGCACAGTGCTGGGTGCTGTATGGTCTCCAGTCATTTGATCCTCCTGACAGCCCTGAGAGGTAGGTATTTTCAACCCCTGTTTATAAGACTCCTGGGTCAACAGGGTTGGACTTGAGTGTATCTGACTTAGCTGGTCTTCTGGATGCACGTAAGCGGCCTCTGGTGTCCCGCGCCTCTGAGAACTGCTCTGGGCTTCACCGTCCTGCTATGGAGGCGCTGTCCACAGTGCTGAGGGACTCGGCTGGACCACCACTGCCCCCAGCCTGGGGCACATGGGTGTGTTTGTAGAAGGCTCTCTGTTCATTCCCCTGCGCCCCTATCCTCAGACAAGGGGCTTTCTGATGTCACACGTCTCTCTGATCTCCAGAGGCTCAGAAACCGGGGTGCTTTACAGGATGAGAGTCATCTTTCTGCCCTGAACCTCTTTCTTTCCCTTTCTTGGGCGTGCGGGGATCTAAGGATCTACAGATACAGCGCAGCATGTGTGTGAGTGCACACACGTGCAGGTGCACACACAGCCGGTGTGCCGTTGCTGTATCTATATGTATCTCTAGGTTCTCTACCGGCCTGCGTGTCTGTGAGAAAGTGTGTGGGTGGCAGGTCTCTATGGGGTGGCACAGCACCTGTCTGTGTGGGTGGTGTGCGAGTGTGTGTCCCTGGAGTGTGCGTGGTGTGGGGAGTGTGTGGAGGCGGCTAACGACTGTTATCTGTGGCGTGCTGACCATCCTGCAGTTGTGAGGTCTAGTTTGCTTGACTTCATCTTTACCTTCTCCCAGAGTCTCCCTGTGCGCATCAGATTGTGCAGACACGCATGGACCTATGCACACACACGCGCGCGTGCAAACACACACACCTGTGTCCTCAAAGCTTGTGCAGACACGCATGGACCTATGCACACACGCGCGCATGCAAACACACACACACACACGCATGTAAACACACACACCTGTGTCCTCAAAGCTTGTGCAGACACGCATGGACCTATGCACACACACGCGCGTGTGCAAACACACACACCTGTGTCCTCAAAGCTTGTGCAGACATGCATGGACCTATGCACACACACGCGCGCGTGCAAACACACACACCTGTGTCCTCAAAGCTTTTCAAACCTCCTTCTTCCATATCCACGGACACACGGGTAGCGCCCTGCATTATAGTGCAGCGCTCACATATGCATGCAGACACTGAGCCAGGCGCACACGGAACACGAGCACACACACCCGGACCCCCAGCTGACCCCGCAGAAGGGGCTTGTTGCTCCCCTCCACTTTCCTGTCCCTGGTCTTCCGCCTCCCGTCTCCTCCAAGGGGCGGGATCCTGTCCTTTCTCTCTTCTCTCTTGGGAGTGGCTGTCTTTGGCCTGGTGGTCTCGGTAGATCATGCCGGGGCTGGGGCTCAGCACAGCAAGGCCGAAACGCGGATTTGTCCTCCTGCTAGTCTCGGTTCTCCCGCCGGCGCCACCTGCTGGCGGTCGTTCCCTAGAGCCTGTAGCCCGTGCGGGTGGGAGCCGGGTGCCCCAGAGGGCAGGACTGCGTGAAGCATGGGCAGCCTGGACGCTGGGCACGGGGTAGGGGTGGAGAAGGTGGATTTCAGGCGGACAAGTCTCCTTGGGACCTGATTTAGACAAGACAAGAAGGGTGTTCTGGGGACGTCCGTGCCAGGAGTTCTGGTGTGGGAGAGCATGAGGCCCACCTGCACATGTGTTCACGTGTCCTACTTGCACACAGCCCACGTTAGCCTCGCGATGCGTGAGGATGTGGCACACACTTGCACACATGAGCAGCTCCAGAGGGAGCAGACGGTGTAGATAACATATGTGTGGTTATCTGAAGAGATTCTGCATGTGAGCGTGTGCACAGGAGGGTCCGCGTTGGTGTGTGGACCTCTGTACATGTCATTTTGCATACGTGTGTGTGTTCCTACAAGGGCTGTGTGTGCAGCATGTTGCTTGTGTGTGTGTCTGCAGAAACACGTGGGTTTTAGTTGTGTTAACACACCATATGGTAAAAGCCTGGGCATTTCTGATTATGCCAAACCCTTCAACCTAGACACAGGTCTCTGAAAAATTGTCAACATTTTCTTCTACACTGCCAACTCCTGATCCTCCTAAGGGCACTGCCTGTCCTTCAGCTGATACTCAGCCTCCTCCCCTTCTCTTCCTTCATGCCCTTCTCTAAATACCCATAATTCATGTTAGAGTCAGACTCGGTGGAATTCCGTATACAGAGATTTCCCAGCTACCATCATCATCTCAGGGCTGAGGGCGGCTGAACCAGCCACTGACCCCTTCTTCTCTGCCAAGAGCAGCCCGTTGGCCTGGACGATGAATGGTGAACCATCCACCCCGGCCCCTCCTCACTCCCTGCTTTTTCACAGGGCTCATGCCTCAAAGAACCTCCACAAAGGGACGGCAGCCCAGGGCAGAGAAAGGCCCCTTCTCCCCACAGCAAATGCTCTTTTCAAACCAGCCTCCCTCTTGTTGGAATGTTGCAGAGGCTGCTCCGTGCCCCTCAATTAACCTTGGGAAGCTGCCAGGAGAGCAGCCCTCGCAGAGCCAGCCCCTCCATCCCCTTCTTCCCATATTCCCCCTTCCATCAGCTCATTGTCCGGGATTCCCCATGAGACTCTCTTTTCAGTGCCTCCACTGGCCGCCTCCCACACTCCCCCTCCCCACTGCCCCAGGCTCCCCTGGCAGCTGTGCCCACCACCAAGGCCCAGGCTCTGCTTTTCCAAGTTGCTTTCCTAGAAAGGGAGTGGGGAGGGAGTCCAGCTTCCGAGCCCTCCCCAGTCAGGGCTCTGGATCAACTCTCTTCTCCCAAACAGATCCCGTTATTATGTTTATTCCTCCCACCCTGCCCCCGGGAACACACCCTTCTCATTCATACGCACCAAATATCATTGACAGTTGGGCCTCCCCAGGTTGGGCAGTCCTCTCTATCCTCTATCTCATGTTTTCCCCTGGTCTTTAACCACCTAGAACAGACACTAGGCTGCAGACAAGGTCAGAGGTTAAGCACCATCCTCTAATTCTAGCCAGGGCCATTGCAGCCACATCCCACAGGGTAGATGGAGGTCTGGCTGCACTCTCCTTGCTGGGCTTCTGGTAGACCTGTGCACAGCATCTCTTGAGCACTTGCTGTGGACTGGCCGCCATACTAACCTCTTCTGAGCAACCCTATTGTCTCTTAGCTGTACGTTCTGTGAGGGCAAGAACCATGTCTGTGTTACTTGTCTTGCACCCAGTAAAGTGCTCGGCTCCCAGTAGGTGCTTGGCACATGATGGTGGGTTCAGACAGCTGATTAAATGGTTGGACATTTGCAAAAAAAATGAGGCTTGGGCAGGTTACGCAACTTGCTTAAGGATGCACTGGTGGTGAGGAGAGGCAGGGACAGCACCCAGGTCCTCTGACTCGGAGTCCAGGAATCTCTCCTCTATGCCATATTTGCCTTGTGTCCAAGCACCATGGAAACTTGTTGCTGTGGTACCCTCTGCCATGGACGTGTTTTCCAAGAATAAATCCGGATCTGTCTCTAGGCTGTCCATACCACTCTGAAGCCCAGCGAGGGGAGGGACAGAGAGGAGAGGAGGGAAACAGAGAAAGGAGGGGTTAGGAGAGAAGGCTGTGGAAAAGGGCGGGCAGAGGGCAGCAGGGGAGGGAGGCAGGCTGATGTTTCCATCTGACCTCTGGCCTGTCTGCTCCCCAGCCCCTCTCTTCCTGTCCCCTGCACCTGCTGGGGCAATGTGCATGCCAAGGCTCCCAGGAAGGGTGGGGGCAGTGAGATAAAGCTGCATTGGGCATCTCCAGTAATACCACACAAGGCCCTTTTGTGTGGGTGTTGAGAGCTCAGTGTGGAGAGGTCCGGGAATGAGAGGTCTGGGGGTCGAATGGGTACAAGAATAGACCCCCTAGAGCCCTCCAGCTGTGGCTCCAGGGCCCAGTCTCCTCCCCCACCCCCAGCCTATCCAACTGCAGGCCCAAAGCAGAAGCCCAGGCCCCCCACACCCCTGCAAGGGCCTCTTTCCTCTCCCCAGCCCCCACTTCTGTGCCCTCAGCTTCAGTTTGGTTTTGACCAAGAGAGGTACTTCCTCCTTCTCCTCAGCCTTTCCTTCCACCCAGACCTGTTTCTCACTGCTTCCCTCCAAATTAACCTACAATTCGCCCCATTTGCCTATGCCTCCTTTCCACCTTTCTGAGTGGACCTATTTCCTCATTCTCCCCCAACACAGTTCTGTTCTAAACACGGAAGCCTGTTCCTTGTGCCACACTGACCAGCCGGGCCACCTCCTTGCCACTTCTGCATGCTCGGCTGCCAGGCATCGTTAGGGAATGCCAACTTGGGGCTAGGTGCTGCACAGACCAGCCCCTTGACCTCAGCAAGTTTCAGAGCAGCAGCTTTCCTGGCTGGCAGTCTCTTACTCTTCCATCCCATCTCTCCCTCTCCTTTCTTGAAGACTGAGCTCAGACCTCACTTCCTTTACTCAGCCCTCACCATCTGCGCCATCTCCATTTTCTTTTCTTTTCTTTTTTAATTTTTGAGATGGAGTTTCCATCTTGTTGCCCAGGCTGGAGTACAATGGTGCAATCTCGGCTCACTGCCACCTCCACCTCCCAGGTTCAAGTGATTCTCCTGCCTCAACTTCCCGAGTAGCTAGGATTACAGGCGCCTGCCACCACGCCAGGCTAATTTTTTGTATTTTTTTTTAGAGGTGGGGTTTCACCATGTTGGCCAGGTTGATCTCGAACTCCTGACTTCAGGTGATCCGTCTGCCTCGGTCTCCCAAAGTGCTGGGATGACAGGTGTAAGCCACTGTGCCATTGTCCTGTTCTACTGCAATTCAAGTCTGGGCCATCCTCACTCTTGAGACGGTGTAGACAGAGTTTAGTAAGTGCCATTCATGTGGTCAGCCTTGTTTTTCCATCCAGGTGCTCAGGTCCTGAGCGACTGAGACTGTGGCTGGTCACTTTGGTGTTCTCCGTAGGGCCTAGCACAGTGCTGACTGCAGGCTGGTGTCCAGGTGCTACTCATTCATTGTGGAATCCCTTCTGCTGGCGCTTCTTGAGCGTAGGCCCTGGGCCTGTCTGTTTCTGGCATTCTGGCATGGCTTGCTCCTTGGCTGACTCCTCATAGCTTCTTGAGCCACTGCTCGAGTCCACCTTTTGGCAGTTTCAAGGTTGTCATTTGCCTGAGTCCAGGACTCCATGTGCCTCTGTGGAAGCGTCTATGCTGTACTAGAATCCCTGGCTATTCAAGCCTTGGGGAGAAAGCCAGGTCCCATTTTCTTCCTGTATCATGTCACAGGGGCATGACATTGGGCTGTTGGAGAGTCTGTGACAAACTGCCCATTAGAGTCCTCAGATCCTTCTCTCCTGGGCCTTAGTTCCCACTACCTTCTATGGTCCCTTTTCCAGATGGAGGAAGTAGAACTCAGACAAAGAGAATGACCCACATCTGCTGGCTGCTGGGGCCAGAGCTGGATGGTGCAGTGGAACCCTGATTCTAGTTATCTTCCAGACTTCTGGATGCCAAGAGTTTGAGTGAGGTTCACTGCTGCCTGTCTGTCACTGTGCCTTGCAGCTGGGGCCTGTGGCCATGGACAGACAAGGGCATACTCAGGTGGGCCAGAGTAGCCCCAGGAGGCCTGAGAACAGCATTTTTAATGATGCAGCCATTGGCAAGGTGAGGAGTTGCAGAACAGTGAGGGTGACATGTTCCTGGGGGGCAGTTCACAAGCATGGCTATCTATATAGGGCTCCTGAGTTCTATGGGACAAATTTCATGCAGATTGATGAACTTCCTTTCTGTAGTCCTACCTTAAGTCACACAACAATGAAATATGTCTTCTCTGAGATTGTTCAGAGCTGGCCTGGAACACCAAGAAGAAAGAGGAGAGGGATTAATAAGGCTGAGGGTGCTGTCCACCTAGCTTTCAAATAAACTTATCCTAAATTATAGATCTACTTTCTACCTTGAGCAAGGACTCCTCCCTTCTCAGCTAGGCAAGAAATGAATACAGTTCAGCTAAAATTCTAGTTTCTTTATCATTAACTTCTACTACATTGCCACAAACAAATCTTTAAGAATTTGGACTTCGGGCTCAGCATGAGAGAATTCTGCTCTGTAGAGATGCATGTTTACACCTGTGCACACACAAACGACCAGGACAGGTTGTGAGAGTGTCATCTGCTGTCCACTTGCATATGTGGGCAGCAGTTGGCATACATGCTACCTCTGCCATATGCGTGGGATGGTGAGAGCACAGGGAAGCAACGTTAGGATGCATCCTTGCAATGCATGGGATTTGGGTTGACCCTCTTGCTGGGCTGTGGACTCATCTGGATGAAATACAAAATGACGCTATGGTGGTTGGAAAGGGTATCTTAAGCTAGGAAGGGCTAGATCACTCTCTGGGTCAGTTACCACCACCTAACCAAGCTGTGGCCTTCAGAGGAAATTGCACCTCAACAGAACTCTGGACATTGTAGCCATTTTTTTAAAAAATGCGATCTTATTCTATCACCTGGCCTGGAGTAGAGCGGTGCAATCATAGCTCACTGCAGCCCAGAATTCCTGGGGTCAAACGATCCTCACACCTCAGCCTCCCAAGTAGCTGGGACGACAGGAGCATGCCACCGTGCTGGCTAATTTTTTAACTTTTTTTGTAGAGATGAGATCTTGCTTTGTTACCCAGGCTGGTCTCGATTTCCTGACTTCAAGCAATCCTCTTGCCTCAGCCACCCAAAGTGCTGGGATTATAGGGGTGAGTCACCGTGCCTAACCTGGTAAATTTGACTCATAATGAAGTTTGCGTTTGAATAAGACAAAGTCTTCAGGAATTTATGTTTGGAGAGGGCAAGATGGATGGTTGCAATATCTACTTGGGTCCAGAAAAACAACTTAAGACCAGAGGCCACCCACCCAAGAGACAAGCAGGGAGCCAGGAGAGACGAACACCATGTGAGGTGCTTGCAATGTTCTGGGAGGATTTTGAGCCTAGATGAAAAATTCTTATGGTGAGAGGGCTTGAGACCCTTGCAAAGCTTTTCTCTACTTCTCCTGCATCAGATCTTAAGATTATATATTTATATTTTAGAAATGCAATTTTATTTATTTTATTCTCTCCTCCAAGTTCTTTTAAAATATGCTGACTGGTCTCTGGTATATTAAAAGAAAGCAAAGTGAAAGGATTTGCTTCACAAACAGGCTAGTCTTCTGCAAGGATCAAGGGCACATCTCTGACACCTGGGACTGGCAGCAGTAGCTTGAATCAAAGGGAGAAAACTCTGAGATCGGATACTATATGCCAAGCCCTTTTGTGTTGGTCAATTTTAGATGTCGACTAGGGTAAGGGCTGCCCAGATACCTCATAAAACCTTTCTGGGTGTGTCTGTGAGGGTGCTTCTGGAAGAGGTTGGCAACGGAATTGGGAGGCTGAGTTAAGATGGTCTGTCCTCACTAGTGCAGGCAGCCATCATCCTACCCTCCATCAAGTCCCCACATACAGCACCGAAGGCTGAGGGTGGGCAAATTGCTCTCTTCTGGAGCTGGGGTAGCTTCTCCTGTCCCTTGGACATCAGAACTCTAGGTTCTCAGGTCTTTGGACACAGACTGAATTACACCACCAGCTCCTCTGGTTCTTCAGCATTCAGATGGCATATCATTGGACTTCTCAGCCTCCATAATTGCATGTGCCAATTTCTAAAATACATCCTATTATATCTCTATATGTATATTTGATATCAATATTGGTGTCTATATCAACCCTATTAGTTATATTTTTTTCCGGAGAACTCTAATATATACCTTTCTTTCTAGTTATTTCTTCTAGCAGTCATTTTTTTTGCTTCAATTTTGAAGACTGTTTTCATTGCAAATTGTATCATCCAAAAACGGCTGCAACACTCTCTCCCATCCTATAAGTTCTTCTTAAAATGTGACGGGGGCCAGGTGCGGTGGCTCACGCCTGTAATCCTAGCACTTTGGGAGGCCGAGGTGGTTGGATCACGAGGTCAGGAGTTTGAGACCATTCTAGCCAATATGGTGAAACCCTGTCTCTACTAAAAATACAAAAATTAGCCGGGCGTGGTGGCGTGTGCCTGTAGTCCCAGCTACTCAGGAGGCTGAGGCAGAAGAATCGCTTGAACCTGGGAGGTGGAGGTTGCAGTGAGCTGAGATCACGCCACTGCACTCCAGCCTGGGTGACAGAGTGAGGTTCTGTCTCCAAAAAAAAAAAAAAAAAAAAAAAAAAAGTGACAGGGACACTGTTCTATTGCGAGCTGGGGAACTGTGTCCTCTCCCTTTGAATTGGGGCAGGTTTTTGACCCTGATGGAAGTGATGCTATGTGTCTTCCAAGGCTAGGATATAAAGGGGAATATGCCTTTCACCTGGTTCTACTGGGACGCCAGCTTTTGGAACCCAGCCACCATGCTTTGAGGAAGCCCAGGCAGCCTGCAGAGAGGCCCACTTGAGGAAGAATCACAGCCCTTTGCTGGCAGCCCAGGCTAACAGCCAGTGTCAACGTACTAGCCACGTGAGTAAGCCATCCTGGCCATCCTGAAAGAAGAAAGGTCCACACTCCACTGGAGCTGATGCAACATGACGTAGAGAAGAGCCGTCCTCACCTACCAGTGTCCAAATTGCAGATTCATGAGCAAATGAATGAGCCTCATTGCTTTAAGCCATGATATTTTGGGCTGGTTTTACATGGCGACAACTGATACAGTTCCGTATTTATGTAAACACTAAACATGCTCTTTGGTGTTTGTGTTGAGTAAATTGCTTTTATTTAGAGTTGGCTCTCCTTTTCACAAGCAGCTGTCCCAACAATTGTTCTACCCTGGATTCTGCAGTGAGGTCTGGAACCACTAAGGAAGGTGAGAAGTGACAGGCAAGTGAACTATTGTTTTTGAGTCCTCCTTGTTCAATGACTGTGAAGAGGGAATGAGGATAGTTTCCTCTTCTCCTACACTTGAAGCCTCTGTCAGCCCCTTTTCTCACATGTCCTCCAAAGGCCTCTGGGGATGTGTAGGTAGGTGGCTGCATGTGGTTTTTTTTCACAGACACACTGATGGGATTATTGTTTTGTATTTCCAACAAGTCAATGCCTCTTAAAAGAAGACGACAGACACTCCCATATCTGATATACATAGCATCCCTGGATATATTACTGCATTTATTAGTGACATTGATGACATTCAGGTACACCTATGAACTGCTCAGGGAAGTGGCTCATGTTCCTCCCTCATGTCCCTCTTGGACATCTGGGGTCCATGCTCCCCTTGAACACTCAACTGGATGTGTCTACGCTAGGAAGGGGCAGCCATCCGTTCTGGGTCCAAAGCTCAGCCATATGCCAAGAGGAAAAGATTTGATCAGACTCACTCCCCACTGTAAGCTCATACAGTATATCTCTATTTAGCTGATCTGAAACCCAGTTGAGATATGTCTAATGATGATGATGATGATGAACTTTTCCCTTTCTATCTTAATTTTCTTCCCCTTCCTCTCTGCCTTCATCCCTTGTTCCACTGTTGCCAGTAGAATTATCCAGAAGAAATTTATTCTCCTCTTTAGATAGATCTTTTAAACCCCTTCCCAACCCAATTCATGTTCTAAAGCTTGTTACGTGTTTTTTCTTTCCAATTTGATGGACACTTTTGTTGTTGTTGTGTCTGTTTTTTAACAGGGTCTCATTCTGTCACCCAGGCTGGAGTGCAGTGGCATGATTACAGCAGTCTAGAACTCCTGGGCTCAAGCAACACTCCTGCTTCAGCCTCCTGAGTAGCTGAGACTACTGGCATGAGCCTCCATGCCCGCCATCCGTTCTGATAGACAACTCTACTTTTTTTAGCGGAAGCCACAACCCTGGGTAGGACAAATGGATGGCCAAAGAAAGTAGTCAAGATGGGTGGTGACAGTGGCTCCATCTTTTTCCTTGCCCCGCAGGCCCCTAGGAGAGGGTTTCTCTGAGACCTGTTGTTTCCCGCTCCATACCTAACAATGGTGAGGAATTAGGGCCAGCCTTTGCGGATCCAGCACTTTTCTCTAGGCCACAGTTAGCTGCTTAGAGGTTTTGGGAGGAGAAGGATCCTGTTATGACCAATTCTGCAAATGGATTCCAATATGTCTTT
Source organism: Chlorocebus sabaeus (assembly GCF_047675955.1). Classification (NCBI taxonomy): domain Eukaryota; kingdom Metazoa; phylum Chordata; class Mammalia; order Primates; family Cercopithecidae; genus Chlorocebus; species Chlorocebus sabaeus. Next base: position 129,612,187 of record NC_132904.1, on the reverse strand, counting down.
ACAGTCCTGGGGCGCTGGGAAAGTGTGTAAGTGTGTGTGTGTGTGTGTGTGTTGGGGGTGGAGTTATTCCAGGTCATGCCACCTGGAAATCGCTGCATCAATGAGACCTGGAGCAGCTCACTTAATTGTCCCCAGAAAGGCATCTTTGCCCAAGAAGATAACCAAAATCATGGCTCAGGGAGAGATGGCCCCAGGTTATGCATCTTGAGTGTGTTTGCACGGGTGGAGGGGTGGGTAGGGTAGAAGGTTATTCAAGAGTCCTGGTTCTCCACATCTATCCAGGCCCTCAACCTTTATCCATGTGCTCATTGACTGCTCTGTTGGGGGCCTCTTTCCGCCTCAGGGCTGGCGGTGAGCTAAGAGGCTTCCGGTGTCAGGGAAGGCTCCACCTTGGGTATTCAAGGCCACTTTCTGTGCATGTGTGTGCACCTGTGCGCACGCTTTCCCAGAAGCAAGTCTCTTTGCTGTTTTGGGAGCTTCGTGTCCTGGAGCCAGGGCTTTGTGCTAATGAGTGCTTTGAGAGGATGAAATTCCTGAGATCTCGCTCGCTGACCCTCTGCCTTCCTTCCTTGGCCAACAGCCCGTCCCAGGGAGCGGCGTGATTCTTACCACTGCCTTCACTCCTTGAAAGAACAAACATCTTCACTGCAGCCTGTGAGCGCTGGTGTGAGGTGATTGTTTATAGTAGATGTTTCCATGACACTCATTTATTTCTTCTGCAAATACAACTGTATTGGGGGAGGGGACGGAGACACGATAGGGTAGGGAGACTGGAACCTACGAAGACCTTCCAGTTTCCTATTTACATTCCTCTGTAGGATGAGAAGCCCCTTCCCTTTCCCTGGGTCTCCACCATCCCAGACTCCTAAAGCGTCCCTCAAACCCATCTTGGTTTCGTGCGGTAGAGACAGAGACGGGGCTGGGCTCCGAGTAAGGTGGGGAGGGGAGGAACCATGTGCGTGAGGAAGCAGCTTTTACCAGGAGAAGTGGGAAAAAGCCCCAACTTTGACTGCTCGGAGTCGGGATTCAGTAATGACGAGCAGCAGTGACCAGCACCGGGGGTGGTGTGTGCACGAGTGTTCCTGAGGGGTCTGTGGCACTTCGCAGCTGAGCCAATGACTCACTCTAAATCTGAGCGACTTTGAGAGGTCATTTTAGTCATCCCCCGGTCTGCATCACGTTTGGAGGGGGTGGTGCGCTGCTCTGGGGACGTGTCTGGGTGCGGAGGGAGTGGGGGTGGGGAGGCGGCGCGTGACCTCTTTGAAAAGCTCTCCGGCGAAGGACGTTCCCCGGCTCTCCCGGGCCGCCGGCTCCTGGGTTTCCCCATCATAGAATCAGCATGGTCCTCTCGGGAACTGCTGTTTGCAGGATGGAAACCGGATGTTGGCTTCCATGAGTGGGCGGGGGCTCCACTTCCCTCAGACCTGTCCGGGGTAATTGCGACCCGTCAGGGTCCCGTTAGAAGCTACCATTTCCTTCACTCACCAGAAACTTGCCACGCAGTGTGAGCTGAGAGAGAAGCGAGCAGAGACGCTACACCGCCTTCTCCCCGGCAATGCGCATGATTCTGCGGCTCTGTGCTCGCCACACTTCAACGCACCTTGAAATGGGCTCGCCTCCTTCGCGCCGCGACGGGCGGAAGGCTGAGCCAATCGGACCCCGGGATTGAGGGAGGCGCCCAATAGGCGGGCGGCGGGGGCGGTTCCAGAGGCCCGGCCCGGCTAGGCTTCACCGTGGACCTGGCTGCGCTCCGCCCGGGCGAGTAGTGCAGGTGCCGCTGCGCCGGGGCCGGGGAGGCGCGCGCCGAGCCGAGCGGAGCCTAGGAGGGATGGAGAGCTGGCCGCCCGGGCTGCAGGAGCACCGGCGCGGGGCGTAGGCGGCGCGAGGCGGGCGCGAGGCGGGCGCTCGGGCGCGAGGCGCGTGCGGGCGCGGGAGCACTTTGCGATAGGATGAGGCTCCGGGCTGGCGCGGTAGTACTATGATTTGGTATGTGGCCACTTTCATAGCAAGTGTGATCGGCACCCGAGGGCTTGCGGCTCAAGGTGAGTTGAAGTGCGGCGTTTCTCCCCTGCCCCTCCCGGCGCCCTCGGCCCCTCGCGCTCGGCCCCCTCGGTTTCCCGGTTCCTCGGCCCCCCGGTTCCCCAGCTCCCCAGCGCGCCTTCCCGCGGGCGAGGCTTGGGCTCCGGCGCGGGCCAGGCGCGCCGGGGAGCATTGCTGGGGAGGGCCTGCGGGCCGTGGGCTGGAGGGGCGGGCGGGAAGGGGCCAGAGCCCACGGGCTGCCGGGCACTCGGGGAAAGGACGCAGTGGAACCCAGGTCGACTTCGCCCACCATGGGCCCCGCGGTGCACCCCGGCGCGCCGAGCCCGTCGCCTCCTACCCGGCGGCCGCCTCCCAGAGCTGCGGGAAACTCTAGCTGCGGGAGTTTGCGGTCTCCGGGCAGGCTGCAGCACGCTCGAGCCCCGCGCCGCGAGGAGCGCCTGCGGGGAGGCGCGACCGGGAGGATCCCTGGGACTCGCGGCACACGAGTCTAAGGCCCCGGGTTCGCGGCCCTGCGGGCGCCCACCGTTTCGCTCGCGCCCTTCCTGCCCACACATCTTGGCAGCTGGAGGTCGGAGCCCCCTTACAGGGGCGCCTGGTGAGAGGAGGATTGATGAGGCCGGCTTCGAGGTGTGTCCGCTTTTGGCCGGACCCGGCCGGCGCCCGCGCCTCTCAGCCGCACCTGGGCCCAGGCCAGGCAAAAGTTCCCCGGGAGCGCGCCGCAGCCGCGCGGGCCCCACGCCGCCCTCCCCGGCTGCGAGGCAGAGCTGGATGGGGGCTGGAGGGAGGGGCGGGGGAGAGGGGTCCCCACGCTGTGAATCCGAGCGGAGGGGGGATTTTCTCTTTCCGCTTTCCTGGGTCTGAGCTGGGGGAGACGCAAGGGGGAAGCCGCCGAGTTGGGTGATGCGTGCGTGAGCGCGCGGGCTTTTGCTTTGGCGATGGGCAGAGCGACCTACAAGCCTCTGGGTGGCACCCCCGGCTCTCGGCCCTTGTATGGAAGTGGGAGCGGAGCCTGGAGGGAGCCAGGACTGTGAGCTCAGGGCTGTCAGCGCGCAGACACGACCCGGCTGCGGGCAAGTTCACCAAGCCGGAGGAGATGGCGGCGGGAGAGAACCCGCTGTGGGGGGAGTCAGCAGGCAGGACTCGCCGACGGAGCACCCTCTCCCAGCGGCATGGGGCACCGGGTGGGCTGGAGGCGCCTCTCGCGGGGTCCCCTCGTCACCGGTCTCTGCAGGGGGGAGTGCTTCAAGAAACTTTCTGGAATGGAATGAATATGTCGCCTCTGCTTCTGGGGAGGGTGGTGGTGTCTGAAAACAGAATGAGCAGAGGGCGAAGGGAAGGGTGATTTTGTTAACTGACATGTTGGTCCGGGCGGTTTTAAAACTCTTCGTTTGTCAGGTGGGAACAGAGGCAAGGGTGATGGCGGAAGCTTATGGAACGCGGGGTGGATGTGAGGTGGGTCGGGCTGCGCTTGACAGTCTGCCTGTAGCCTCATCCTCTCCCCCATTTCCTTGCCGTCTTCCAATGCCCGCATCCTCCTCCCCTCCCGTTTTTGGTATGTTCCTGCTATGGGACTGTCCCTGAAAGCACAAAAGGATGAGCTGGGATCTTTGAATAGAACAGAGACGCTGAAGGAAGGCTCTGAAATAGCCTACAAACCTAAGTCAGGGTGGGCAATGGACTTCTTTGCAAGTTTAAGCCCAGAATAAAGGAAAATGAGTTTATACTGCAGCAACACACAGAATCGCAAGATAGAAGAAAAGGCTTCCCAAAATTGAAGGTTGCCCGGCATGAAGGTTATGCCCTCTTTCAGGGTGCAGAGGGGTCCTTCTGTCTGGAATGGCTGGACATGTACCCCTGTCTGGAAGCAGAGGGTGACCTTACTGGTCTTGGGGTCTTTTTTAGCTTCAAGTGCTCTGTGTGTGGTTAGTTAAGGACCTAGGTCTAGAGCCATATGACTGGGATTCGAATTCTGGCTCTGCCACCTGCTGACCCTGTGACCTTGGGCAAATTCTCAACCTCTCTAAATGTCACTTGCCTCAATAGAAAATGTGCTAACAGTATGCGCTTTTAGGGTTTTTCGGTGGACATGAGTGTTATAAGGAAACAAACAACTACCTGTTATATAGTATGTGCTCAGGAAATATTAACATCATTTTCTCAGTGTCCCTGGGATTCCAGGATCCTCCTCAGTTTCTTTCCCTTGGGCCATTCAGGGCACTAGGAGCTGGGAATATGTTGCAGGGAAGTTCAGAAGGCTGCCCATGTCAGGAAGTAAGACCCCTTTCTGGGCTGACCTTGTCTGGGCAGAACCTCTTGTCCCTGGCATCCCAGGGACACGTGTGCAGGGTGTGCAGGCCTCAGAGCTGCTCAGAAGTCCTTTGCAAGGTCTCCAAAGCTGGAATGTTATCAGTGGCCAGAGGTTTATGGAAGGACACAGCCCGGGAGGTGAGGGCTTACAGCACACAGCCTCTGGAGAGAGAGGGTGGGTGCCCGCTCGTGTGAGCAGCACCAGCCAGTGTTCACATGCTAGTGAGGCTCCCTGCGAGAGCTCAGCTGTTCCCTGACTGGCAGAGGTGACTTCTGGGGAAGTCCCTCAGCAGGAGGGACTTTGAGATGCCACCCTTGGGAATTGGCCATAGCAGGGGCTACTCCGGCAGAGGGGAAAAAGGGATGATGTTGTGTTGGGACCCAACTCCATCAGCCCTCGGGTGTGGGACAGAGGTTGGAATGGGCTCTTCTTTTTGACTTTGAGTGTGTGTGCCTAGGAGGTGGTTAAGGTCAGTGGACAGGTTGGGGAGTGTGGAGAACAGAGAGGCTGGAGTGCTACACAGAACCTGGAAGACAGTGATTGGTGTAGACTCAGTAGCTCAGACGGCTGCTGAGCCCGCCCAGGGGAGTTCCTACTCTGTGGGAGGACCCTGGGCCGTGCTTAGCTGACTGTGGACCTTGGATAGGGGAGGCAAGTCTGGGACTTTCCTCCCACGCCTGCCTTCTCTGTCTGCCACAGATTCCGTGGTTGCATTATCCCTGACTACAGTGTCCCCAAATACAATGAGGTTCTGACTCAGATCCTGCTACTAGTTGGACCATTGCCCTCTACTTTCTACCTGGCCTTGACCTACCCTTCTTCCTTTTGGTAATGAAGATGGGAGGGTGGAGGTTTGGACTCAGAGGTTGCTATCAAGACCCCGTGGTGAGCCTATCAGCTGAGAAGGACTTAACTCAGGAAGTGGTCAGTGGATGGATGGATGTGTGTGTGTGTGTCCTCAGCACACACACGCTGGGGACAGGAGTGTGTCTGGCAGCCTGTGCCCTGGGGGATGTGAAAAGGGCTTGGCTGAGGGCAGTGGGAAAATCAGCTTTCAGCTGCGGGCCTGTGGCCCTGCATGTGCTGGTCTTGGAGTTGCAGGGTTCCAGACCTGGAGTGGTTTCGTGTTTCTGGCTCTGAGACAGAAAGCTGGGATCTGGTTACAAAAGAGCAGAGGCTGGCTGGCTGGAAGATTCTGAGCCCCAGCATCACTCTGGCCCTCACTCCAACCTCCTGTGCCTTTGCCCTCTCCCCAGCCTGGGTGCTGGCTTGTGTCTTCTTCCTTGGCCCTCTCTTCCTCAGCCCTGCTGGCTGCTCCCTGCTGGGTGCTTCAAGATGTGGGGGTGGGAGATAAGCTCTAAAGAGGGCTGGGCCTGAGATTTAAGGTAGCCCTCTCCACATCCTGTGGCCTTCTCAGGCTGGGGTGCAGGGTACTTAGGGAGCAGTCCCCTTCCACCTGCTTCCTAGAAGAGTGAAGCAGCTTGTGTGAAGAGTGGATCTGAATGGTCAAAGAGCTGCAACTGTTGACAGCTTCCAGCTGTCCAGAAGTGTGTGTGCGCACACATGCATATGTGTGCACTTGTGTGTGTGCATACACACATGTTCCTATATGTGTGTACATATGTGTGCCCCTGCATGTGTACATATATGTGCCCCGTGTGTGTATGCATGCCAGCATGTATATGCATTGCATATGTGTGCACACCTGTATGTGTGTGCACATGTGCCCATCCGTGTGAAACTTGTATGTGTGCATGCTCACAAGTGCTTGAGTGCCTGTGTGTTTGTGTGCACGTGCGTGGAGTGGCAAGGTGGGGAATTTAGTGTGCAGACACGAGGTGGGGGCCGCTCCTCTCCGTGCTGCAGCCCTGAGAGCAGAGAGACCCTTGGAGCCAACTTCTTGCCTTCGTATCCCCTCCCACTCTGCCGAGGTGCCCTTGGTGCTGGAGTCTAGGCAGCACGGAGGTTATCCGGAGCCCGGGCCTGTCTGTCTCGCTGAGGGTGTGGCTGTGGTCTCAGTTGCTCACTCCAGAGGACTCTGGGGTTGGACAGGCAGCTTATGCCCATTCCCCACAAGGCGCTGCCCATGGGTGTGAGCCCAGTGTGCTGGAGGCAGCTGACCTATTTTTCTTGGGAATCTTCCTGCTTTTCTATTCTCTCTTGCGTGAATAAGCAGGAGATGGGGCCTCCAAGAGGGCTCTGGAGAAAAAGTCCATGTGCGCCAGGGCTGGGAGGAGTCTCAGCCGGCCTGACTGTCCTTTCTGAGAAGGCCCCGCTCAGCCTGGCTTTCGGTCCCCCGTGGCCCCTTGCCTCCCTCCCAGCCGTGTATGCCGCTGAGATGGAGTGGGGGCCTGTGACTTGCACACAGGCACAGACTGTATGAGGTGAGTCACTGTCTTCATTTTCTGGCTTCGGAGTAGGAATGTTGATGTTGCCCAGGGAGTAAACATGGGACTTCGGCTTCCCACGGACTTACTGCCTCTATCTGGCACCTTACCACGGAGCCCAGCCTCCTGGGGGCTGAGCCCACGGTGCCCTCAGTTGGCCAGACTGCCTGCCAGCTGCAGGGGTGCGTGCACCTGGGCCCTGCGAGTGCCAGGCAGGCCTCTGCCCAGGTAGGGAGGGGGCAGTGGGGGTGTGGCTTTGCCTCTGCTGAGGAGCCATTAAAGGAGTGGAGCCGAGATTGAATTACTGACTTCCTTCCTGCCAGTGGCTCCTGGGGAAAGGACTCTTGGAAATACAATCTAGCTGAGAGCAAATTAAGGTTGCTAATAGCATCCCGGCCTCACAGCTGCTGGGGGAGCCCAACCGAGAAGGGTCAGGGCAGAGCGGCCCCTGCAGGAGGAAGGAGCCTGGCGACCTCGCACCTCCCCAGCGCCTCTCTCCTTAAGGAGCGGCTAGGGCTCCCTGACCCCTGGCTTCCGAACCCGAGAGGTTTGGTGGCGAGTGGGGGCCGGGAGGGCTGTGAGGGCACTAAGGGGCGATCACTGAAGGGTGGAGACGCTCTGAGGTGCTGTCGGGTTTTGTGGGGGCTTTCCTGCAGGCAGCAGGGTGTCCAGAACAGCCTGTACCTGCCTGCCTTCCTGTAGGGAGAACAGGACGCCGTCGGCGTTTTGGGCCAGGTCTCTCCCCCGCCGCCTCGTCCTTTCTGGGTGTTCGCTGTGCTTTGGGTCCCGCCTTCCTCCTGCCTTCCTTTGGGCGTGTGCCTCCCACTTTGTGAGAGCCCCGGGTCTGCCGGCTTCCTGGAATCTCCTGGAGCCTCCTGGCTTGTCAGGGAGGAGGGGTTGGGGGACTATTGGGGGCTGTGCCTTTTTTGGACTCAGCAGGGATTATTTTTAGGCTGGCAGATGGAGGTGGCGGTGGCTGTCGCTGGTATTATTAGACAACAGGCCTGTGGTTTGGAAGTCTGGTGCCCAGAGGAGGAGGAGGAGGAGGAGGAGGAGGCTGCAATAAGGACTTGTACTAATGAGCAACGGAGGCTGGTGCTCGCTCCGTTTCCCCCCTTCCCCAGCCACCAGCCAGACCTAGCGAGGGGTCTCAGAGTCTCAGGCAGAAGGCCGGGCTCCTCAGAGCGGGTCAGAACCCACCCGGCTGCCTTCTGAGACAGGCCCACCCTATGGTCCTAGGCTTCAGGGTCTGGACTGGCAAAACCTGTCCCAAGTGTGGTGTGGGAGTTGCCGACTTCTGGCTCAGGCCCTAAGAAAGGGAAAAGTGAGGGACAGTGGGTGAAAGGCCTTGGTCCCGGGGCCTGGGTCGGGCCAGGATGACCTCTGCGCCCCCTGCTTGCTGAGAAGGACAGGGACCCCATCCGTGCATCAGGCACAGCTGGAAGCGAGTAACTTTGGGTGAGCAGCGCAACTCCCTGTTGCTCATTTTTCAGTGGGAGACAGCGGTGCTTGTGTCAGGAGGGCCATTGTGGGCAGGGATTGAGATTCCCTGCGTTCCCAGCACAGAGCCTAGTGTGCAGCAGGCACTCACAGCGTGAGAGGCTTGCATGCCAGCTGATGCTCGCCCGGCCCTGCTCCTCACACCTTGCCCTGCACTCCTTCCTCTGTGTTTAGAGCAGTCCTGCTCTCAGGTACCCTCCTCCCCCCAGCCCTCCCCTGGAGGAGCAGCTCCAGGTTGTGAGTGCTGGGCATGGGCTGTGCCAGGCCCTGGATGCCTCATGGTTCTGCACAGGGGGTCCAACGGCAGCCCTGGACTCAGCCAGCCACTGGGTACCACCTGGCCCAGAGAGCGGGAGATTTGTACCCTGTGGGCTTCCAAAAAGGTCAGCCAGACCTCCAGGGGCTACCTCGTCTTTCCTTGCCCTCCTCCTTTCTCTTCCCCGCCATAACTGCTCCAGAGGGAGCTGGGCACACCCCCAAGATACAGATTTACTAGGTTCTGGGCACTACTATTTCTGGCCTTCTCTAAAAAGAGTGAGACCTATGGCACCACATGGGTGCCTTTCACTGTGCCCACCCCTGACAATGCCAGTTTTCCCCCTTTGAGGGAGGAGCCTGGTCCCTCTGGGCTGCTGTGGTGGGAGAGGGGCTCAGCAGGCTTCACCCTCCCCTTCCTCTCTTCCTCCTGTTCCTCCCCTTTCTCCCCTCTCTTCAGGAGCCAGCCCCTCCCCCTTCCACTCTCCGATCTGCCCCCACCCAGGCTCTGGGGTGTTCTTACAGTCTGTGTCTGTATCCAGCTGGCCTGAACTCACCCTCCCAGGGATGGGCTTTGCACCTGGCCCTTCCTCCGCTCTCCTCTTTGCTCTCTGCTTTGCACTTCTTTTACTCCTGGATGTGGGTTTGGTTTCCCCCTATATTTGGGTTTCTCTATCTCTCCTCCATCTTCCCTCTTTACTGCCAGCCTGATTACTTTTTTTCACATTGAGCTTTTCTGGAGAGAGAGAGTGTGTTATTAGACATACTTTGGCTCAGAAACGATCAGGCTTAGGGAGAAGTGCTTGTGGGTGATGGAGTGAGAGAACATGCCGTGCGTGTGTGTGTGCGTGCGCATGTGTGTGTGAAGGAGATGACAGAAAACCGATAAATATTTTAGGATCCAGAAAAGCAAGAGGGCTTGGACCGAGGGTGGAGGCCAGGACACGGGCACCCACACCACTGCTTTGTTCTGGGGAAGCTCCCTCTCATTTTGTCTTGCTTCTCCTCTTTGGGATGTGTCCTCTCTGCAGCTGCCTCTGCCTGGTTGAAAGGGTCTTTGGGAAGAGATGCTAGGAGGGGACTGCCTGCCTTGAGGGTAGGCCTTGGGTTGGGTGCTCAGCGCTTCGCCCAGGGGCTGGCTGGGGCTGGGGTGGGAGCCCAGCGCTGGGGAAGGTTTGAAGAGCCTGCCTCATTGCTATGCAGTGAGAATGAGGCAGGCTAGGTGCAAATGAGCGGCCTCACAGCGGGAACCCATGTCAAAGCCAACCCACCTCCTGGCGTTGTCCCCTAGAGCCCTCCACCTGGAAGCCAGCTCACCAGAGCAAAACTTCACTGTTGGAGGTCCCGCTGTCCCCCTAGGCCTCTGTTCCTCCTGCCTGGGCCCTAGGGTCAAAGCTCTGGGGAGGAGCCACCTTCTGTTGCCCACTCTGCCCTCCTCTAGGTAACATGGCACTTGGGAATAACTCCCTCCTCTTCCCCTAGGCTCCTGTAGTTTCTTATCTCCTCACAGGTCTGTGCTGTAGACACACACACACCACACACACACACACACACACACACACACACACACACACACACAGCTTCTCTGCAAGCTCATGGCGCTCATTATTCACCCATTCCTCTTGGTCCAGCATCTGCCTTGTGGTCCTGGCTGCTGGGAGGCAGGCTCTCCTGCTGAGGGCCCCTGGGGCTGTGGGGGAGGCGAGGCTGCAGCTGGGCACTCTCCCTGCTTTCCCTGAGGGGCTGGGATGCAAACTTAGCCTGAAGCAAGGTTGGGGGTGGGGAATTGGGAAACCTGCTGGGGCCTCAGGCAGGTGAGTGCGATGCTCTGCTCTGCTCCAAAAATACTCTGTGATCTTAGCTCTTTCTCTAGAAAACAGTGATGTCACCAGGAGCCAATCAGCTTCTGGAAGGGCTTGCCTCCTCCCTCTTCCGCAACTTGCAGGGGAGGGGGAGGGGGAGAACAAGACACACAGAGATGACATACAGACAGACACGGAGAGCCACAGACAGGGAAGTACACACATGCAGAGACAGAGCCCTTGCATACAGAGAAGCAGGCAGAACCCCTCCCCTTGCAAGAGCCAACCAGAACACACACACACACACACACACACACACACACACACACACGCTGGTAGACAGAAACAGGGAGAGAGACAGGCAGGTAGACACAGTCACCCACATAGAGCAAGAGCTAGAGAGAGACAGAGAGAGACACAGAAAGACATGGAGAAGGAGCAGGAGCCAGAGAGAGGTGGACAGATAGACACACACGCAGAGATGGAGCCAGCAAGACAAATAGGCAGGCAGACAGACAGAAGGAGCCAGAGAGAGACAGACACACAGAGGAGCCAGCAAGGCAGACAGACAGAGATCCAGAGATGAGAGAGAGAGAGAGAGAGACAGAGGAGCCAGTAAGACAGACAAACAGAGATCCAGAGATGAGAGAGAGAGAGAGAGAGAGAACAAACACACACAGAGGAACCCGGCATGTGTGTACGTGTGCACAGACACACAGAGGTGGCCAGACACAGACATGAAGGGATACGAGACAGCAAGGTGCACACAGGGGTCTGAGATGCAGAGAGAGTCAGACCCAGGCACCGGAATGGGGAATGGCAGGGACTGGTGCTGCCCTCCTCTGGGCATCCTCCCCTGCGGGAGTCCCAGCTGGCTCTCTGTAAGCTGCCGCTTCAGTACTGCAGCTGCTGTCCTAGGTGCTGCCCTGGAGAGTTGGGTGCCTGGCCTGGGACCAGAAGGGTCTGGGGCTGGGGAAAGCTGTGGTCAGTTGGGAGTAGGGGGTAGTACCAGGGAATGAAGGGGGTGAGGCTTCCCCTCAGCCATCCTTTTCCCTGGGACGTTGCTGGACAAGGTGACCTTGTGGCCTCCCTGGCCCTGCCTGGCAGTGGAGCCTGGCGTGGGAGGAGGGCTGCACGCCTTGTTTGGGCCCGGAAATGGTGCTGCGGCGCTTGGGGTGCGTGGCTCTTCCTCTCTGCAGCGTCCTCTAGCTTGCGGTGGGGTGGAGGCCGGGGTGGTCCTCCCTCCTGCTGCCTTGCTCGCCCCCTCTGCTGCCAGCCAGGGTGGGTGTGCCCTATCCCACCGTCTGATTTCGTTTTCCTCTGCCCAAGGTGAGCACGGCCCTGGGATCTCCCTCCTCTGTCCCCAGCATGCTGCTCTCCTGATGGTGATGTCTGGGGCTTGGGCCCCTCCCACTCCCCCTCTGCAGCAGGGCTGGCACACGCTGCGGGGAGGAGGGGCCAGAGAGGCCGGCTCAGCCTGCAGGGCTTTCCTTCTGGTGTTGCCACGAGCAGCCTCGGCTGAGCTTGTTCGGGATTTCCCTGCTCCTGCATGGAGTACCCTTGTTTTGTGCCGTGCACATCAGGCTGAGCTGGGGGTGGGGTGGAGGAGGAAGGCTGGCTCTGTCATTTCCCACCAGGCTGTAGTGGCAAGCGTCCTGGTGCAGAAAGAATGTTCCATGTACACAGGCGGCCACAACTGGGCAGCGCTGTGGGCCTCCAGAGGGGGCCAGGCCCCTCACCTCCATGTCCTGGACTCCTTGTAATTCATGCAGCGGGATGACGCCTACGGCTCTTTGAGACTGGGGAGGGAAGAGCTGGCGTGTAGGACTGAAGAGAATGGCTTCCCTCTCCTTTCCTCTCTCTTCCTTTCCCCCAAGTTGTAGATGTTTGGGGGCCCCAGGACAGAGGGAGGTATGAGCAGCGAGGGGGAAAGGGATGGAAGGTGTGCGTGAGACCCTCCTGGGAGGGCACGGTAGCCCATGGAGGGCAGCTGGTGGGAGGTGGGGCCACCCTGTGACATGGGCATGGGGCTGCTGGGGCAGGATCTCTTTGTCACCTGCTTTCTGTGTCCAACCTGGCTGTCCCCATCAGGCGCCCACGGCCTGCGAGAGGAGCCCGAGTTTGTGACGGCAAGAGCTGGGGAGAGCGTGGTCCTACGATGCGACGTGATCCACCCAGTGACCGGACAGCCCCCACCCTATGTCGTAGAGTGGTTCAAGTTCGGGGTCCCCATCCCTATCTTCATCAAGTTTGGCTACTACCCCCCGCACGTGGACCCTGAGTATGCAGGTAAGGTCTGGGCATCCTGTTTCCCGCACCTTCTCCATCTGGAGTCAGCTCCTCCATGGTTCCCCTCTGGCCCCTACCTTTTCCTGACCACTCTTTATCTCTGTTTCCCCGTCTCTGCCTGGTTCCTCCCATCCTTTGTCCTCTGGTAGGTTCTAATTAAGTGGTGGGAGGAGAGGGAAGTGGAGGTGATGCAGGGTAAAGCCCTTCTAAACAGCCTAAAAACCCGCCTGGGGTGTGGAGAGGGCTGGGAGCCATAGGGGAAGCTGGAGAGGCCTGGGTGGGAGAGGGGACGGAGTGGACAGGAAGCTGAGTCAGGCAGCCCTGGGCCAGCGTGGCTTCCCTGCTTGGCTGCACCCACCCCTTCCCTCTTGGCTCTGAAGTCGGAGCTCCTTCCCATCCTGAACGTATGGATGAATCTTCGGCCCCCCACCATTTGCGGGTGCCTGGTCTCTGCTTCCTCTGTCATGCTGTCCTCTCCTTCTCCTGGCCCCGTCTGTGTCCTGCTTGGCAGTTACTCCTGCCACCAAAGGCCTCATGACTCACTGCCACTGCCTGCCCCCCAGCCCGCGGGAGAGGAGGGCGTGGGTGTGTGTGTGCGTGCGTGTGCGTGTCATTAAGCGAGCGTGTGTTGGAGTTGAAAGGAAGGGAGGAAGCAGGCAGGGCACTGCCTTCACTTTCATCTTTGCTGGTGGCTTCTGAGGTCTGCCCTGCCTTTCTCAGAATGCTTCCGTCCCTGTCTCTTTCGCTCCTGTGCCTATGTCTCATGCTCTCTTTTTGGCCAGGGATGGCTTTGAGAGTCTAGTTTTTAGGCAGATTGCCAGCGTCAGGACAAGGAGGAGAGCAGAGGTCCTGTGATATTGGCTGGGGTGAGGGGTGAGCTAAGAGTGGGTGAGGTGGGGGGCTGACCTCGAGGGTTCCTTCACCCTGCTGGCGTCATGGAAGGGGCTTCTGCACCTCTGGCCTCCTCATTGCCGCATGTGAGACACAGATGGCATCCTACTGGGGTGGGGATTGGAGCTGAGGAAGGGTGCCTCCAAGATTTTGCTCTGAGGGTCAACCCATTCCTTGTTCTCAGGCTCCTGCCTCCCTCATCTCCTGGGGTCTGGGCTTTGGTAGGATACGTAGTCTCTCTGGCACTGACAGCAGGACTGGGAGGGGACCCTAGCATCCTGGTCCCCAGCCTGCCTTCCCTCTGCTCTAGAGAGGGAAGTTGGGTGAGCCAGTCCTGGGAACCCTACTGGGATAGGCATACTGCTCAACTGAATGGAGGTGCTCCTGGGTGCGCTGGAGACCCCCCACCCATCCTCTTCTGTTGGCACTTTTTCATTCTCTCTTTCTGTCGCTTTCATCTCTTCTCATCTCTGTATCCATCATGACTGACTTTTGTCCCAGGAGACCTCCAAAAGAATGAGAGTATTCTAAGGAACTGAGGCTGCTCTCAGTGCCAAGTGCATTGAGTTGCCTTACAGGCTGGGGCAGGGCCAGCTGGGGCAGGAGAGTGGCTCTGTGGCCAAGGTGCTAGGCCCTTTCGTTTGCCACCTGCTGCTGGAGGTGGGTCCAGCTGTTGTTCTGGGGCCCTGCCATAGGGAATGCTATGAAGATTGTGAGGGGTCCCCTGTCTTTAGCTAGGGCAGAGGGTGGGGAGCTGCTGGCCTTCCCTGATGGCCTGTGGGGCTTTTTGTCTGCTCTATTCCCCCAGGCCGGGCCAGTCTTCATGATAAGGCATCTCTGCGGCTGGAACAAGTTCGCTCTGAGGACCAGGGCTGGTACGAGTGCAAAGTGCTCATGCTGGACCAGCAGTATGACACCTTCCACAACGGCAGCTGGGTCCACCTCACCATCAACGGTGAGTGAGGGCTCCTTCCGGGGTGGGTCCACCTCATCATCAACGGTGAGTGAGGGCTCCTTCCGGGGTGGGTCTACCTCACCATCAGTGGTTCCTGAGGGTTGTTTCTGGGGTGGGCCTGGAGGACTGCCCCGAGGGCCTGCCCCAGGGGAAGCCCTTCTCCCAACCGCACCCCACCCCATGGCCCTCTCCTTGTTGCTGTGGTTCCATGAGACATCAGCTTGCTCCTGCAGTGTCCCACTGCTGTCTTCCAGAAGCCTCTGCAGGCAGTGCAGGTGCCCTGGAGCAGCAGCTCCCTGCACGTGTGGTGCTGTCAGAGTCCTTAGAGGGACATGGGAAGCTGCTGCTTCAAATCAGGAGGGCTGAAGCTTTAAGGTGGCAAAATTGGTCACTGCTGGGATTATTTCTCAGCCTTGGGAAGACCCTGGTACTCCAATTCTAGTGGAATTCCTGGGGTCTCAGAGTTAGTCTTTCTTTTTAGATTGATATTTTGGTTCTCTTTAACCACATTTGATTAGTGTGTACCAAGGGTGTAGTGTGTGTCCAGCTCTGCAGCTGACGATAGAGAAACACTGACAAACAATCCCTGCTTGTGTGGGGTTTACCAGGTAGTAAAATGCAAGCATCCTGGGAAGAGTCACAGTTTTAATGGGTATCAGTTACTTACAACTCAGGTTAAATGACTCGTGCTGGATAAGATGCTTTTCAAGGGTCTGGGTAAGGGCAAGGAAGCCCCAAGAGCTTGCTGAGCTCCGGGAGTTGGGCTAGGCGGGGGGCCTGAGTCCCCGGCAGTGACAGCACTAGGGGCTGGGTCCTTGGGGTCTCCCTGGAGGGAGAGTCTCCTCTTTGTGTCCCTGGAAGGAGGTACTCTGGAGGAGCTAGAAGACTGGCACCACGGAGGAAAGATGAAGAAGTGGTCCCCGTGGTGGGAGGGGAGCGGGTTTTAAAAAAAGTTTCCTTTCATTTTTTTGGCCAAAAAATTAATAATATATCCTTCATTATTCCATTGATGACAAAATTTGTATCTAGCCATCGTTGTGTTGCAGATACTGTGCTAGTTATTGAGGCTTCAACAGCGTGGGTGCTTGGGTGTGCCACATACAGCTTACGGTCATTGAGACTGTAGATGCTGTGGTTAGAATAGAGAAATTGATGTTCCTGGCTAGGAAGCTTCTCTCAGTATTGATCTGCCCTGAAGGATGGCTCTGTCCGCCCTGCCTAGAGGGGCTGGGGCAGACCTGTGTTCCTTTTGGGCCTGAGAACTTGTCTGGGGTCCTGGAAGAACAGAGTATGTTATGTTTTAGCAAGATCACTGGCTTTGGGGAAAGAAACCTTAAAGCTTGTGGCCCTAGGCTGGTGTGCGTCCAGCCTGCCAAGCCCAGCCCTCCTTGTGGGAGGTGGCTGGCTCCTGTCAGTCAGTCCCAAGAGACTGATTGAAGCATATTTGAAATCTTTGGGGGGATTGTTCCGACCACCTGCCAGACTTTTGAATCACCCCCTTTTGGTGCCAGCCGTTGCGTGAGCAAAGAATAGGAACCCAAGCAAAGTGTAATTAGAAAGGCAAATCTGCTGCTAAAATCTTGCCTCGATGAACACCAGGCTGAGGGTCCCCACATTGCTTCCCTTCTCTCCTGTGCTCTGTTCTGAATGGTGGGGTGAAACCATCTTGGGGCATTGCCTCCGTTCTTTTGCATATCCTGGATGGCAGTGTTCATTTCAGGAATCTGAGACACCAGGCATTCAGTGGACGTGCATATGACTGGAAAGTAGAATCTCACTTCAATTTTATGTTCTAGAGCATATCTGTGTTAGTTTGCATGAGTGGGAGTGGGTTCTTTGGGAATTCATAATTGCTTTGAGTGGGATAAGCATGGAGCAAGACCTTTAAAAGATGAGGTTCATTTCATAGACCCACTGTGTGCTAGCTGTGTGCTCTGGGCAAGGTTACTTAACCTGTCGGACTTCCGGCTCCTCAGTGACAAAAAGCAGCGACTACTATTTGCAGGGTTGTTGTGAGGACTGAGTGAAATGCTGGATCTTGCACAGTGTCTGGAGTGTTAATTACATGTGGGTAATTATGTGTGAGATGCTGGCCATCCTCCTTCTCAAGAGGAAACAAACAAAGTCAGATGAAAATCTAGTAGCAGGGATATCAGGCTGGAAGGTGTAGAGGACTTTGGTAGTTTTGCAAACAATTATCTATTCGAAACATAGTTTTGGACGTCCACTCTGTGGCAGGCTCTGGGAATACAGCAGGAGGCATGACCCTGTCCTGGGTCTTAAGGAGACTTCAAGAGACTGTCACATCTAGAGATTACTGCAATATGGCTTTGGGAGCACAAAGGAGGGAGAGCTTCTCTGAAGAAATGGCCTGTCTTCAGAGACCTGGCTAGGGAGGGAAGGTCATGTGCAGGTGGGAAGTGGGGTAGGGTCCTCCAGGCAGAGGAGACAGGCGTGCTCGGAATCCCAGAGCAGGGAGAGCGGCGCATTCAGGGAACGCTGCTCACAGGGAAGTGCTGGGCGGGAAAGCTGGGGATGGTTCACCATCTGCTCCAGGCTTGAGAACCAGGGCTGGCGATAAACGATGCTTTTCCATAATCAAGGCACCTACCTGCACACGGGCAGAACAGAACCAACCCTTCCGAGGTGAGAGATCTCCTTTCTCCTCTTCTGCCTTTCTCTTCTTCCCAAGTTCGAGACTTCTTCCGGCATAGATAGTTCCGTTATTGAAGGAAGGAATCCAAGCACCAGCATTCCATTGCTTTCAAACTAGAGTGTTTAATGTCAGGCGTTTTCTGACAGGGATCACCTTTGGAAAATGAAAGGCCAGTGAACAATTAGAATTACAAATTGTCTCATTTTCCTTCTGTGTTTTCTTTGAAGACCAGTTGGGTGGAAACAGACCCAATTATTTCTTTATCACATATAAAATACCCCAAAAGCCTGAGCCAAGCCTTCCTTTAGGTTGGTGAATTACATGGAGGAGAGGGCAGCCTATTACTAACCTGCACTATTAATTACAGGGCACTTGTAAAAAAGAATTAAGCCTGGAGATGCAGCTGGCAAGCTAACATCTAATTCAGTAAATAATTGAGAGTCAAACCATTATTTTCCTGAAAACTAGAAATTGTTCAACGTACTTTCCTGATTAGCACCTAAATAATAAAGTAATTATGTAGTTAGTAAGTAATTTATCACTTCAGGATGTAAATTTAACTTATTATCTTTTCTTTTAAGCTTGGCACCAGGCGTAATAGAGGCAGTGTCTGTGTTAACTGTATTTCAAGGGGCAGGCTGGGCAGGGAGAGGCTGTGTTGGAGATGGACACACACTCTTAGTGGGAAGAGGCCTGCAAGTGAGGATCCCAGGACCCCTTTACAAGGACTTTGAATGACTTTTTGCCACTATTTTTAGTATATTCTTAGGCACTGGATAAGAATTGATTTTTTTGAGGATGTGCCAGGCGTATGTTATTGCATGTGGTGACGTGTGTGAGGACGTGCGAGGCGTATGTTTTTGCATGTGATGACGTGTGCAAGGATGTGCGAGGCGTATGTTTTTGCATGTGATGACGTGTGCAAGGATGTGCGAGGCGTATATTTTTGCTTGTGATGACGTGCGAGGACAGGCGAGGCGTATGTTTTTGCATGTGGTGACGTGTGTGAGGACGTGTGAGGCGCATGTTTTTGCTTATGATAACGCGTGCTCCTGCATTCATTCAGTGGCCACCCCCTGTGTGCCCCTGATGTGCTCGCACTGAGCTGCAGGCTTCGGAGATGGGAGATGAAAGTGGTGTAACTATGGTCTTGCTCTTAAGAAGTGTTTTGTGTTTGCACTGGTGCTGGCCTGTAGGTCTGTGCATGTGTGAACACCACTCATTTGTTTGTTTCATTCTTTCATTCATTCGACAAATGTTTGCTGAGCCCTTGGCTACTACATCCAGGAACTATGCTAAAAGCTGGGCATGTGGTGACCTATATGCAAAACGGGGCTGCCCTTAAGGAGCCACCATCCTAATAAAGGGGACAGGTAAGAAACAGGTAAACACACAGAGAGAGAGAGACAGAGACTTGTAAGTGAAATGTGCTTTGAAGGAAATGAAACAGCACCAGGGAGCAGAGAATGCTGGAAGTGCCATCTGAGATGGGATGGGCTGCCCAGGTCAGGCAGCATTTTAGCAAAGACTTGCATGCACCAAAGGAGGGAGATCCAGGTACGTAGTTCTGGGCAGGTAGAGCCGCACGTGCAAAGGGCCTGAGGTCAGAAGTTCTTGGCGCATTTGAGGAAGACAAAGACAGCCAGTGTGGTTAGAGTGCGCTGGGAGGGAGAGGAGGCTGGTGCTACAGGCAGGACCAGATCCTATAGCACCGTGACTAGTTCTCGGGGCAGGGCTGTGTGGGGAGGAGGGACTCCTCCCAAAGCTTCCCGTGAGTGTCTCAGCGGCTCCTGAAGAGATGATAGTGATGATGGTGTTACTGGCAATTTGTACATTTTACAAGCTCCTTTTTACATGTTTATTCCTCACAGCATTTCTGGAGGGTGGGGGATTTAGGTATTTAGGTAAGACCCAGAGAGGCCAAGTAACTTGTCAAGGCTACCAGAAGTGGCAGGCTAGTGCTTGAACTTGGGTTCTGAGCTTCACGTACCTTGAGATGAGCTCAGCTTGACCTGCGCCAGCCTAGTGCTGTGGGCCTCAGGGCCGGAGTTCAGAACTGGGGGCCTCCTTGCCATCTCAGAAGACTGTGGAACTGATAGTCCAAGGGGTTAAGATTGACCGGATTGCTTCTACAAGCAGCTCAGGCAAATGGGACTGAGTCTGTTAAAAGCCGATTATCCAAACAGGATGGAGTTTTAATCAAATCTCCAACGCAGGGGGGAAGATGACCTGGCATAATCAGAGGAAAATGAAGAAGGGAGTGGCCTTTGGGTGGGCTGTCCACCTTCACCCGTGGAAGCCAGAGAGGGAGGAAGCAGGATGATTTTCTCAGCAGAATCTGGGAAAATGTGGCTCCGCATAGCCTTGGCCTGCATCTGTGTTAGGCCTTGGTGGGGCTCAGACGGCAAGTGTCCTGGAAATGGGGGGCCTGGCTGAGCTGGGATTCAAGAAGTAGGAGCTCCTGAGTGTCATGGATCATCGTAAAGGGAAAGACTGAAGGATGGTAGGAAAGCCTGAGGAGCTGGGAGCAGACAGTGTTTGGAAGGGCCACCCTGGAGTAGATGCTCAGTAAACAGCAGTGAACTGGGAATAAGCTACAGTGCAGAATTTGGACTCCGCCAGACTGAGTTTGGATGCACGTCTCCCTGCCAGTAATGGCGGTTCGCAGAACGTTTTGCCCATCCCCACCTTCCTTCCTTTGTCCTTGCGTTGCGCAGAGCCGCAGTGAGGGTGATGTGTGGGGCAGGCACTGTTGCCGCAGGGCAGTGACTTGGCTGATGGCGTGTCCTTCACCTTTGTGGTCTCCTTTGCAGCCCCTCCCACCTTTACAGAAACACCCCCCCAGTACATCGAGGCCAAGGAGGGTGGTAGTATCACCATGACCTGCACAGCTTTTGGGAACCCCAAGCCCATTGTCACGTGGCTCAAGGAGGGGACACTCCTCGGTGCTAGTGGGAAATACCAGGTGAGTGTGGTTCTAGGTTGGGGCCACTGAAGTCTGTTTTCCAGGGCAGCCTCCCACTGCAGCTGACCCCTGATGCTACATGCACAAGCACAGGGAAGGCTGGAAGGCCATGGCCTGGCTCAACTGCAGGCGTCTCTGTGTCACTGGCGGGAGATGGGCAAGGGGGCATCTGCCCTTCGTGTCCCCCAGATGCATGTGTCCCTACGGTCATCTCCACCTTAGCATCTCTGACTGCATCTCCCTGTTGGAGGGTAGCAGCGGTGGGTGCGAGTGTGGGTGCTGAGCTCCATCTGTTTCGGGCCCCAGGTGAGTGATGGCAGCCTGACAGTGACATCGGTCAGTCGGGAGGACAGAGGTGCCTACACCTGTCGAGCGTACAGCATTCAGGGGGAGGCTGTCCACACCACCCACCTGCTTGTCCAAGGTAGGAGCCATTTCCTCCGCCTCTCCACCCCCGGACGCGTGCGGGGATGTCCAGCCCGGCTGAGCTACGGAGGGCATTTTCCCAGGGCTCATCTGGGGCTAGGTGGAGGTGCAGGTGGCCATGAGGACCTGTGTGGGGCCCCTGTGTGCCGCCTGCTATCCTGGTCAGAGCTCCCGCACTGGCTGCCTGGGAGAGGGCCAGGCCCACAGGCCGTGGCCGGGCACCACATGGCGTGGCAGAGAGGCCCCTGCTGTGTGGGTTTCTGGTTTCTCCTTCTGTTCAGATAGCATCTCTACCATATCTCCGCCTCCCTGGGAGAGGAGACCTCCCTCGGGTCGTCTATCCATTAGTGACGGCATCAATAAATAAAGATAGAAACTCAATCCAAGCCCCAGACGTTTAAATAACACAGTGGGCATTTGCAGAGCTGGGGTCTGTATAGTCAGCACAGGGAGATGCCAGTCTGCCCTGCCTGGAGCCTCAGAGTCCCCCAAGAGGGGCCAGGAACTGAGCAGGATGGGGCAGCGTCCAGGCCAGGGGGGTCTCCACCCTGTGCTGAGCTCGGCCCCCTGCTTAGCCCCCCCAACCCTGCCTCCTGGAGGAACTCTGGGGTTGGGGGGTTGGTGGTGGCTGCATGTTCCTCCTGGCTATGAGTGTCAAGCAGCAGCCAGGGCCAGAGGTCCCTCAGCAGCCTGGATGGAAGCTGTTCCCTCTCAGGGGAGACTTGGCCACAGCTGCCCTCTCTGTCTGTGCAGCCAGCACCAGGACTGTTGGACTTTCACCCTCTGCTTACTCCTCGGCCCCTGCACCCCCAGCTGCCCTCTTGATTTCTGGCTGGGGAGCAGCATACGGCCCTGACTCCTTGAGACTGGAGTATTCCTTGTTCTAGATTTGAAAAGAGTTGCCTTTCTCCCTGCCGCATCTCTGGCTTGGGCTCTGCTGGGAGAAGGCGGGCAGGAAAGGGGTGTGTGTGGCGGCTGGTCTGGGGAGCTAGGTGCAGGGGCCAGAAGGCGGGCAGGAAAGGGATGTGTGTGGCGGGTGGTCTGGGGAGCAGGTGCAGGGACCAGAAGGCGGGCAGGAAAGGGGTGTGTGTGGCGGCTGGTCTGGGGAGCAGGTGCAGGGGCAGGGGCAGTGGACGGGATGCCTGAGCACAGACAGCATCTGGAAGCGTCTCCATGACAGCCGCCCCCATCGCAGGGTTCAGGGCACCCCTTATTGAGGCACTGAGGGCTCCCAGGAGGCCTGGGTGCTGCTGCCGTCCCTGATCAGGCGAGGTGAGGTTTGTTCCCTGCTCTCCCCAGGGCCCCCTTTCATCGTCTCCCCTCCTGAGAACATCACCGTCAACATCTCCCAGGATGCTCTGCTCACCTGCCGGGCAGAGGCGTATCCGGGCAACCTCACCTACACCTGGTACTGGCAGGACGAGAACGTCTACTTTCAGAAGTGAGCGCCCTGCTCTGGCTTTTCAATGAGGTCACCACCCTGGTCCCCACGGGCAGGGCCCCTGAGCAGAAATTGCATGGGCAGGCTGCCCACGGCTCCTGGAGCTGGGGGAGGTGGGCGATCTGGTTCGTGTGTCTCACATGCCAAGGCCAGGGTCTGCATGGAGGGACCCTGGGGATGCCAGGGGCACGGGGTCTCCATGCCACATCTGGGGCAGTGATGGTGACTGTGTGTCTGTGGCAAGACCCCCTTCTGCTCACCCAATCCCCTGTCCCCGTGCCGCTTTGCAGTGACCTGAAGTTGAGGGTGCGCATCCTAATCGATGGGACCCTGATCATCTTCCGGGTGAAGCCGGAGGATGCTGGGAAGTACACCTGTGTGCCCAGCAACAGCCTGGGGCGCTCCCCCTCCGCCTCAGCGTACCTGACGGTGCAGTGTGAGTAGGGGTGCGGAGGAGCCTGGGTGGTGGGGCTTCCAGAAGGTTCTGGTGTTAGCCAGACTGTAGGCTGGAGGGTAGAAAAGACCAAGCATCATTTGGGGGTGTGTGGGTGGAGGAATGAATGAGGGAAAAAGGAGGGACTACTGGAGACGAGGCCGAGGCCCTGGCCAGTCGGGGTGGACCAGCTCCTACTTCGTTGGCCAGGCGTCGCTGTTCAACCAGTGCATCTCATCAGCTCAGTGCAGGCTGCACTCAGGAAGACACCTTCGAGCAGTTCCTTCTGAACGGCGTTCCTCGGGCTGAAGGCTGGCCTGCACCTCTGTGGCCAGAACCAATTGCTCTCTGATGCTCTTTTCTCAGGTGTCTTACGGAGCATAGCCCAGGCCCACACAGGGTTAGGTTTCTCCTAGCCTTATTCCCTGCCTTTCCACACTGTGTCTGTGTCGGGGGTGATGTGCTGCAGCTCCTATGCCCACTCACTCTGGCTTCTGTGGCCTCTCCTCTTGGGTGGCTGGAGATCCAGATGAATGAGCTGCTCCTCACCCAGATGTTCAAGGGCTTTTGTGCAAGTACCACCATTCAGCTTGCTGATCTTTAATACTGAGTGGCCAGTTGCTTTCCCGCCCCCTGGCAAGCTGAGCCCTGAGACAGAGAAGGATGAGTAATGAGGAGTAATGTCCTCCTTTTGATTTGTGGATGGCCCTGTCACTCAGGCAACAAAGGCTGGCATTGTTGCTGTAGACAACAGACTCTCCCTCATTTGCCGGCTGGTGTGGGCAGATTGCTCACACCCAGTGACAGGGAGTGGCAGGGGTGAGAAGTGGAACAGTCTGGAGATGAGACTGGGGTCAGTGTATGAGCTGAGGACAAGTGGAGAATGGCTGGTGGCCCTGGAGGTGGAGCTGGTCCGACTACTGCCCAGAGCTGGATGTGGACGTTCCACTATTGGCTGCGCCTGCTGAGCCCTGTTGGACCCCTAACCTTGCAGTCTCACCCTTTCCTCTCTATGGAGTGCATCGCCTCTCTGCTTCTGCCGTCAGCCACTTAAAGGACTTTTGGTGTGCTGTATCCCCAGGCCCAAGCTTTAGAGAGCCGTGAGGCCCAGGACAACAGATCTCGCTCCCCAGACCTGCAGCGGGAAAAAGCGAGTCGAGAAGTTATTCATACGTGACTTAGGATGTGCCCAAGCTGTGCTGGGGTGGGCAAGAACTGCAGGAAGGAGAGACCCGTCCACCACAAAGGTGCGCCCCGTCCCTCTGTGCTGGACGCAGGCTGTGCCACCTGGCACGGAGGTGGCCATGGTGGGGCAGGAGGAGCCAACAGGAGGTGGCCTTTGGAAGACGAGCTGGCCAGGATGAAGGCCCCTCCTCGAAGCCATAGGCCATCTGTCTTTCTGGAGACATGTTTTGGTTTTCCCTGTCTCTCCCCAGCGCCAGCATCACCACCCACTCCCCCTTGTCCTTTTTCACCTCCTTCCTGTCTTCAAAGAAAATCCAGGGGGTTGAGATTTACAGGTGGGTGAGACAAGGATTTTTATTTCTGCTAAAAAGCAGTGTTCAGAGTATTTCCCATTCATAAACCCTTTGAAAACCTTGGAGAAAAGAAAAAAAAACTCTACCATACAAAAGTAGGAAGCTATGTCTAAATATATAACTCGGCCTGGTATTTATGTAATGCTGTTCTCTGAAGAGCTCAAAATGCTTAAAAGATACCAGCTCATTCATCCTCACTGCCTTCCTAGTTCTGGATCCTTCTCCTCCGTAGCCCTCAGGGGAAATAGGGGAGTACTGAGAGGAGGTGACTCAGCCTGCATCACAAGAGGTGTGAGGTTCTTCTTGCTCCTCCAAGAGCCAGGGTCTTGCTCTGTCATCAAAGTTGGAGTGCAGTGGTGCCATCACGGCTTACTGCAGCCTCAAACTCTTGGGCTCAAGTGATCCCCCTGCCTCAACTTCCAGAGTAGCTGGGACCACAGGTGTGTGCCACCATGCCCAGATAATTCAAAATTTTTTTTTGGTAGAGTTGGAGTCTCGCTAAATTGCCCAGGCTGGTCTTAAATTCCTAGCCTCAAGCAGTCCTCCCACCCCTGCCTCCAAAAGTGTTGAGATTACAGGTGTGGGCCACTGCACCTGGCCTGATTCTGCATTTCAACTGCAGAATCAGATGGGGAAACTGAATCTAAGGAAGGCTGGACAACCAGCAGAATGGGGAGGAAAAGTATCCGCTTTGTGGTTAAGCCTATGATAGTGTTCTTCTTTTGGTTTAGGATGTAGAGAGGAGGTACTGCTTGTTGCTCAGAAGACTTTGGGATAAGGAGCTGTTGGGAAAGGGTGTGGGCGAATGCTAGTTTCGAGGCTCGGGGTCTAGGAACTGGGGGAAATGGGCACTGAGAGACCTCGTTCAGCGGGTGAGGTCCATGGCAGAAGCATGATGGGCACTGAGGATGGGAGCAGGCTCAGACGTGCCTTTGAGTGCCTCCAGACATTCAGAACCGAAGTTCCGAGTACCTGGGCTGGTGCATGGGCTGCCTCCGGCCTGGATTCTCACCTTTCTTCCCTGTGTCTGTCTGCTTTCCCACCTGTGCTTCCTCTGTGCAGACCCAGCCCGTGTCCTCAACATGCCCCCTGTAATTTATGTGCCCGTGGGGATCCATGGCTACATCCGCTGCCCTGTGGATGCAGAACCACCAGCCACCGTGGTCAAGTGGAACAAGGACGGCCGCCCCCTGCAGGTCGAGAAGGTGCTAGAGAGATGCGTGTTGGGGGATGGAGTGAGGGCTCCCCCCAGTACTGTGATGCCACCTTGGGCTGTGGATTTCTGTCAGGACTCATGGCCCCTTCCAAAAGCCCTGGGCATACAGAGAGCTGCTTCCGTAGGGGTCTCTGGTCTCCGGGGGTCTGTGGGTACCACCCACCCCAGGCTGGAGCTGCATGCCATCCCACGTGCTGCCTGGCCCAGCTGGGACCCAGCCTGGGATGGAGCATGGAGTCTCTGACCAGCGTTCCCTGCTCTATCATCTGTGTCTGGCAGAACCTGGGTTGGACCCTGATGGAGGATGGCTCCATTCGAATTGAGGAGGCCACAGAGGAGGCTCTTGGCACTTACACCTGTGTGCCTTACAACACCCTGGGGACCATGGGCCAGTCTGCCCCTGCGAGGCTTGTCCTGAAGGTGAGGTCCTGGGGCTGTGACCGCCTCCATGAGCTGGGCCCCTGGATCCCCGGCCTCATGAGGGTGCCTGTGCTTTCCTCCCCAGGACCCCCCCTATTTCACGGTGCTACCAGGCTGGGAGTACAGGCAGGAGGCCGGCCGGGAGCTGCTTATCCCCTGCGCGGCTGCGGGGGACCCCTTTCCTGTCATCACGTGGAGAAAGGTAGCTGGGCTCTGGAGCTCCTGGGGCTGTGGGGAGGTGTGAGGACACAGCGAGCAGTTCTATTCTGGACCTGCCCTGACCAGGCTGGATGCCGAGCAGTGAGCTGACCCTGAAGAGCAGCAGCACTCAGGAGGAGGGCAGCACGGGTGGGCCGGGGTCTCACGCGCGTCCTTCCCATCCACTTTGGGCTTCTCTCCTCACCCCCATTTCTATTCCCGCCCTCTTCCCTGCCCCTTGTTCACCAAGGTAGGGAAGCCCAGCAGAAGCAAGCACAGTGCCCTGCCCAGTGGGAGCCTACAGTTCCGTGCCCTGAGTAAGGAGGACCACGGGGAGTGGGAATGTGTTGCCACCAACGTGGTCACGAGCATCACTGCCAGCACCCACCTCACCGTCATCGGTACGTGTCTGACAGGGCGGTGGGGCCAGAACAGGCTGGCTGGGGGTGGGGTGCTGGACGCTGGGAGCATCCCCTGGTGGCCACTGCACTCTTCGGGCATCCTTCCTAAGTCCGTCCAGCCCTGAACCCCAAGTCTAGCACCTGCAGCCTTTGCCCCTGTGGGCTCTGTCAGGGAAGGGCAGCATGGCTCCTGTCCTCGGGGAGGTCTTTTTGGGGACAGGCCTGATGTCCACAGCAGCCCACCTGGGAAAGAGACGGCTGTGTGGCTAGAAGGGACTACAGAGCCTTTAAGGGCCTTAGGGAAAGCTGGAGGACTGGAATGAGAGAGACGGGGACTGTGCAGCATCTCAGATAAGGGCAGAGCTGAGACCTGCAGGCCAGGCCTGGCGTGCGGAGGCTGGGCAGGAGGAGGTTACTGGTGTTCTGTGTCTGGGCGTTCCTGTTTCTGATTGCCCAAGGCGCGTGTCCCAGGACCTTCGCCTGGACCCTCTCAGCCTGTCCTGGGTCCTGATGGCTATAATCAGTCACAGGCAACGCTTTTTGAGCCTTTACCACCAGTTTTAGGTTCCATTCTAAGTGGTCTGCACAGCTCGTCTTTCACAACTCGGGAGGTGCGAGCTGAGCTTTCCCTAGTGTGTATGTTCCTCGAAGCAGAGGTTGGCGTGACCCGAACGCTTTCTCCGGCATCACATGGTTAAGAAGTAGTGGGTCCGGGAATCGAAGCCAGGATGAGGCTCCTGACTGCTGTGCTGTGCTGCCCACACGCCGGCATTGGGGAGTCTCCTGAGGCCAGAGAACCTTACAGGAGGGGACTCTGTGGCTGTGCCTGCGACCTTAGGAGTGTTTCTGTGCTTACCAGAGAAGCACAGGATTTGGGCCAGGACGAGGAGGGCTCTGGTTTCTATTGGACCCATTCCTGATGCTATGTGATCTCCTAGTTGGACTAGACTGCACAGTGGGACAGACTTCCTGCTCCAACCCCACTAACCAGTAGGATCAGGGGAGTCAGCACCTAAGAGCACCCCATCGCCCCTATCCCTTCACTTGCAATATTGCGCTCCGCTGCCATGCACTTCAGCCTCTCAGGTTCCCCACAGCGAGACGGTGGGCACCCAGCCACGTGGCTGAGTTCTTTTCAGTCTGAGAGGTCTCCACTTGATCTCCAGGCACCAGCCCCCATGCCCCGGGCAGTGTCCGGGTCCAGGTCTCCATGACAACTGCCAACGTGTCCTGGGAACCAGGCTATGATGGAGGCTACGAGCAGACATTCTCAGTTTGGTACGGACCTCTGTGAGTCACCCCGGCATGCTTTGCTCTCTGCTTCTCCCCTCCCACATCTGCCTGCAGGCCACCCTGGGTGGGGGGAGGTAGGAGGAGGCTGCAGTTCCTGGCCCTGCATAGAGTGAGGTGGGTTGAGACAGTGATGAGGTCCTTGAGGGTGACGGGAGGGGTCGAAGGGACTCTGGGCATGGCTGTGTCCTTGTGGCCTGAGGGGTCTGGGCCTCTCTGTGCCTTCTCCCTGCTCATCTACTGCCTCATTTTGTGTCCTGCTTCATCCTCTGGATTCCTCTGGAGCCTGGAAGAGACTTCTGCCCTTCAAGGGCTTTGTGAAATTGCCCAGCCTTAAGTGTAGAGTCTAGTTTTTAGAGCTTAAATTTTTTTTTGTATTTTTGTATTTGTAGTTTTTGTGGGTACATGGTACATATATTTATAGGTATGGGGTACATGAGATATTTTGATACAGGCAG
Source organism: Chlorocebus sabaeus (assembly GCF_047675955.1). Taxonomy (NCBI): domain Eukaryota; kingdom Metazoa; phylum Chordata; class Mammalia; order Primates; family Cercopithecidae; genus Chlorocebus; species Chlorocebus sabaeus. The sequence goes on along the minus strand of NC_132904.1, from coordinate 129,584,318 downwards.
GCAATGTGTAATAATCGCATAGAGGTAAAGGGGTATCCACCCCTCAAACATCTGTCCTCTGTGTTCCAACAATCCAATTATACTCATAGTGATTGAAGAATGTATGATACATTATTGTTGATTATAATCCTCTGTTGTGCTGGCAAATACCAGGTCTTACTGGTTCTTTCTCACTATGTTTTGTACATGTTCACCCTCCCCACCTCCTGTGGTCTAGTTTTTATTCTGTCTCTTCCCCAGTGGCCACAGAAACTGGTGTGGAGAGGTGATGCTCACTTCCCGGCCTTGGGGTCAGCCCCTGCTTTTTCTCTCTAGGACCATGTGTTTCTCAATTGTTTTCATTCCTCTGTTTTCAGTTTAGCCAGATGCAGTGATTTGAGATCTTTGCGCAAACCTTACGGTAGATAGAGATCTCAAAAATGTGCCAAGCGGGGTGAGGGCAGGAGGCACAGGAGGGGAGGAGACAGAAGCCTGGCTGACTCCTCCCATCCCCCCAGGGCTGCCCCTCCCCACACTCCTGTCTGAGTCAAGAGTGGCAGCCACCTACCCTGCCCCAGGTGTGACAGCCTTGAGCTAGGAGGGTGAGCCCCTCAGTGCCTTCTTTTAGACCTGTCTCGCCTGCACGTGTCTCTCCAGCCAAGCTAACTCGAGCCTGGGGAGGAGGAAAAGGCAGGTGCCAGAGGCAGCTCAGGGGGTTCAGGGAGACCCCTTTATCCACTTCTCAGCAGCAGGGGAAGTTGAGAGGGGAACCTGCCCTGTCTCCCATCACGGTGGTTCGGTAGCTGCTTCTCAGACAGAGTGTCCTGGGTGTCTTGATTCTGAGTTGGAAAACTGCACCTAGATGATGGGAGTTGCAGCAGCTCACCTCCTATCCCTTTACTCTGTTCCTCCCGCAGCAGCGTGGGGGCCCTAACCAGCCTGCCCGGTGGCTGCTGCGAGACTGGTGCTGCTCAGCGCCTTGGTGGCCAGGGTGGGACATTTGGTGTGGCCAAGCTGTCATTGGAGATGCCTGGGTGGGAGGTCTGGACATCCGACCAGGGGGCTCAGGCATGGACTGGGGCTCCCCTGCTGCCTGCGGCGCTGCTCCACGCTGCTGTTCGTCTGCACTGCTTTTCCACACGTGGCTCCGCTGCTTTGTTGCCTGGGGCAGGGAAGGGCGGGGCCGAGGTGGGGATGTCTCCTTTCTTTCTGCCTGCCTCTAACTCTGTGTACTGACTCCGACGTTTGGCGCCGGCTTCTTTTTATTCTGCTTTCCGCTGCCTCAGTTCACCCTCCTGGGTTAGTGAGCCAGGAGCCTGGGAGCGGGTCCTGGAGGGCACCCACCAGGTTACAGCTCAGGGCTGCAAGGAGAGAGCCAGTCCCACGGGGCCATGTCTCCTCCTTGTGGTGACGTAGTGGCACTGCACCCATAGCCCACTGGCTTTGCTGGGAGTTGGGAGCTTGTGGAACAAGGGAACACCCTCGGCCCTGTCTTCCTACTCTCCATGCATAGTGTGACCTTCCTGATGTGACTTCGAACCCTTACGGCCTTAGGGATCCTGGCCCCACTGTGGGGAAACCCCTGGTCATTGTGGTCTTATACCCCGGACATCTCAGATGACTCAAGTCTGATTGGATGAATGAGCCCTGTGGGTTACCCGAGGCCCTACTTTGGCTGTCCCTGGGGGTGTGTGCAGCCAGGTCTCCTGGGCTCCTTCCCTCATCCCACCACTGTTGAACTGCTTCTCCCCACACCCCAGTGTCCTTACTCTCCCCAGGCAGAGCTTGTTCTTAGGGTTTTGACCAGGGTGGGATTCTGCTAGTGCAGCTGGTTATCAATTGGACCAGTGTCCTGAGCATGACTTGCACCTAAAGGCCCCTCTGGTAGAAAAGGTGCCAGCTGTGGTTGGTGACCCGGCATCAGGAGGATTGGCACAGTCAAAGCTGGGCAGGTCATCCACTCTGGGCCATGCCCTCTTCTTGCCCTTGAACCTGGGAATGCCAGGCCCACCAGTGCCTTCTCCCTGAGCACCCTGCATGCACCCTCTTCTCTCCAGTGTAACCCACCCCGCCCCTCGTCCCCTATCTTGTCTCTCTCTTTTGGCCAGGATGAAGCGGGCACAGTTTGGGCCCCATGACTGGCTGTCCTTGCCAGTGCCGCCAGGACCCAGCTGGTTGCTGGTGGATACCCTGGAGCCTGAGACAGCGTACCAGTTCAGCGTCCTGGCCCAGAACAAGCTGGGAACCAGCGCCTTCAGTGAGGTGGTCACTGTGAACACTTTAGGTGAGGGCCCGGGGTGGGATGTTGGGAGCTGGGGTTGTAGAGGTGGTGGCGGCAGTGGCCCAGGCAGCTAGCAGTTGGTTTCCTGTGTGCCAGGTACCTTGCTGAGTGTTCCATGGAGCCATGCTGTCTGATCTCCCCATGAGGATTTGTGTGGCCTCTGTGGGGTTTGCTGGCCCCGCATCAGAGTGCTGTTGGCCGAGTTCCTATTGCTTTTTCAGATGGAAGAAAGACACTTAGAATTTTCTCTTTCCTTGTCAGGCCACGTGTTTGCCACTTCTGTGGCTTTCAGGGGAGATTGGGCATCCTCCCTCCTTGACAGCGCCTGCTGGTTCTTGCCTTTGGCCCAGCCTCACTGGCTGGTAGGCATGTGGCTGCCTCCCGCTGTGGAGTCTTCCCAGTCACCTTCCTGGAGGCAGTCTCATACTCCTCCCTGCCTGGCCACAGTTGTGTTTGCTCTGCTCTGGAGCCAGAGAAAGGGCCGCTGTGAACAGGCTTTTCCTAGGTGGTGTGGGTGGCCCGACTCCAGCCCCTTTCCCAGAATTCGCTCCTGAGCTTCCGCCAAGGTAGACAGCAGTCTGGGATGCTCACCTCCAGTCCTTGGCACCTCTGTGGGGCCTCGTGTTGACCCCAAGCCCCGGCCAAGAAGGGAATGGAAGGAGCGACTGCTGTGCTGTGAGAAAGAAGATATCCCTAGCTCCCTGGAAGAGCACAGGAGATACTTTGATAACATTTAATTATTCCTCCTTCTCCATAGTTCCCATTTCTCTTCCCTTTCGAAGTACACGATTCCCTCATGTATGCTCTTTAGACGTACTCTGAAGACAGAACCCTGAAGCCCTGGGCCCCCAGGCCCTGACTCTGCTTCCCTCTGGGCCCTGACATGTGTGTACGGGAATGTGGGAGTGCGGCAGCCGCCCTGGGCCTTGCTGATACGCTGTGGTTCTTCTCCCTCCCCTGCTGCAGCATTCCCTATTACAACTCCAGAACCCCTGGTGCTGGTCACCCCACCGAGGTGCCTCATAGCCAATCGGACTCAGCAGGGTGTGCTCCTGTCCTGGCTTCCGCCTGCCAACCACAGCTTTCCCATCGACCGCTACATCATGGAGTTCCGCGTCGGGGAGCGCTGGGAGATGCTCGACGATGCCATCCCCGGCACTGATGGAGAGTTCTTTGCCAAGGATCTGTCACAGGTGAGGGCCTTGCTCTTCCTTGCTGCTGCTTCCCAAATCCTGGAAGTGACAAGACTCCAGAGGCACTGGAAGCTTTGAGTGACCAACTTTGAGTGTGTGAGGCCAGCCCCATACTGTACCTCCTCACCACTGGTCCTGGGTGATCCCAGACTCGCTACCAAGGCCTGGACTCCTCAGATCATGATCCACAGACTTGGGGCCAGCTCCGGGGCAGCAGGGACCTGTGTTCTATTGAGGGCCTCAGCACTGCCACAAACTGGGCAGGGCAGGCTGAGAGGCCGGCAGGCATAATCACAGCACTGACCCCAGCCCCTTGCTGAGCCTAACCTGGGATGGGCAGAGAAATTCCAAGAAGAATTCTCTTCTAGGTTTGTCCAGGGAAGGACCCCTCCTCCAATAATTTAGAGTCCCTGGAGGAAAGTGCATTATCCGTTTTTCCAGTAGCCCTGTTAAACTTGGATATCTAGCTGGGGAGAGGAAGCAGATGGTTTCGTAAGATACAATCTCATCTATCTTTCTGTCTTCCTTCCTGGACACTTATTTATTAATAGTGGTTCCTGGAGTGGGCTCCCAGTGGCCCTGGAGAGCCTGTTGCACATATCTCTTCCCAGCACTTTTGGTGACCTCACATTCGTAGCTTGAAGTCAGCCATTGTAAGAGTTGTTTACACCACAGCAATTGGCCAGTGCTACCATCACTTAGCATTAGACGCTTAGCAGTCCTCTCGTGCTTTGGGCACCCTGCCCTTTGCAAGGCTGTGTGCAGGATGAGTGTTTGTGGGGATAGTGGTCATCTCAGGTCCCTCGGCTGACTGGGTATTGTCCCTGGTGCTGTAGGACACGTGGTACGAGTTCCGGGTTCTGGCCGTCATGCAGGATCTGATCAGCGAGCCCAGCAACATCGCCGGCGTCTCCAGCACAGGTATTTTGGGTTGAGGGTGCTCTTGCAACTCTAGGGACGTAAGCCCCAGAGCTGCATGGGGGTCGTTTTGTGAAATAGCGACTCTACAAGGAGAGGCTGGATTGGAAACTAAGGAGGTGCCTGGTTGCAGCAGCTGTGTGAGTCGTAGCCTTTCTTAAGCCCACCAAACCCATATTTCCATGATGCGTGCCATTTCGTGAAGCTCAGAAGCTGAGTTTCTGACACTTGTATAAGACAGCCACAGAAATAAATTCAAGTAATCTTCTCATTATAGTAGTCAAAAAGGACTTGATTGAAGTGCTATTTGCTGTACATTTTCAGTTTCCTCTTGTGGGGGAGGGGCTGTGAATCGGAGGAAACAACAGGTCAACTATGTTTATCGAATGCTTGTGATAGACTTCTTTCTAATTATGTGGGTTTTATTTGGAAAATTGTTGTTTGGTGTTTTCCTCCCTTCCTTCCTCTCTCTAGATTTTTAAGGCTAAATAAAGCCAACCCCCTAGCATTTTCTCCATTTATCTTTCTTTCTCTTGGCCCTGGTCCCATTTCTACACATCTTCTCTCCAGCCATAGTTCCTAAGACATAGCAGGGTTCCTCTGCCAGTGAAGCGATGTCTTTGGTACGGAAAAAGGCTCTTGCTTATAAGCAAGTGATGGCATCATTTCCTCGGGCACTGCTCACCCAGAGACTCCTGGGACCAGGTGGCAGCGACCTCGTCTGAGGAGCTCATGCGGCAGGACTTGTAGAGTTGGGGAAGTGCTGGTGTGGACACACTGCAGGGAGCATGAGAGCAGGGGTGGGTGTGGAGTGCGATTTCTGCTTTATACATTAGGCACCAACGGGCTTTAAAAAAACAAAGTTGTGTCCTACAGGTAGCAGAACCCACAGTCCTTCTTGACTTCTCTCCGGGGAATAGACTCAGAGTTGGAGGAACAGGGATGAGAGCTTGCAGCCAAGGCTGGAGCTGAAGAAGGGGTGTTGTGTGGGCCCACCCCTGACAATTCTCTGCTCAGTAGCTCTCTGCCAGTTCCTGGCAGGAAATGTGCCTCATCAGACCCTTCCACATGGGAGAAGGAGGAGGCAGCAGCCTCAGCATTCCCTGTATTAGGTCCCCCATTTCCAAAGGCTGTAGCTTTCATTTTCCCCTCAGACAATCAGCATCATCTGGATTATTTTTATCCATTATTATTATCAATGCAGCAATGAATTCTGGCCAAATACATTACAATCTATCGATTTTGCCTTTGCTGAACCTAAGCAGTGGCACTTACATAACTTTCCATTGAGTATAAGAAGGTAGGCTGGGGTCTGGTCTTGGCTCGGTCATAACAAGCTCTGTGGACTTGGGCAGGAAACGAGGACGTTCAGTTCTTTACAGTGAAACAAGAGATTTGGCTCCATCTCTGCTGTCCCTGCCAGCTCTAGGGTACTTCCGTACCTGAGATGACCAGGGTGCGAATCTTCAGGACATTGCATGCCTGTGCTAGAAGGGGTTAAATACATTTCGACCTGAATTTTGTAGTAATAATCCCTCTTCCTGCGGTAGTATTTTATCCTCAAGTTGCCTTCACACCTGGGCTCTCCTTTTGTAGAGACAGCGTGGTGTGAGGCAGGAAATCCCAGACTGGGAGCAGGCAGCTGCATTCTGGTTTGGGCACTGATGGCAATATTCACATAAGCAGGTCTCTCCAACTCAGCGGATCAGAGCCCTTTCATTTAGAGAATGAGAACAGTATGTGTGCTCTGTGTACCTCATGGGGTTAACATGAGAAGAGCTGATAACGTGCATGAAGGTACTTTGCAGAAGGCAGAACCCTAGATAAGTATAGATTACTCTTGAAGTCATCATCCCCATGGGGGTAGGAATAGATGTTTTCTTGTTTATACCCTCTGGAGAGACTGACGTCTGTAGACTCTCCTATCTTCTTCCTCTTCGTGACACCATCCAGACCTCCTCAGTGCTAGAGTTCAGCTTGGAGCCTGAGCCTTGATACTGTCTGTTCTACAAAGGCAGGGTGAAACACTTGGGGACTGAAGCTCGGAGCAGGTGAGGTCCCGGGGAAGGATGGGCTCATGAGTGCTCCCCACCCTCCCTGCAGACATCTTCCCGCAGCCGGACCTGACCGAGGACGGGCTGGCGCGGCCTGTGCTGGCGGGAATCGTAGCTACCATCTGCTTCTTGGCAGCTGCCATCCTGTTCAGCACCCTGGCTGCCTGCTTTGTCAACAAGCAGCGCAAGCGTAAGCTCAAGCGCAAAAAAGGTGGGTGTCTGTCCCCTTCCCTTGCTCTCCCTGGTCCGGTTTCAAAAGCTCCCCATCAAGAGAGATGGACCAATTTTAGCATGGCCCCCCTTGGAAATAGGGACATTGAGATCTTGTGGGTAGAGCTGCCAGTGAGACTTGATTTGAAGGTGGGGGTAAGAAGCAGGGGTGTCGGGGAGAGGCTGCTGGGGCCCAAGCTAACATGAAGGCAGGGGCCAAAGGTGCCCCCTGTGAGCAGCTCCTTCCCCGCGCGGCGGCGCTCCGGGGCCCTGTCAGCTCCTTCCCCGCCCGGCGGCGCTCCGGGGCCCTGTCAGCTCCTTCCCCGCGCGGCGGCGCTCCGGGGCCCTGTCAGCTCCTTCCCCGCGCGGCGGCGCTCCGGGGCCCTGTCAGCTCCTTCCCCGCGCGGCGGCGCTCCGGGGCCCTGTCAGCTCCTTCCCCGCGCGGCGGCGCTCCGGGGCCCTGTCAGCTCCTTCCCCGCCCGGCGGCGCTCCGGGGCCCTGTCAGCTCCTTCCCCGCGCGGCGGCGCTCCCGCCCTGTCAGCTTCTTCCCCGAGCGGCGGCGGCGCTCCGGGGCCCTGTCAGCTCCTTCCCCGTGCGGCGGCGCTCCGGGGCCCTGTCAGCTCCTTCCCTGTGCGGCGGTGCTCCCGCCCTGTCAGCTCCTGCAGATGAGCGTGCTGCGTGGTTGCTGGCTTGGCCTCAGCAGCCTCTCCCCTTCTCTTTCCTTCCAGACCCTCCACTCTCTATCACCCACTGCAGGAAGAGCCTGGAGTCTCCGTAAGTGTCTCTGATCCTGGGAGAACTGTGCTGTTCATGGCAGGGGGCACATAGGTAGACGGCTTGCCTCACCCAGCCCATATCAGTGTTTCTAAGCCATTTCTTCTGGATTGACCTGTGTGTTAATTGTACTTGCCCAGCCCCATCTCAGTGTTTCTAAGCCATTTCTTCTTAATTGCCCTGTGTGTTAATTGTAAGTTGTCCACACTGGTAGAGGGAGTGGCAGTGCAGATGATCCAAATTAGCCAGTAATCAGTTTCTCTTCAGCCTTGGAATGTATTTCTCTAGTGTTTTCCCACCCTAGCAGATTTGCCTCCTTAATATGTATTGCTTAAGTTGATATTAAAGTGAGCTTGCTTGCCTTGAAAAGGGGGGAATGAAGCTGGTGGTATGCTTAGAACACACCAGAGAGGGGGCAGGCCAGCACAAAAGTGGAGAGGTGGGTGTTCACTGGAAAGATGGATGATGCGGTGGGGGCCGGGTGCGGTGGCTCACACCTATAATCCTGGTGCTTTGGGAGGCTGAGGCGGGAGGATTGCTTGAGGCCGGGAGTTCAAGACCAGTCTGGGCAACATAGCAAGACCCCGTCTTTAAAAAAAAAAAAAAAAAAAGGAGGATGCACATCCAGACAGTGGAGAGTTGACCAAAGCATTTCACACCACGATACACAGCCAGTTTTCTTTAGCATGAGGATCCTGGGTGCTGGGTGGTTGCCAAGAGAGGGAAAGGAAGTCCTGGCCAGCACACTCCCCCACCTCATCCCCTCCTGGCTCTCACTCCTCCCTGCAGCTTGTCCTCTGGCAAGGTGAGCCCTGAGAGCATCCGCACACTCCGGGCGCCCTCAGAATCCTCGGACGACCAGAGCCAGCCTGCGGCCAAGAGGATGCTGAGCCCCACCCGCGAGAAGGAGCTGTCGCTGTACAAGAAGACCAAGCGGGCCATCAGCAGCAAGAAGTACAGTGTGGCCAAAGCGGAGGCCGAGGCGGAGGCCACCACGCCCATCGAACTCATCAGCAGAGGCCCTGATGGCCGCTTCGTGATGGACCCTGCCGAGATGGAGCCCTCTCTGAAGAGCAGGCGCATCGAGGGCTTCCCCTTCGCCGAGGAGACGGACATGTACCCCGAGTTCCGCCAGTCGGACGAGGAGAATGAGGACCCACTGGTGCCCACATCTGTGGCCGCCCTGAAGTCCCAGCTCACCCCTCTGTCATCCAGCCAGGAGTCCTACCTGCCACCACCAGCATACAGCCCTCGGTTCCAGCCCCGCGGGCTGGAGGGCCCCGGTGGCCTGGAAGGTCGGCTTCAGGCCACAGGCCAGGCCCGGCCCCCTGCCCCCCGGCCCTTCCACCACGGCCAGTATTATGGGTACCTCAGCAGCAGCAGCCCTGGGGAGGTGGAGCCGCCCCCATTCTACGTGCCAGAAGTGGGCAGCCCCCTGAGCTCCGTCATGTCATCCCCGCCCCTGCACACCGAGGGGCCCTTTGGCCACCCTACCATCCCCGAGGAGAATGGAGAGAATGCATCCAACAGCACGCTGCCCTTGACTCAGACACCTACAGGAGGGCGCTCCCCTGAGCCCTGGGGCCGGCCAGAATTCCCCTTCGGGGGGCTGGAGACCCCAGCAATGATGTTCCCCCACCAGCTGCCACCCTGTGATGTGCCCGAGAGTCTGCAGCCCAAGGCCGGCCTCCCCCGAGGACTGCCCCCCACCTCCCTGCAGGTGCCCGCAGCCTACCCGGGCATCCTGTCTCTGGAGGCACCAAAGGGTTGGGCAGGCAAGTCGCCTGGCAGGGGCCCTGTCCCAGCGCCCCCCGCCGCCAAGTGGCAGGACAGACCTATGCAACCTCTGGTAAGCCAAGGGCAGCTGCGACATACAAGCCAAGGCATGGGCATACCCGTGCTGCCTTACCCCGAGCCGGCTGAGCCGGGGGCGCACGGCGGCCCCAGCACATTTGGCCTGGACACCCGGTGGTATGAGCCCCAGCCCCGGCCCCGGCCCAGCCCCCGGCAGGCCAGGCGCGCCGAGCCCAGTTTACATCAAGTGGTGCTACAGCCCTCCCGGCTCTCACCTCTGACCCAAAGCCCCCTCAGCTCCCGCACTGGCTCCCCTGAGCTCGCCGCCCGTGCCCGGCCTCGCCCGGGCCTCCTGCAGCAGACAGAGATGTCAGAGATCACCCTGCAGCCTCCTGCTGCAGTCAGCTTTTCTCGAAAGTCCACGCCATCCACGGGCTCCCCGACCCAGAGCAGCCGCAGCGGGAGTCCCAGCTACCGGCCCGCCATGGGCTTCACCACACTGGCCACAGGCTACCCTTCCCCTCCACCTGGCCCCGCCCCTGCTGGGCCTGGGGACAGCTTGGACGTGTTTGGACAGACGCCTTCCCCTCGAAGGATGGGGGAGGAACTGCTCCGACCAGAGCCCCCACCACCCACGTTACCTACTTCAGGGTGAGTGCGCCGCCTCTTCCACCACCCGCACCTGGTCAACTTCCTTCCCCACCCGCCTCGCCCTGCCCTCCACCTCGTCCATCCGCCCGGCGACAGGGCTTGTGTGGACATGCTGCACCAGCATCCCTCGGGAGAGGAGTTCTGGCCGCCGCGGCATTGGCAGGGTGCAGTCGCTGGGGTGGAGCGGGCCCACCTGCCCAGGTGCCCTGCCAGGAGCATGAGGCATCTTCTCCAGCAAGCCCTGAGCTCTCAGCGGGCGCACCACCTACCAGGGAGCAGCGGATCACAGCGAGTGCCCTTGCGGGGGTGGACCCCGTCCCTCTTGGAATTGATGGCTCTCCGTGTCCCTGTGGTCCTGGCATCGGGCGGTGGTCCTGGCATCGGGCGGTGGTCCTGGGGGTTGCCCACACACCTCGTGTCTAGCCTTTTCTTCCCCGGCCCCTCCTCCTTGTTAAGCAGGACCCCGGAGCCTGACTTCTCCAGACCACCAGGCCAGGGGCCTCCTGTTCCCAAACTCCTGGCCCTTAGCAGCCCTAGTGAGCGCCGGACTCCAGCCCCCTCCTCAGCCTCTCCTGGAGGCCCAGAGAAAAGTGTCAGGCCTTGTGACCATGTGCAGGACACGTCCCCCACCCCCACCTGTATACCTCGCAGGAAGCTGCAGAGAGACAGACAGACAAGCTCCGGCTATCAGCCTGCCTGAGAGAGCGCTCTCTAAACTGTAGCAGCTGGTATTCCAGGTACCAGAGCCTGGACACCTGTCTATGCCTCTTCTTCTCTCATCCTTCTCCCCTGCCGTCCCCCCTCCTCCTCCCCCTGCCCCTCCTTCCTTCTCCAGTCAGTCTTTCTCTCTGCCTATCTTCCTTCCTCACCATCGTCTTTGGGTTGACCCGACTTGCTCAGAAGAACTGGCCACGCCTCTGTAGTGCCCCTGGATACCCCGTCCCCCCGCCCTCTTCTCTCTCTCTTTCTCTCTCTGGCTCCGTCCTTTGGTCTCTCTTCTTGATGTAGCCGCCTGTGGAGGGAGCAGAGAGTTCCAGAGGAGGCTGGCCTGGTGGTAGGCAGGATGGGAGGTGGTCGAGGAGGAGGGAGCCCAGCGCCCTCCCCCTGCCCCGTCCCCCACCCTCCCTGGTACCTGGAAGTACAAGGTCACCTCCCAGCCCCAGCCCCACCGCGGGCTGCTCCGGGGCGGTGAAGGGGGTGCGGAGCTTAGGGCGCAGGGAGGTGGAGGAGCCGCAGCCGCCGCCTCTGTCTGCGCGGGAGGTGCCGCGGCAGCCCTGTCTCTGTGCTTTGTGCGCGCTCAGCTCATCTGCTTCCTTCCATCGTGTCTGGGTCTCTGTCTCTCTCCTCGTCCCTCCCCCGCGCTCCGGCCTCGCCTGTCCGGTGCTCGCTGTGCCCCCCCCTGCTTCCCTCTGGGTGTGCGTGGGCGGTGCCCCCCGGCCGGTGTTGATAACTGCTTTGTTTCTGATTGATCTCAGCTATCTGGGCAGTGTTGTCGAGACAAGCCTCTCCTCAGCTCAATAGGTAAGGGAGCTCCTCGGCTGGGCGGGCGGGGGCGGGCAGGCGGACGGGGCTTCGGCCGGGCCATTGCTTCCTGGACAGGGGATCCAAACCATGTCCCCTCACCGCCCCGTGGGGTGGCCGCTGCCGCTCCTCGATCCCCACGGCTTCTGGGTTCCCCACATCGAGCCACGCTCGGCACCGCCTAGCTGCAGCTTCTGCCCCCCATCCCCATGTCCAGCCCCTCTAGAGCCCCCTGCGGCTCTCCTCACTCCGACGCCTTGCCAGCCTGCTGCCAGTACACCCAGGGCCTCCCACAGAAGCCCTGGGGCCCTGCATGCACCCCGAAGGGGCCCAGAACGCCCGAGATCTGCTTTGCATCTCTGCACCCTTGGGGACCTCTGTGGGGCCCCTCTGGTATCCAGGAAGAACCTCCCGTACCCTATTCTCCCAGCAGCCCCAGGCAGAGCATCCCTTCTCCTGGGGTGGTTGGCCCCTCACCAGCTTCTTGGGATCTTCGTGGTATTAGGCTCTCTCGAGGAGCACAAGGTTGGGATGAGCCCCACTTCTTCCCTGACAGTGGGGTCCTCCGCAGGGTCAGGTCCCTGCAGTCATGCTGTAGGGAAAGGGTCTTGGGAGGACCTCCCCAAGGGGAGGGGGCAGGCTTCCCCTGGGCAGACAGGCATTGAGCTGGCAAGAAGTGAAACCCCCCCAGGGACCAGCACTGTGTCCCTCCCTCTGCCCCCGCAGTCGACCTCTCCTTGAGTGTCCTTCCAGGTGGAAGCCAAAGGAACTTGGGCATTCAGGGAGCCTTTGAGTCCCTCACAGAGACTCAGGGCCACCCGAAGCTCGCTCCCTCTCACAGTAGCCTAACAAGGTGCTGCCTGTCGCCACGGACCCTCTGCCCTGTGCCTGGGCACACACAAGCATTGGGCACCTGCATGGGAGACAGCGAGCCTCCCGTCCAGGTGCTTCTGGCTTCCCAGGCGAGGAGATAGGTGCTTTCCCCACCTAGAGATGTCAAGGGAGGCTCATTTTCCTAACCAGGGCTATAATTCTCATTCAGTCCGAAGAGTGGCCTCCATAAAGAGGACTGCCCTGACATTTCTTTACCATCTGTAGCTATAAAATTGTCAGCAGCCCAGAGGCCCTGGAATTGTGGGTGAGGCTGTCTGGCATAGGGTGAGTGTGAGGAGGGCTGTCAGGCAGCGTTTACGAGCTCACCTGCTCCGGGGCCCTCTTGTGGCCATAGACCCATTGGTCTTCCACCTTCCCCATCTCCTTCCCTCTCCCAGCTGTGACTCCTCCACGGCTCCCGGAGGTGTGGGAGCCCTAGACTAGCTCTCAACCCCAGCTCCTGGAAATTCCTAGACTCCGCTCCCATGTGTTACTTCCTCGCCCCTTCACTCAACTCCATTGACCCTCCCCTTTCCCAGTGTCCCCACTGTGCCAGATCCAAGAGAAGCCCACTCTCTTTTCACTGCTGTGGCAAACCCAGAAACCAGGGGCAGCGATGAGGGACCATCGTTTCTCTCCCGGGCCTGGCCAGCATCCCCAGCCTAGGAGAAGGAGACCCTCCCCATCCTGAGTCAGCCTCTCAGTGCTGGGCTCTCCTGCCTGCTGGGAGCCTTCCCGGTACGGCTGCTGGGCCCTGGGGAGATGCAGGCTCTGTTCAGATGCTGTCTCCATGCTGCACCTTTGCATGTGTGCCCTCTCGGTCTTGCTTGGAGAAGTTGTGACAGCTCTTGTCCACGTGCGTTCTCGCTGTTTCTTTTCCCTTCAGTTCCTCTCCTGTTCCTTTGGCCCATATGTAGTTGTTGGCCCTGCCTCTCCTGTTTTCTCTCTCCCTTTTTTTCTCCTCTTTCCAACTCCCTTCTCAACTTGGGGAGTTGTATTGTGTGGACCTGTCCTTTCTGTGGACTGTGGGGAGGCTGAGCCAATTCTTAGCTCCCGTCTGAGCCTAGTGATGCCCTGTCCTCACCTCTCCTTCCACTCGCTTTCCCGTTCAGGCTGTCACTGCAGGGAGGCAGGTGGGTCTGGAGCATGGAGTGGCCCCTGTCCTGGGTCAGCTGTAGGAAGGAGCCCTTTTGGAAACAAGCCTCTGCCAGGTTCTGAGGCAGAGCACTGGTCTGAGCCCGGCCCCACAGAAGGGTTCCATCTTGCGGTCAGTGGGGTGGGTTCAGACCTCCAGACTCCTGCAGTGGGCCCACCCTTTCCCTTGCTATGGCCCGTCTGTGAGTGGCTTTCCTCTGCCTCCATCAGGGTATAATCAGGCAGGTGGTGTTTGCTCTCAGATGATTAGAAGAGGAAGAAAATGCCCATCAAGCCACTGATTCAGCCTGTTGGCCAGGGAACACCTGAACAGCGTCATAATGGTCAGCTGATGGGCGCTGAGCTAAGGAAATATGCAGGGGGTTTGACTTTCCCTGTCCTGAGGCTTGCCTCCACTTTGACGTGGCTGCATCTTTCCTCAGCTCTTCTGGGTAAGCTGAGAGCTAAGCAAATAAGACCTCCTGGGCTACCTGGTCGTGATTTGGGTTGCGTATGGATTTTTTGAAAAGAGAGAAAAAGTATTGGCTGGGTGTGGTGGCTCATGCCTATAATTCTAGCACTTTGGGAAGCCAAGGAGGGTAGATCTCTTGAGTCCAGGAGATCGAGGCCAGCCTGGGCAACATAGTGAAGCCCTATCTCTACAAAAAAATATAAAAAATAGATGGGCATAGTAGCACATGCCTATAGTCTCAGCTCCTTCGGGGGCTGAGGTGGAAAGATCATCTGAGATGGGGAGGTGGAGGCAGCAGTGAGATGAGATTGTGCCACTCCACTCCAGCCTGGGCAACAGAGACCCTGTCTCAAAAAAAAAAAAAAAAAAAAAAAAAAAAAAAGAGAGAGAGAGAAGTAAGTTCCAGGCAATTGTTGGTAGTTCTGTACTGTAAAAATCACCTCTGTGCCAAGGCTTTGAGGCCCTCATCTTACAGTAATCCCCTGACTTCCTGGAAGAAGGGGAGCCCCAGGGTTCATAGTATTCCTGCATGCTTTAGAACAGTATAGACTGTTTGGGAAGAGAGCTGTGACCTTAAATTCTTGGAAAGCCCAGGACTGGCTTCTGGGGTAATGGGATCATCTATGGATCAAACTTAGATTTACCTGACAGCTGAATTCCAGGGATAGGATGGAGTTGCTTCACTGAAGCTTCCCATCTGAGACATTGGCACCAGGAGCTCCATGACCAAAGGGTCCCAGGTGGGGCTGGCATTGGCAGCAAACATGGTCACCTTTCCTAAAACAGGGAGGCAATTCGATTGCACAGGGCTTTACATGCAGTTCGTAAAGTCTGTTAGGTCACGTTCTATGCGTCTTTTCTGTACCATGTGCCAAAAATAGACTCGTTTTGCCTGCCCCGCTTCCTCCCTCCTGTTCTGCCAGACACTAGCTTTTGTTTTTTCCTCCTGCATTGGGTGAGGGTCTTGGTGTGTCCAGAGCCTTCTTTGTCCTGTGGCCATGCTTCCGTGCTGAGCCCAGAGCTAAACAGGTGGACAGCAGGTATCCCGGAAGGGCTGGAGCTTGGCTGTTTCTCAAGGGAAAATCGGCTGCTTCTGGTTACTGGATCATTACTGTTTGGGAATTTTTGTCTGAAGATACAACTTAAGCAGGCTCCTCTACAGCCCTGGTCTGTCTTACCGGGGCTTTTCCACCAAAGCACAGAATGTCAGTGCTAGCCTCGAGTACGTTGCAAAGCATATCTATTTCTCAGGTGTGGTGGGGATGCCATGCTTTTCTTCTTTGTAGCTGCTATACCTGTGTTGATTGGGAAGACGTTGGAAGGGCAGTTGAGAGGTGAGCCTAACGTTAAGAGTCTTGGCTCTGTCCCACGATGACTGGATTATTTGACAGGTTGCTTACCTCTCTAAACTTCAGTGTCTCCATCTGAAAAATGGGGGCATTGTAGTATTTACCTCTTAGGTTTGCTGTACAGATTATAGGCAATTACTGTACAGCAGTGCCTGCTGTGGTAAGTGGTAAATCAATGCTAGATAAAAATGACAACAGTGATAAGATGTGGATTCTAACCATCGTATCACCCCTGGAAGTTTCACCTGGCTTGAAGCATCCCTAACAGTTTTCAGGGCACCCTGTACCCGTTTCTCTCGTGCTCCTGCAGTCTCCCTGGATGACGTTGGAGACTACTGTTCTTGCTGGTCATGTGCCTCCCTGACCACACGTTGCTCTCCCTGTGTGGTCCTCCTGAAGAGGCCGGCCAGGAGACAGAGATCGACTGAATAGGTGGATTCACATTGACTTTCCTTGTAGGCAGCATGAAGAAGCCTCAGTCGAGGATGAGAAGGGGTGAGGATGTGCCTTCCACACTGGCAAGGTGTGCTCCCTCCCGCCCAGGCACCTGCACCCTTTGTCTGCCTTCCCGCTTCCTTCCCAGCTGCTGCTGTGCTGTAGGATCTCTCTGGGTAGACTGGCATGTTGGGTCACTTCTTCACGAGAGGGCTGTGTGTGCCTGTGTGTGCACGTAAGGGACCCTGTGTGTCCTTCTCAGCTCTGCTGTCAGGGGCTATGGAAAGTCAAGAGGTTGATCCTGACCTGAATTTTTGAGGGAGCCTTTTGAAACTTTATGGACTAAAGTACTAGAGAACGATGACATCCCCCAGGAAGATGGAGGTCACTGCATTGCCAGTGCATGCAGGAAACCCCAGAGACCAGAGGCTTATCTGCATTTAGTGTGTAAGTCTTCTCTTCCTGCCTTGCTGCCAAGATATTTGATGTTTTGGAGAAGAGGCTGCAGGTTTCCTATCCCTGTTAACATTTTTTTAAACCTCAGACCTCTTGACCTTTGGGGTCTTCTTTTGCCCTCACAGCATTGTCTGTCCTACCTCTTTTAATCAGGACTTTCTAAAAACTGTTTGCAATGGAGATAGGGGAGGGAGTTGGGGGGTCCAGGAGAAGAGCGAGGCACGCCCATCCACCATAGCCCCAGAGCGTCCCTGCTTCTCTGATCGCGTGCTAATGCCAGTGCTGGTGGGAAGACAGTGACCTGTCTCTTTCTGTTTTCCCTTCATTCCTCAGGCTCCGAGTTGGGTTACTTTGAGAAGAAATGGCATTGAGAACATGTCTTTTAGGTTTTCCTCTTTTATGACTCTTGAAAGATTCTCTCCAGTATGCACCGAGTGTCACAGACTGCCTGTCCTCTCAGCTCTCCTGGCTCCCTTGTGTACCTGGGCTGCTGCACGGGTGTGGCCAGACTGTGGACCCTGTCCTAACTGTGCAGTTGATCCACCAGGCAAGTGGCAATCAGGATGCAGGAAGAGAGGCCAGTACACTTCTGTTCCAACAACCTCGTTTCTCTGTCGAATCCTAAAATACAGAGGTTCACCACGTTCTTGTTACAGACAGCAAGGGCTCTGGGAGGCTACCAGATTTGGTTGTTCTGCCATCATCTCCTGCCACCTTCTCCTGTTTTCTTACATGGCCGAGGAGAGCTGAGCCTCGTCTGCAGAGTTGAGGAGACACTGCCCTGAAAATGTTGGTATATGACAAGAATTCGTTGCTGTAAGCTGCTGCTGTTCTGTGGGAATCTTGCAGCTGCAGAAGAAGAAGCTGGGGTCTGGGTTTCTCACTTAGCACCCCCTTTTCTGGAGATGGAGGATGGTTCACTGGGATGGGAGTTGCTTGCCCCTGCTCTAATATGCCCTTTTACTTTCCATGCAAAGGTCTTGATTTCTAGGAACTCCAGACGTTGAGACTACTTCTGTCTCTGACACTGAATACATCCCAGCTTGAGTTACATGGGAAGGGGCTTACTATTAAAGTCTTGCTCTCTCCCTTTGCTAGGGTCTGCTGATTGCTCTGCAGGTTGGCTTCCATCCGAGGTGGGCCATGCTCCTGGAGCTTTCTACTGGGTTTTCTTCTTTCCAGGAGCAATAGAAAGGCGGGTGTCATGGAGCCATCGTGGGCACCCTGGGCTCTGTGGGACTGAACTCTGTCCTTCTATGGGTCAGCTACTTGGCTTTCTTCCAGTCCCTCTTCCAAAGCCTCACACATCCGGGAGCTGACCTGTGGCTCTCTGGTTGTCCTTTCCAGAACACTTCCACCTGCTCCCGAGAACGCTGCTGCACCTGAGAGGCTGGAGGCTCTGAAATACCAACGGATAAAGAAGCCCAAAAAGTCATCCAAGGGCTCTTCGAAGTCAAAGAAACGATCCGGTAAATGATGGGCAGAGGGCTGCCCCACTTCTCCCACCTTGCCTTGCCATTGTCAGGAGGGTGACTGGGCTCAGGGTCCCAACCCTGGGCTTTCTCTAGAATTGAATCCACAAGCTTCTCTTGTCCTTTCTTTTTTAACACTATTTTTCAAGCAATACACAAACATGATTTTAATATACAAAATGAGAAAGATAAGCAGAATCTATCTGATTGCTCTCCCAATTTGTTTCCACTCACCTGGAGAACTGTCATTTTCAGCGTATGTGCCTTCAGAACCTTTTCTGTGCCTATAGCTTCAGAAAATATATCCTATTGTTTTAGTGTATTTTCAAACAACACAAATAGTACAGATATATTTTTCCACTCTGCCGTTCACCTTGCACGTAACTCTATCTCCTTACTTACTTCCCCTCTATCATTTCAGGCCTTCTAGGAAACATAGGCGTGACGGGGCCCCATGTGGAGCTCAGGGTACATTGCAGCCTGGGCCCAGCCTCTGCAGGTTGGCTGCACTCTTCTCAGTGAGATCGAGTGAAGGAAGCCTCCTTACCCCACAGAGAGGGCGCCTCTATCGAAGTATGTCCGATGTGTATCTTGCAGGGATAGGTAGCTTCTGAGTGCAGAACGAATTTAGCCCTCTTTAAGACTAGAAAATTATTTAATGTTTGTTAAAAACCCTCTTTTCGGGCCGGGCGCGGTGGCTCAAGCCTGTAATCCCAGCACTTTGGGAGGCCGAGACGGGCGGATCACGAGGTCAGGAGATCGAGACCATCCTGGCTAACCCGGTGAAACCCCGTCTCTACTAAAAAAATACAAAAAAAAACTAGCCGGGCGAGGTGGCGGGCGCCTGTAGTCCCAGCTACTCGGGAGGCTGAGGCAGGAGAATGGCGTGAACCCGGGAGGCGGAGCTTGCAGTGAGCAGAGATCCGGCCACTGCACTCCAGCCTGGGCGACAGAGCGAGACTCCGTCTCAAAAAAAAAAAAAAAACAGAAAAACAAAAAAACCCTCTTTTCATGAATGGTTTTAGGAGTGTTGTGGCAGGCTGTCAAGGAAGAATGCTGAACAGTTTCTTTACAGATCTTTGATAACTGTTGTACAGTAACTCTCCTTCTAGATAGGATTATGGGAGAGTGTTATACAGAAATTCAGAGCCCCATGAATCTCTGGGAGATGGTGATCACTTATGATCACTTAGCCTTTGGCAGGTACTAGTATCCTCTCGGTTTACAGATGGAAATACCGTGGCAGAGAAAAATAAAATGATGTTTTTAGGGCTTGGGTTAGAAATTGGAGCTCAAAGCTGCATTTTAACCAATTTAAGCCCATTCTTAACCCATTTAAGACCCATCAATATATATTTTATATGTATGTATAACTTATGTATTTCTTTGTTGCAAAAAAAAAGTCACATCAGAGACCTGCATTCTCTCTTGTTCTGATGGCAGTGGTCCTGTTACCAGTTCTACGTTGGCATCTTCCAAATGTCTGTCTTTAGCCCAGGTCCCTTCCCTGAGGTCATGGCTCATCTTTCCAGTTGCCAGCTGAATGTGCTGTTGGGTGTTTCATACGCCTTTACAATGTCTAAAGCAGAGTTATTGATCAACCTCTCCAGGTCTGCTTCTCCTCAGCTCTTCCTCAGTTTAATCACTAGCACTGGTGCCCCCTGGGGTGTCAGGCCCTTTAATTCCCAGATTCTTCCCTTGCCTTCGCATCTCACGTCAAGCCCACTAGGTAATACCTGTTAGCTCAGCCTTTGCAACATATCCTGAATCTGGCCACTTTCCGTTGTCTCTATTGCTAACTCTATGTTCTGAGTCACTGTCTGTCCCACCTTGACTATTGCAGTACCTCGTGACTGGTGCTCCAGCCCCATCCTTGTACCTTGCACCATGGATTCCACACACAGCCACCACAGCAAGCTGTAGGACACGTAGCAGCATCCTCTCAGTTACGAACACACACGTGCAGGCATGCGTGCGCACACACACACACTTCTTAAAACCTTCCAGAAGATTCCTGTCGTAACCAGAACAGATTTCAAGCTCCTAGATGCCCTGCCTGTCTTTCTTGCCTCACTCTTTTCCAACTGAGATGACTTCCCTTCTGTACTGGGGACACACCACATTTACCCTTAACTTGGGGCTTGCACAAATGCCATTTCTTCTGTTGGGGATAGTAATTTTTCTTCAGATCTGTAGAAGGCTCATAATTTAAGATGCAATTCAAGTGTTAACCCTTTAAGGAGCGGAGTAGTGCCTCAGTTGACTCTATTTTATCTTTGTAGTATTTTCAGTAACTGCAAATTTTATTTCTGTACTTTTAAAGTCTTGACAGTTTGTCTCTTCCTCTGCACCCTAACATGGATGCATAGTCTTTGAAGATAGCAAAGGCATTCCTGCTTAATCTCCAGAAGGGCCAGAAGACAGAGGAGAGGGCTGGGCACTCCAGGAAGGGTCAAGGCCTGACTGTTGCATGGAATTAAAATATTGTATAAAGTCAGTCATTGCTTGGGGCAGACGAGAAAGATGCCCTGAGTCCCAGCCTGTTCCTTCCTGATCCCCAGTCCCTAGAATGATGCCTAGTACTCAAGAGGCACTAAAATAAATATTTGTAGACTGATGGAGAAAGAAATGAATGAGAAAGAAAATCCTCTCCATTCCACTTTCTTAACTCCTATTCCAGTGAAGGAGCAGGTCAGGTTGCTGGTTGCCTTAGCGGAAAAGAAAGTGGTTTCTCTGCAGCAATTCGTTCTGGTCTCTCTAGACTCAGGTGATTCCTTTGTTTCAACATTAGAATCCCGGAACATACGCAGGTGGAAAAGGTGAGCGGGCTGCGTTCTTCCTTTTCATCCGCTTGCTTTTCTTCTCTTTTGCGTCCCTCTTCCTTTCTCCCTAGACGGTTCTGCCTCCCAGGCTCAGCAGCTTCCCAACTCTCAGGTTCTGTGGCCCGATGAAGCTGTCTGCCTCCGAAAGAAGAAGAGACATTCTCGTCCTGACCCCTTTGCCCGGCTCTCAGACTTGTGCCACCGCCAGCTTCCGGAAGACCAGACAGCGATTCTCAACAGTGTGGACCACGATGACCCAGGCCATGCCACTTTGCTGTGACTCCACCCCACCCTAGGTGTCCCCAGGGCGAGGTTGCTGGGCTCAGGCAGGGAGGGCCACCGTGTGGGGGTGTGTCCTCCTGCGCCTGCCAAGGACGGCCCGGATCTTTGTCCTGCATGCCCCGTCTTTTGCCAGAGTGGGCGTCTCCCTCCAGATTCTGGCCACCTGTCTTCCGGACGGAGGGCGGGCAGACCTTCCACCTGTGGGTCGAGGTCAGGAAGTGGATTGGAGACTGGGCAACACCTGTCTCCTCCCCTCCGCCCCCTGCTTTACTCGGTTGATTTTTCTCATCTCTTCCAATGTCTTTGGAAGTGAAGAGGAAAGCACGGCTTTTACTGCTCTCTGCTTCTGTTTCAGTTTTTCAAGTCCTGGAAGAAGGCTGGACTTAATGTCCGTCTTCCACACCCCCACATATGTATAGATATAGATACAGATGCATATGTCTGTAGTGTGTGGGTTTCTCTATGTGTGTGTGTGTATATATATACATATATATGTACATCGATGCAAAGTGCTGTTGCTCTCTGTGGTTAGTGGAGGCAGGAGGAGGAGGGCAGTGGTCAGCTGGGGTTTGCGATCAGCACTGGCTGCACATTGGCCAGGTGCTTCACATCTGTCTTGGGGGCTTCTTTCTCCTGAAACAGGATCCACGCCTCTCAGCGGAATTCTCCATTTGTCTCCTACCTTCTCCCACCCAGAGTAGAAATGGGGCCTTGCTGTGATTACTGGCTGCCTTCTATGGGGGTTCAGCAATGAGTTACTGCAGAACTAAATTCAAGCCTTTATTTCTTGGTTCCTGGGTGAAGAAGGGGTGGCCAGGCACCCAGACCTGCATCTTTCTTCCTTCCAGCGCAGCTCACGCTGCAGAAGTAGAGGCTACTCAGCCATGGGGCTAAAGCAAGCCCCTGGTGCACAAATCCAGCTCATCCATCGGCACCCTTCCGCCCAGCCAGGCTGTGAGCTCTGTGGCCAAAGGCTCCCCCACCGCAGAGCCACCTGTGCTAGCGCCAAGCTGCCGGCTCTATTTATACCGTCTCCGGCTCAGCACTCTGCAGTGCGGTTCCACAGCGGCTGATTGGATCCTCCTTTCCTTTTGTGGGAGCTAATTCTCCAGATTGATTAATTACCACTTGTGCGGAGCCGCCTGTGGCTTTCCCATACTCACCATGTGCTGCCTGCCGACTGTTCTCTGCCTTGGGGCCTTGCTCCTCACGTGGACCTGAGCTCCAGGAGGATGGGCTCAGGTGAAGCTAGGGCGCCTCCGGCTGCTGGGGCCTCTGGATCCCGCCCGCTTTGCCCAGTATCTATTCTGTGGCTGAGGCATAGGAATGAAGGCGGGAGGGGTGGTGAGTAGGGTCTGGGCACTGACTCTTCCTCTGCCAAAGTCTTGTCCTGGTTCAAACTCTTAGCATCCAGAAGCTTCATGAGTCATCTTCCCACTAAGATGTGTCTCTGCCTGTAAGACATGGTGCTGCCCAAGGACAGGGCAGAAGGCCCCGAGGGCGGGCTGGAGGGCAGATCTGCCCCTCCCCCACTCTGTGTAGGAGCCCCGCTTCTGGCTTGGCTTAGAATGAAGGTTCCTTGAAGTATTTCCTTCTTGGTGCTGCTGTCTTGGTGGGTTTGGGGGCGCCCACCTCTCCCGAGTTCCCTGCTTGGATGTGAGCCATGGCAGCACTGGACGGCTTCTGCTGGTCTCATGCAGCTGCCATGGGCTTGGCCCAGTGACCTCGCAGGATGAGGCCTTGGATGGCTGCTGTCTCTTCTTGGCATTTCCATCTTAGGGGATGGACTTCTTCTCTGCCACACAGGCCCTGGTCCTTCCTTTCACCCAGGGAGCTGAGGACCAGCTCCACCCTTGAGGTTTACTGTGCTAGTCACACCACTGCAGTTCCTTTCTGAACACATCTGAAGGGGTCATGGTGGGAGAGGCACAAAGGGGCTTCTGAGACTGGGCCGGGCACCCTTGGGGTGGAACCTGGGCCTTTCAGTTGATGTGCTTCTCTGGGGCATTGGAATCCACTTGACCACTGAGCAACAGCTCTGCAAGGTGGAAGAGCACACAACTTTTCGGGTTCTTTTTTCCAGGTAGCACACCCTCTGCCCCCGTGCTGTGACATGCTGCTCACTCGGGCGTCTCTCCTGGGGGATGATGGGAGCCAGCTTACCTGAGGTGTTGGGGTGGGAGGTGGCGGCTCACCACAAGCTGACGTGCAGCCTTTGTGCACTGGCAGTGTGGGGTTTCTCTCCCAGAGGAGCTCAGGGGGCTCAGCCAGGCCCTGGGATGCACTGGGATGTGGGCATCAGGCTGTCAGCCTTCAGGATGAATTTGGCCAACTTTTCTGAGCAGCATCCTGAGAATTCCAGCCCTCAGTTTAGAAAAGAAGAGGAGATGATGAGGTAGAAGGCTTTGCTTCTTTTGGATGTCATGAGAGGCTGAGATGCTCAGGTTGTGGCTGTGCCTTCCAGGGCACCCCTGTGCTAACCAAGGTGCTGACTCCTTCTCTGCTTTCCTCTGGCAGTGCCCATGACCTCAGCACATAGACCCAACACGGGGAGCCGTGCTTTTTGCTGGTCACTGAGTGGCCGCTGTGCTGTGGCTTCCCTGGCTAGGGCAAGGACGTCAGGTCTACCCATCTCTCAGTGGCCTGCCACTCATTCAGTTCCCATGAGGGCTTCCTCCTGTGACAGTGTCCTCGGAGGCCAGCAGCCCTCCTGCACCCCGTGGATGGCAATGGAAATTGGTGGAACACCCTCTCTCCGTGGGATAGAGGGTGAAGATGTCACAGGCACAAGCTTAGGTGCTGGGTATGGGCGTGTGTGACAGCGTGGTTGTGAACATGTGCGTGATGGAGCTATAGCCACCTCTAGGGACCAATGTCCTTCATAGTCTGCCTTTGAACAATGGCAGTGACTACTGACCAGCTTCTTAGGACTTCTGCGCTCACTCTGTGGGAGATCATGCTTTCCAAACTTCCCCTTTTACCATCTGGCAGCCTTGCAGTAGACACGGCTCAGATGCAAACCTGCTCCTGTGTCTCAGATGTCTGTCTGCCTCTTCAGGATTGTGGCTGAGAACGGTGGCTATTGCAGTGTCAGGTGACCCACAGACCAGGTAGAGGGTGAAATGGTTCTTAGCGGGGCCTGGACGACTGCATTTGCGTGGGGAGAGAAGATGTGCGACGAGGCAGAGAGGCGAAGCCTGTCTCGATTTGCTGGTGGGCTGCCGTGGGCTCCCTAGTGCTAAGCGGGGTCCTGTGCTGGATTATTGGGGTAGCTCTGGGCCCAGCATCCCAGAGTGGCCCTGCCTGCAGCCAGCCTGCCTCTAAGCAGCTTCCCCCGAGAGACTGGGGGTAGGATAGGCCTTTTGAGATTCTACTTTCTTAGCAGGAGGGACGCCTTTTTCCCAGTGGGCTGACAGGGTCTGTGCCCTCCTTTGAGGTGGCCTAGTCCCACAGCCATGCGCTTGGGGGAAGACTGAAGCCGGGTGGATTGAGCCGAGTATTTCTTGATATTTTTCCTTGCTCTCTGTGTTTATTTTTGATTTGTGATCTAAAATATTTGGGGTTGAACTGATTTAATTTATTCCTCTGCCCTTTTTGTGCTGAGGAAACTGGGGTGAGGTTCAAATGTGAAATTTTCTGATTTTATTTGGGGTGGGGGACAAGGTTGACAAAACAGTAGCTTCTGGGGAGAAACAGATTTCATGGCGCCTCCGGCATCTTTGGCACTGCCCACGATCCAAATCTCCAGGGCTGAAGACTGCGTGGCTGGAATCTGTTTTCTCCCATTTTGTTAGCAAAAGCCTTTTCCAGGCTTGGGGGTGGGGTGGGGGAAGAATTGTACATAAAGTACATTTTATTAATATGTAGAGAAACCTAGGAAAAGAAAAGCTAATGGTTAATCTTGGGCTTGCTTTGCTTGCATGTAAAGGAGCTTTGAGGGCACTGCAGGGATGGCTGGGGAGCTGCAGGAAGGGGCAGAGGGTGGAGCCGAGCGGGTCGTGGAAGGCCCCGTGAGTCCAGCCTCTGCAGCACTCTAGGAGCTGTGCACATTCCCACCGGGGCTTCTAACCCAGCCCTGCCTGGGTATCTTCTTCAGATAAAGTGGATCTAGTAGGCAGTGTGTAGAGCCCATGTGGCTGTGTGTGTGGCTTTAGGGAGAGGGCCAAAGAGGTATCTTATTGGCCAGATCTAGGTTGACCAGGGTAATGAATGGGGCAGTGGTGTTTCAGGACGGGTAGTTGAAGAACTGGAGGGTGGAGGGGAGACCTAGGTGTTTGCCAGGTGTTGGTGAGGCTGGAAGGGGCACAGAGGGTGAGGTCAGGCATGGGTTAGGATGGTGAGACCACCCCAGGGGACATCAAGCCTCAGCATCTCTTTGAGTCATGTGATAACTTAGTCACTTGTAAGGGTGCAGGGTACACACTCGAGGATCATCTCAAGATGACGAAGAATGATTGCCTGGTGGGGGTCTGGCTGGGGAGTGGTGGCCGTGCAGGGCCTGTGGGAGGGGGATCTAGGCATCGGGGACAGATTGTGGGGTGGGGTCCTGCATGTGGACCCAGACTAGATCTTGGGAGAGGTCTTCCTTCTTAGCTAGACCTTCCTTGCTTCTTCTAGAATTAGCCTCTAACACTAAGTGCCCAAACCAAACATGGACATCTTTATATTGTATTTCAACTTCATTTGTTTTTGGGGGCTCCTCAGGCCCAAAGCTGAGAGACTTGTCTTGAGATGCCCATCCTATCACCAGCTCTTCATCAGTGGAGAAGGAAGCGCTATTCTCGCAAACATCACGTTTGTTTTCCTAAGTGCAGTGGTGGGCTGCCTCTCCGTCCACACAGTCTGAAAATGTTCATGGGCCTTGGTGATGGTGATGGTGATAGAGAGGAGCTGGAGCCTGATGTGCCTTCATCCCCCTTTCCTCTTGAGGTATAGAGGCTTCCTTCAGGCCATTACATTGCACGGTGGCTTCGTGAGGCCTTCTCTTTACTTTCTCTTTTTTTGATAGGCTAAAGTCACTAGTCTGTGGTGGTGGGAGGGCAAAAGAGTTTCACCTGAAACTCTTGGCTTGACCAGCCATTCTTCTCTCTTTAATGTCTCCAGCTCTGCTTCTTTTTAGATTAAGAGGCAGAATTAAAAATCTCTTCTTTTGAAGAAGTCAGTAAACCAAGGATCAAAGCCCAGATTGGACTTTTCGCACTCTTACCAGCTAGCTGTTTGGCTAGGGGGACCCATCACCACCCTTCCCTCAGACTGCGAGTGAATCCACACTGGTCCAGAGCCTTATTTCTGAGTTCCTGTCTGTACTCTCAAAACCTTCTTTTAGGAGCAAGTATAATAACCCCACCAGATGTTCTGTGTGTTGGGTTGCTGAGAAGGTGGAAGTTTTTTTCAACCTCATTTTAAGCTGTTAGAAAAACACTCAGTAGATTGAATTTGGTCCAAAGACACCACCATCCCCTGAGGGATCCCGTGTAGGATAAGGACAAATGAAGCGTCCATACAGGGGTCATTAATGGCTGCTCACATCTTAGAGAAGGAAGAGTCCGGGTATCTTGGTTGCCATATACTTTGGTGGAACAGTGGCCAGTCATTAAAATCACATGGGTGTTGTCTTCTGTGGCGTAGAAGACAGTAGTAGTAGTTAGGGTTTCAGACGAGAGCTGGTGAAAAGCTACCGGCTTTGGAGCCCTGGCTGGAAGAGCTAGATTGGACAGCTTTAGCCCCATGGCTCAAATGCTCAGCTCCTGTCCCTGGTCCTTGGTTGTCACCATGCCCATCGCACTAGATGGGGACGTGAATGGCTGCCTGGGCCTGCCTTTCTTTCGGGTCTTGAAGAAATGTGCTCCACCAATCCTACCTCTCTGTGGCACTGGACTTCCTGGATTTATTTTGGGAACTAGGGCAGACTCTCCCTCGCCACCCCATATACACACTAGTTAGCTTCCCTTCCCTTCTTTTCCCTTCCCCACTTCTGTGTGGCTCCAGAGATCTTGGACATGTGCATGGTTTACGATGGGGAGGTGTTGAGAGGGGCAGGGAATCCTGGAGGGCAGGGGGTTGGGCCGGGGAGGGGGATTTGCATTTTCGGCCTCAGAAATGCTGTGGGCATGCTTTTGGGCCACGTGTGGGGTTTTCACATGAGCCATGGAAGGGGCGAATGCCCAGCCCTCACGCTGGTGGTGGAACCTAGGGCTTTGGCCTCCTTTTGGCATAGGGGTCTATGAAGCTGTATTTCTGGTGGAGGGGTTGGACCTCCTGACAGTCATCTTGCAGTTCTTGAAAGGGTAGTTGTCAGCCACTCTATCAATGAGGATTTATATGGCCTCCCATGAACGAGAGGTGTGCCATGGCCGATGGTGTCCTGGCGGGGCTGGAGAAAGGGGATCATCTTGTGTCCCTCTGCAGGCACCAGGTTGTTCCCCTGGTCTCTAACCCCCAGCCAACTGCCTAGTCCAGTGTTTCTTTTCTGGATTCAGGAAGTAAGTGGGGGTGTATGTGTGTGTGTGTGGTATGTGTGGTATGTGTGTGGTGTGTGTGGTATGTGTGAGGTGTGCATGTCTGATGTGCGTGTCTGTGTGGTGTGTGTGTGTATTGTGTGTGGTGTGTGTATTGTGTGTGGTGTGTGTGTCTCTGGTATGTGTTGTGTGTATTGTGGTGTGTGTGTGGAGTGTGGGGTGTGGTATGGTGTGTCTGTGATGTGCGTGTATGTGATGCGGTATCTGGAGCGCGTGTGTGGTGCAGTGTGTGTGGTGTGTGTGTGTGTTGTGTGTGGTTTGGTGTATGTGTTGCGTGTGGTGTTCATGTGTGTTTGTGTGTGGTGTGGTGTGTCTGTTGTGTGTGGTGTGTGTGTGTTGCATGTGTGGTGTGTCTGTGGTGTGTTTAGTGTGCATGTACTGTGTGTGGTGTGTGTGTGGTATGTGTTGTATGTATATTGTGTGTGCTGTGTTATTGTGTGTAGCTGTGTGTGTGGGCTGTGGTGTGTGGTATGGTGTGTGTATGTGGTGTGCGTGTGTGTGTGTGTGAGATGTCTGGTGTGCGTGTGTGTGATGCGGTGTCTTTGTGTGGTGTGTGTGTTGTGTGGTTTGGTTTGTGTGTTGTGTGTGCTTTGTGTGTGTTGTGCGTGGTGTGTGTGTGGTGTGTGTTATGTGTGGTGTGTGGTGTGTGTGTTGTGTGTGGTGTGTGTGTGTGTTGTGTGTGTGGTGTGTTTGTTGTGTGTGTGGTGTGTTTGTTGTGTGTGTGGTGTGTCTGAGAGAGATTTGTACAGACGTGCTGATTTGCCTGCGTAGTGTCAGGCCCAGGAGACCCTCCTTTGGTTGGCTCCTTTCTAGACAACTTCTGTTTGGGTAGGAGGGTCAAATTAGTAATGCACCATCTTTAATGTATTTTTTATGGAGACTGTACATAAAATTGTATAAATCTCTAGAATTGGTTCTATTTTAAGGAGAGAGGGGAATGTATGTGGGGGGCAAGGATCAGATGCAATTGTGGAGAGTGGGAGCTTCGGGCGAGTGGTACTCATGGGGTATGGGGAGCGGGAGGGCAAGAGATGAGTGCCAGGCAAGATGCACAGGGGCCCGTGCCCTCTGCGCACGTATATAAATATAAAGAAAACCTAGATAAAGTCTATCTATATAGCTCTATATCTATATGAAGTCATAGTTTGCTTTATTTTTGTACCTGTGCTTAGAGATGTTTTCAGCAGTGCTACCTTCCCAGGCAGTCTGGGATACCAGCTCATGCCTTGATGCCACCTCCTTCCCTGCTTTTCCTTTGATATTCTCTCTGTTCAGAGTTTCTTGGGTCTTTCTGATGGAAATGTGTATATATATGAAAAGTTTGTAAAATAACAAAACAAATAACCCACCTGCAGGAAGGACAAGTGAGCTGAAGGTTGTGTGGAGCTGCAGGATCTGATAGCCCTAAAGAACCAGGACCCACGCGTCTCTTGCCACTTGGGAGGGATGTTGACTTGAACTTCTTTGCAGAGGTGCTTAACAGGGCAAGGCTGAGGAGATGAGAACTGTGACTGGATCTCCATGTGGCTGTGGGAAGGTACGAAGTTCCTCAGAGAGAACCCGGCTTTGCAGTGTTAGAAAGGGAGTGGTTGAGACTACCTAGGGACCTACAGTGACACCTGTCTTGGTTTGTAGCACTGTAGCTCAGATAGCTCAGACAGCTCCTAGAGGGCATGGCGATGGGAGAGTTTGTGAGGCTGGCTGTGTGGGCTTGGTCTTGGAGAACACATGGCCTGTTCAGTGTCACTGCAGATTCTTAGAGCCAGTGTGAATGTGATATATAGTATAAATATGTCATCTATGTTTTTTTCAGTGATTTTTAATTGGAAAATAAAGTGCCATTGCAAATGGGATGGTCCAATCCTGGGACACTGAGTGGAGGATGGGGAGTGAGAGATTAACTTTGGGCAGGACTGGGACAATAGGTCTTAGTGGCCTCCAGCCGGGGACTTAGAAAACTGAACAATGTATTGGTAGAACTGGACCCGCAGCGGGAGATTCTGGAGAGCAGGAGTTCACTTGTATTTGAGCAGGAAGCAGTGTGCCCTGAAGAATACCTCTTTGAGCAAATTCCAGACCTCACACACATGCAGGGGCCCTGCCTTGCAGCCTCAGCAAGCGTCTCCTGGGTGCTAGCTCCTTCCTGACTTGCCCGGAGCTCAGAGTGCTGTGTTTGAAGCCGATGCTGGGCCAGATGGTGCAGGCAGCGAGGAGAGACTCAGGACTGCAACCTTTCGGCTCCTTATTCCTGCTCATCACTCAGAAAAGGGCAGTACTAACGCCTTTCCTAACCAAGACGTGGCACTCCCTAAGAGCTCTTGTCTATAGAGTTCGGTCCCTAGAGGAAAGCAGATGCCTTCACTGTGCGAAGGGCTTGGTTGACAGTTTTGGTGTATTATGGGAAGAGTAGGTTCGGGTGAAGCTTGAGTCTAACTCTTGATCCTCACATGGACCTATGAGGCCCTGCCATTCAGTCAGGCACTGTCCTTGGGTCCTCAGATTAACTGCTGAGAATACTTCCCACTTTCCGAGGACGCTGATGGGAAATGGGCTCTGTCCACACAGCCGGAAGGGCCCAGTGCTGGCGCCACTCGCAGTGTGTCTGTCCTTGCCTCGACTGATCTTTCTTGCAGCCTCCTGCAGCTGAGTATTTCTTGTAAGATTTTTCAGGGGGCTTGGGCAAGAAGAAGAGCTGCGAATTCTGTTCCCTTCCCACCTTGAAGCCTTCCCAGGCCACCACGGTCTCTGCACGAGGGAGGCTTCCATCGCCGTTCTTTTGGCTTCTAGACTCCCCATCCCCTCTCTTTCCATGGACTCTGCCCGACTTCTGGGCCACATGCAACCAGCAGAGTAAATCGCTCCAGCACCACGGGCACGTCCTAGGGCTCACCCTCCCACCAGGGCCAGCCCAAGACTAGGTCCTCAGCAGCATCAAGGTCTGGGAGAGCCACTGGCCCGCATGTCACCATTCCATTCCTCAGCCTCCAACTGGACTCTTTGTTTTTGGGGGGGAAAGGGAAGATGGGGCTATGTACCTTTAAATTGTACAGTGTGGAGGGGATGTTAGTGCCTCCCTGTGACCTTTCTGCTCCACTGCTTAGCAAGATAAGGTAAGGGTGGGTGTCAGAGGGGACTTCCAGCTTCTCTGAAGAGCCAGCCCTTAAGGCACTTGGAGCAAAGGGCATTGAGATCAGCTTTATGTGGAGTAAGGAGGAGGCCTGGGAACGGCTTGTGGCATCAGTTGGTGCGACAGGTGGATGAGTGTGCTCTGATGGGGCCTCTATGGCCCACAGCCACTGCCAGGAGCCTGAGCTCTTCCCCATGCTTGGGACATGTTCCTTGGTCCCCAGAGCAGAATGGACATTGAATTTTGGTGCTTTTCCCTTTTGGTAGAAGGTGGGGGTATCTGAGGAGTTGTTTCTGTCTTGCTACCTCTGTCTGCTGTACAGAGCAAGAGTTGGGAATAGGGAGATCTGTGAGAACCGCCCTCCCATGGATCAGTGTGGGCCCTGTCGCTCTTCCCCATTGTCACCAACCAACAGCTTGGGGAAGAGGCCTTGTCTTGGATTTTTGCTGCGCGCTTCCACTCCTCTTTGTGGTAGATGTTCATGTCAACCCACTTTGAGCAGTCTGAAAGTAGGAGGCGGGGGAAGAAGCAAGCCTGCATAGCACACTTCCTGTCCATAGGGGGTTGACTGTGGCAATGGAGGGTGGGGTCTCAGAGTCTGGGGACTGGGAGGAAGGTACTTGATGGGATAGTCTTGATTCTGGAACTTTAGACTGAGGTGTTAGAAAGGGGAATTGTTGGCTAGGGGAGAACAGCAGTGTAACACTCCACTTGCTAAGTTGTATACATCAGTGTCAAAAGGTCTTGACCTCCCATTCAGATTTAATTTCCTAACTGCCATTTGTGGGGCTAGGGATAGAGGGCCCGGAAGGGGGCACTGTCACCAGTTGCTGCTGCTTTTCTGCAGTCACTGACGTGAAGGGACCACATCCTGCTTCATGTCAGCGACTCCTGCCCCTTGGTCTTCAGTTTTTTCTCTTCCCAGGAGGGACTTTGATCATGCGGGATAGAATTCTC
Organism: Chlorocebus sabaeus; assembly: GCF_047675955.1. Taxonomy (NCBI): domain Eukaryota; kingdom Metazoa; phylum Chordata; class Mammalia; order Primates; family Cercopithecidae; genus Chlorocebus; species Chlorocebus sabaeus. The sequence continues at coordinate 129,553,046 of NC_132904.1, read as the reverse complement.
CCATCGCACATTTGGAGGCAAGTTTTAGATGAGCTTCTTTCCTCCATTTTACCTGGTGGTCTGTGGACACACAGAGGGTGGGGGTGAGCGGGCAGTGTGGGTGGGGAGGGGCTCCTGATGCTACCTCCCCCAGATCCCTTACAAACTCTGTACCTCTCGGTGCGTGGCAGCCTCTTGCTGTAGTTCTTCTTTTCTGGATATGACTGTCAGTTTCGTCATGAGATTTCTTGCTCTCATTTCGAACTCTTTCTTTCTTCCACTTTCTTTGGGGGTGACCCCCGATCCATGCCAGGTCTTCCTGTGAAGACTACTCCAACCTCGTTTCCATTTCTTGAATGTTGAGTATTACAACATCACTGCGCTAGGGTGCTTCATGGTGCTGTTCTCGAAGAGGCCAGTTGGGCTGAATCTCCCTCCTCCCACTGGCTCCTGATATCTTGCTGTATTTTGTCTTCTTTCTGATTTTTCCCTCGGGGTTTGGGGTGGGTGACTTAGGGGCGGCTTTTGTGTTCTCCCTCTCTCTCTTTCTCTCTCTTTTCTGTATGTATGTACTGGCTAAAGTGAGTTTGGGCAGCTGACTTTATGGTATGGGTTGGCTGACTTTTGTTCAATATTAAAAACAAACCAACAAATTGTACAGCTGCACACAGAACACCCTCGAGTGTGAACTTGAATGGCAACTAGAGGCTTACTTTTTGAACTTCAGGTATGTAACTCAAAAGTAAATAAAAACACTATTTTTTCAGTAAGCTTTTTTTTTTTCTTCTAAAAGATGACTTAGAAATCAAACTATAAGAACATGAAATTGGTGCTGTACCAAAGCCTTATATGAACATATTCTACACTCTGTATAACCTGTCTGTGAGGAGCTCCCTGCTCTATCACCCTCTTCTCAAAAGCCTGGGAATGCCAGCGCGTGCCAAGCCTGGGGCTGGGTCTTGGGGACCTGTGGGCCAAGGGTACCCTGGGAAGCAAAAGATGATGGTGAGAATGGGACACCCTTCTGCTGCCTGAGCAGACTGCAAGGAAACCCGATGTGTGTGTGTGTGTGTATGTGTGTGTGTGTGTGTATGTGATGGTGAGGATGGGACACCCTTCTGCTGCCTGAGCGGACTGCAAGGAAACCCGATGTGTGTGTGTGTGTGCGTGCACGCGCGCACGCGTACCTGCATATATATGTGTGCGTACCTGTGTGTGTGTGTGCGCGTGGGTGTACCTGCATATATGTGTGTGTGTACCTGTGTGTGCATGTGTGTGTGTGCGTGAGAGAGTGAGAGCGAGAGAGCTCACAGGTGATCAATGCCAAAGTGAATGCACTAAGTACGAGCTTGAAGGGAGACCCGCTTGGCTCTGGGAGCGGGACGGTGTAGGAATGAAGGGGGACGCTCTCTCCCCTGTTTCCTGCCTCCTTCCCTTCTTCTCCATCAGGGAGGGGAGGTGTGTTGGAAACACCTACACTCTCAATCAGGTGCTTTTTTTTCCCTCAAAATCTCCAAACTCAAAGCACTTATAAGGGGCCCTTCCTAGGGGCAGGTACCCCCAGCCACCAAATCACAGATTTCCAAGAGTGGGAGGAGCTTTCTTCTCCCCAACCATTCCTTGGTTTCCTGGGGAAGAGGGTTCTTCCTGCAGGGCCCCTGGGCATCCTGCTCCTGGGCCTGGGCCTATAGACTGCCCTGCCCCTTCTTCCCAAACCACTGAGAAGACCCCACTGGAGATGACCCCAAAGCCACGCCTGCTCCACAGCCCTAAGCAATAATGCCTGCCCTGGCTACTAATGACGGTGATCCCTTTGGCCTTTGACTTGCCAGTTAAAAATGGAGTGACACCCCAGACTCAATTAGGAAGAGAACCTGCAGCCTGCCTCAGCTCAGGCTACCACGCCAGGCTCCACTCGCTGGTATTTTCAGGCTTGCTAAGTACTAACCAACTCATCCCCAGTAACACTGCATGTTCATATCCTGAATTAAAAAGCAAAATGAGCAAACAAGTGCATAAGCAAACGAGAAAAAAGAAGGCACATCAAATGACGAGATGTGCAGCCAGTGAAGGTACCCCGGGAGTGTTGCAAGTTAAACTGATGGAAAGATGTTTAGTATTTAATTGCTCCTCATGTAACATTACTCTGCTTCAGAAATGTTTTGTATTTTGATATAAATAAACATTTGCTAAAAAAAAAAGTTCATTTTCTAATTTTTTTTTGTACCTAGGGAGTACTTCCTGATGTTGTCTCACCCCTGGCCCTAGGTCTCCCTAATCAACCCACTTTAAACTCACGACTCAACATGATTCTGAAAGGATTTGCGGCTGGGAGATGAAGAGGTTGTCTTTCGTTCATTGAACACACATGTACTGAGGGTATACTGTGTGTGAGTCACTGTTCAGTTCACTTGGGGTGCACGAGTGAACAGACCAGACAAGGCTCCTGCTCCTGGAGGGCTTTTATTCTGGTGGTAGGGAGAGAGAATGAGTTGTTATTGCACTAAGAAAATGACATCAAATGACCTAAGGCAAAAAAATTTAAAAAGGAGCAGGGTAAGGGGCTGCTGATGTCCAGAAGGAGGGAGGGCTGCGGTTAGAACACTATTTTAGAGTGCTCAGAGAGGGCCTCGGGGAGGCAGCCCTGGAGCAAAGGCAAAAAGGGAGTAGTAGCTTGTCTGGTGAATGCACACAGATGTCTCTTACTTTGTAGGCGTTTTACGCTGGCTCTTCAATTACGCGATTAAGGTAATTTTTTGGTTGGACTCCATCTTTGTCTAAATGACCCCCCAGCCAGCAACTCCTGCTGGCCCTTGGCAAAATCTCGTGCAAGAGTCAGGGGTGTGATGGCCCCTCTGTCTCTGCCTTTCTTTTCCCCGGGAGGGAGGGATGGTCAGGCCTCAGCATCTCACTCTGTCTCCTCCAGGGTTGAGTTTGGGGACTTGACTTCCTGCCCTGGCCTGTCCTCGTCCTCATCCTCCCCTTCTCATGCTGGATGTAGGCAATGCTCCCCTTGTTCCCTAAAAACACCTACTAGGCTGCCTTCTCATTTTATTTGGGATTTAGGTAGAGATCGGATGCCAAAATATGATACTCCTCTTTATGCCAACGAAGAGAAGAAAATAGCCAAATGAACAAACCAGCAAACAGACAGAAATAGGCCCATCTATACATTGAAAAACCTCTGCCGTGTGAAATTCCCTAACAGCTGTGAGATGGGCCGTTCCACCAGGCAGGTCCTGTGTCCACACAGCTTTCCTCTTCCTCAGTGATCTGCCTCTATTCTCTTTCCTCTCTAGTCTCCATTCGCTCTTTCCTCTGCTCTCCCCTGCTCTTAGCAGGCAATGATGAAAATTCTTTTTGATGTCTCTTCTATATTTGGTCTTAATTTGTAAAAGCAGATACATGGAGTGTCTCGCAGTCTCTTTCTTATGCATAGGTGAACGTGGCCGAAGTTGCCAACCCCATCCTGTGAGAGCCGGCTCTTGGTTCATCCACGAGGCTGTGCGCAGTGCAGTATTGCACTCCCGGCATGCCATCGGCGTTCCACGGGAGCAGCTGGCTGACCTCACAGTCCTTCTGTAACATTCGCAGGCTCTCTGGCAAAGCTAAATTTAAAAAAAAAGCGAGAAAAAAATAATTTTGGTCGGGAGGACTGTCTCTGTTAAATTTAAGAGACTTTCGCCTCTTTTTAAGATGGGGCCTAAATTCGTGTGCTCCATACTTGAAGAAATCCTTTCATTTTTATTTCATTTGATGCTCACAATAACCTCACAGGTTTAGTAAAATAGGTAAAAAGTGATTTATCTCTTTTTTGGTCAGAACCAATGAATGAGCCAATCGATGGCCCTTCACTTCTCCTTTGCTTCCAGTCTCTGCCTCCCTCTCTCCCTTCGCCCTTTCCTCCCCTCATCACTTCTCAAAGGCTTTAAGGCAGCAGGAAGTAGAAAATAAAAATGAGGCCCAGTACTTTCTCCCTTAGGCCTCCTTTCAGGTGAACATGACGCAGTCCCAGGACACCCATGTTCCCCAAGTGAGGTCATGTAGCGCCTTGAGTCTAGGGAACGGCACTTGGGAACCCTGCTGAGCAACGCCAGGACTTTTGTTAGTGGAAGTTTGGGTGAATTATGGTGCCAGAGAAAGGGTTAGGGGAGACCAGGTGACAGCAAACATTCTGGGCTTTGTACACCTCGAGACCATGCTGATTTCAGGGCCGAAGCTCTGCTGTTAGGTTTTGGGGAGAGACCGGGCTGGTCCTGGGGTACTCAGGAGTCTGCATCATCATGCAGATGGTGTGCTGTAGGTAAACCAGCCAGAGTCTCCTGTGCCCCCAGCCTCCCTTTTTGGGCTGTTTTCCCCATTTCTATGGAACGCTCTTCTCTGTGGTCAGGGGCCTAGGAGCCATCTGTCTACAAACCTAGTGTTGAAGAAGAATTGCATGATGCCTTGGTTTATCAGTCAAGAGAGGTGGGCAGCATCCTGCAATTCCCATACTAGACTGATCACTGCTTTCGAGAAGCTGCTTTTGCCTGTGCTCCTCAGCCTTGGTGGAGAAATTGTCTGCATTCACAGTGGCTTGCCTTCACCCCCCACCACTGGAAAAAGTCCTTGTCCTGCCTGTGCCATTAAGAAAGGGGTGACTGGCCGGGCGCGGTGGCTCATGCCTGTAATCCCAGCATTTTGGGAGGCCGAGGCGGGTGGATCATGAGGTCAGAAGATCGAGACCATCCTGGCTAACACAGTGAAATCTCGTCTCTACTGAAAAAAAAAATTACAAAAAATTAGCCAGGCATGGTGGCGGACGCCTGTAGTCCCAGCTACTCGGGAGGCTGAAACAGAATGGCATGAACCCGGGAGGCGGAGCTTGCAGTGAGCCGAGATGGAGCCACTGCACTCCAGCCTGGGCGACAGAGTGAGACTCTGTCTCAAAAAAAAAAAAAAAAAAAAAGGTCGGGGGACCTTAGGGAAATCCCTTGGCCTTTCTGAGGCAGCTACCGCGGGGAGGGAGCCAGCCTTTCTTGGCAGGAGACCACACGTTCTTCGTGTCTGCACAGACGCACAGGGTGCCTGTCCAGCTCTTTGGGGACTGCCTTGGCAGCACAGGCTGAGTGCAGGGGTCTGCAGCTCGGTGGCATCCTCCAAGGAGAAATGCTACTTTCTCCTTCTTGCAGGCAGCCCCCTCTCTATGCCAGATTATTATGGAGCATTATCTCACTTGGTTTTGAGGGAGAAGCATGCGCTTTCCACTCACATAAGGAGGGGGAGGGAAACGCCTCTTAGCACTTCCAGGCACTCCTCAGAAGGTCAGTGACTGGACTTCAACCTTCCCTTTCATCTCCTTCCTGCCGCCATCCTGGTGTGCTGCTAGAGCCAGCTGTGCCGCCTCTTGTTCAGCTGTGCTGGAGGTAACCAGCACTGCGTGACAGGGTAGGGTGCTTAGCTCCTGTGTGTCCTCAGTTTGGGGCCTTAATCGTCAAATGGCAACAGGAAGTATCCCTTCACACCTGAGGCCCCTTCATCCTATCATGGTTGTGGGCCTTCGCAGCGGCAGCTCCTTGACCTAAATAAAGGCTTTCACTGCGCTTCGTTTCACTGGCTCCTTGTGTGTCTGCCTCACTAGTGTGGAAGCCCCTTGGCAGTGGAGCCCCCATCAGTCCTGTTTGCTGTTGGAGCCTGAATGCCTACCACAAAAGAGAGACTTAATGTTTATGGACAGAACGAATGACTGGTCAGAAAAACGCCTATGATATTTGGCATTATTTAATTTGGAGGTCGTTGGTACCCTTGGGAGAACACCTTCAGTGGTGTGATTGGTGCGGTGGCCAGTGGGGAGCTGAGTGGGGACAGAGCCACTGGGGACTGTTATGCAGACAACACTTCAGACACCAAGTGCTTTAAACTACAGTGTATTAACAGTATTTGAGGCATAGCAAGGCCCGCACATCAGAAGACAGTTGTCACTGAAAGACAGTTTGTTACAGTTCCTGAGAGGAAGCAGCACACCACACCACACCACGGGGCCACTTGGGGAAGCACCGGAGTTGGCCGGGAGACAGAGGACCCGGGAGCTGTGGGTGGGGGTCTTCACTGTGGTCTTCCTAGGAAGGAATGGGCAAAGCAGGGTGAGTGGGCTCAGGATTGTCTAGCTTCAATAGTGGTAGCGGGCTCTGGGGCACTGGTACCCTAGGTGTCTACTGCCTGGCCCTGGGTGATTAGGGCAGGACTCTAAGACCCTCGCAGGAGGTTGTGGGATGTGGGCTCTGGATTGGGTGGGTTTGTATTTAAAAGGGCATTTTGGGGTGAGTTAATGTCTCTAGGAATTGGCTAATCCTGGAAGGGGCAGTCCCTCCAGGGTCAGCAAGGCCTCAGATGTCAAAGCACCAGAAGACAGAGTTCATATACCACATCGCAACAGGGGAGAGAAAGGGGACGGCAGCTAGCAGAGTGTGGTCACAGGTGGGCATTGCCTGAGTTTTAGCTGGAAGGGATTAAAGCATGCTTCCATGCTTCTGGAATGATCCAACAGAAGAGACCAAAGATACCAGAGGGAAAGGCACTCAGGAAAGGAACAAGGTCCTTGATAGAGAGCAGGGAGGAGCAGGACTGGCCTGCAGGGGAAGGTGCTGGGCAGCCAGGGGCCAGGAGGGAGCTCTCCTGCCCTAGCCTGCATTTCTCAGGAAGTGAGAAGCAGGGTATCAGCTGGAAGGCAGAGGGGCCGTGGGGGTGGCAGAGGAAACCTGCAGAGAAGCAAGCCTGCTGGGGAAGCGCTGAGGATCACTGGCTATGCGGAGTCAGTATGGGGCTGGTGATTATGAATGTGGTTTATCCCGAGTCGTGGATTTTCTAGGAAAGTATGATGGAGAGAGTGGGACAAGGTAGTTGAGGGAGAGGGTGAAATAATACGAGAAACCATGGAATCCAAGGTTGGTGAGCACACGACACAGGATGAGATGCATAAATACAAATACAGTGATAGGTCCAATGGATCCGAGACTTGATGACCGGCTTTTGTGTTGCAGTCAGTGTTGGGTTTCTCTGCTTGAAGAACAGGGGCTTGCAGGCAGATCCTGCTGCTCATAATTTACGGGAACAGCATCTGGTAATGAGTAGGCCCATGGTGTGACTGAAAGTGGTTGGCTCAGGTGGGGTAGAGAAGTTCACTGAAGACATGCTCAGAGAATGAAGAGCCCAGGGCAATGGGCAGATTCCCTGCGGGGAGGGTCCATTCCTAGTAAGAATGACCTGACTTGGAAAGATGGGAAGATGGGGCAGGCGCTAACATTTTCAGCAAATGAGAGCATCTTGAGGATGGGGGATGTCAGCAACGAGAGGGGAGTGGCCAACCCAAAAGGCGCCTGTCTCAGAGGAGCCCTGTGAGGAGGGGGAAACGGCCTGGACCCGGCAGAGAGGCCCGAGGAGCAGCGTGAGGAGCGGCGTGAGGAGCGGGGAGCAGTGTGAGGAGGGGAAACGGCCTGGACCCAGCAGAGAGGCCCGAGGAGCAGTGTGAGGAGCGGGGAGCAGTGTGAGGAGGGGAAACGGCCTGGACCCGGCAGAGAGGCCCGAGGAGCAGCGTGAGGAGCGGCGTGAGGAGCGAAGAGCAGTGTGAGGAGGGGAAACGGCCTGGACCCAGCAGAGAGGCCCGAGGAGCAGTGTGAGGAGCGGGGAGCAGTGTGAGGAGGGGAAACGGCCTGGACCCGGCAGAGAGGCCCGAGGAGCAGCGTGAGGAGCGGCGTGAGGAGCGAGGAGCAGTGTGAGGAGGGGAAGCAGCCTGGACCCAGCAGAGAGGCCCGAGGAGCAGCGTGAGGAGCGGCGTGAGGAGCGGCGTGAGGAGCGGCGTGAGGAGCGGGGAGGCAGTGTGAGGAGGGGAAACGGCCTGGACCCAGCAGAGAGGCCCGAGGAGCAGTGTGAGGAGCGGGGAGCAGTGTGAGGAGGGGAAGCAGCCTGGACCCAGCAGAGAGGCCCGAGGAGCAGCGTGAGGAGCGGGGAGCAGTGTGAGGAGGGGAAACGGCCTGGACCCGGCAGAGAGGCCTGAGGAGCAGCGTGAGGAGAGGAAACGGCCTGGACCCGGCAGCGAGGCCTGAGGAGCAGTGTGAGGAGCGGCGTGAGGAGCGGGGAGCAGTGTGAGGAGGGGAAACGGCCTGGACCCAGCAGAGAGGCCCGAGGAGCAGTGTGAGGAGCGGGGAGCAGCGTGAGGAGGGGAAACGGCCTGGACCCGGCAGAGAGGCCTGAGGAGCAGCGTGAGGAGAGGAAACGGCCTGGACCCGGCAGCGAGGCCTGAGGAGCAGTGTGAGGAGCGGCGTGAGGAGCGGGGAGCAGTGTGAGGAGGGGAAACGGCCTGGACCCGGCAGAGAGGCCCGAGGAGCAGTGTGAGGAGCGGGGAGCAGTGTGAGGAGGGGAAGCAGCCTGGACCCAGCAGAGAGGCCCGAGGAGCAGCGTGAGGAGCGGGGAGCAGTGTGAGGAGGGGAAACGGCCTGGACCCGGCAGAGAGGCCTGAGGAGCAGCGTGAGGAGAGGAAACGGCCTGGACCCGGCAGCGAGGCCTGAGGAGCAGTGTGAGGAGCGGCGTGAGGAGCGGGGAGCAGTGTGAGGAGGGGGAAGCAGCCTGGACCCGGCAGAGAGGCCCGAGGAGCAGTGTGAGGAGCGAGGAGCAGCGTGAGGAGGGGAAACGGCCTGGACCCGGCAGAGAGGCCCGAGGAGCAGCGTGAGGAGCGGCGTGAGGAGCGGGGAGCAGTGTGAGGAGCGGAAACGGCCTGGACCCGGCAGAGAGGCACGAGGAGCAGTGTGAGGAGCGGGGAGCAGTGTGAGGAGGGGGAAGCAGCCTGGACCTGGCAGAGAGGCCCAAGGAGCAGTGTGAGGAGAGGAAAGGCCTGGACCCGGCAGAGAGGCGCGGCTTTCCCACAGCCTACGTTCTGATGTAGGGCTCCAGCCAGTCACCCAGTCAATCAACAATCCAGTCACTGTGAAAGTGTCATGGGCATTACACAGAGAACTGTGTAGGATGGTGTGGAGTGACCGGCCGGCTGCTTTCGGTTGGGTAGCTAGGGAAGATGGCTTCAAAGTCACATTTAAGCCTCCTCACGTTGCTGAGAATGGGCCAGACGGATACAGCTCAGCAGAGAAGAGCTTCCCAGGCAGAGGTGCTGTTTCTGAAGATCTGAAGGTAGAAGTGGATTTGGTCTGTTTGAGCAACAGAGTGAGCCATGAGTGGGAAGCGAAGGAGACATTGGCGGAAGAGAAGGGTGAGTGACAAACCAGGGCTCTGTAAAGCGGAGGGAGGGTTAGATTGCATTCTTAGGGTGCTGGGAAGTCACTGGAGAGTTTTAAGCTGGGCAAAGCCTTGATCTGATTTATTTATTAGAAATACCCCTCTGACAGCTGGTAGAGAGTGGACTACAGGAGGGTGAGAGCAGAGGGAACAGAGAAATGACAGTGCCATCCACAGTCCCAGATGAGAAGTGTTTAGACCAGGACAGCCACAGCAGAGGCAGAGAGGAGGCCAGTTTGGATCTGTGTGGGAGGAAGGGGCGACAGCCTTGCTGAAAGGCTTGCCACGAGAGTGAAGAAAAGAGAGGAATCAAGAATGACCCCGGCTTTTGACCTGAGCAACTGAGAAAGAGGACTGAGGGAGGAGGAGGTATGAAAGGGGACAGACGTCAAGAGTTGTAAGGTCTGAAAGGGTCATTAAACTTCCCATTGGAGGTGTTGGGTCAGAGGCCACTAGATGTGTGGGCCTGAGATTCCAGAGGGACCTTATCAGTGTAGATAAAGGTTAGGGAATTGTCCTCGGAGAGGTGGTATTTAAATCCTAGAAGGGGAGGGTAGACAGAGAAGAGAAGGGGTGCACACAAGCCGCTGAGTGTCGCGTAGAGGTAGGTAATGATGTGACAAAGTGGCCTCAGTGGCACGGTGGGGACAGAAGCCCCATGGGAGTGGGTTGATGAGAAAGTGGACATAGTGACTATTGACAAATCTTGGGCTAGGAGGCAGAGGGGAAATTCTGATGGCACAGGGGCATGTGCTGATGGCTGAGTGGAAGTTTCCCAGGACATCATAGCTTTAGGGCTCAGGAGCACTGTGGGTGCCAAAGTGTCCTATCCAGTTGCCCTCTACGGGATGGGTGTGCCCATCCCCTGGCTGCTTTGCATGTTGGTGGCCCATGGCTCACAGGTGCCTCCCACCCTGCTCATCCCTGGAGAGGTGCCCTTGACTGACATAGCCCCCCTGCCCAAGAAATGACAAGCTCCTCTGCCAGGAGTGACCCTCAGCCAATGACTGGCACAGGGATACAAAAGGCCACCTGCTTGCCTTAAAGAGGGCGCCTGCTTGCCTTAAAGACGGGGCGTCTCTGTGTGCTCTCCAGGATCAGGCCACGGCTAGAGTTCACCTGATATGACATCCTTCATCACTTCTTTCCCCAATCCTGTCTAGCTTTCCTTCTTTAATTTTTTTCTTGGATATTTCCACAATAAAATACCCCCCACCCCATTGCCTGGCTTAGGCTTTGCACCTAGAGAACCCATTCTAAGACTGGATGCCAGGGGACTCTAAGATTGGAACTCAGGAATTAGGTCACTCACCACTGGCTGGCAAAAGGACCCCATCATAGCGGCAGATAGAGTATTAGCAGTTGCTGGTATGTGTTAGCAGTGCAATTGCTAAGACTGTCACCTATGTAGAACTGAGGCAAGGCACAGGGAAAAGGGATATACTGGTTCATAGAACATCTTATATTTGAGAGGTTCTGAAGAAAGACTACTGATAGGAACAGTGGGATGGAGTGGCCGAATGCCCTTGAGGCTTTGAAGAGAGGAAAGGCACCACCAAGGGCAGCCAATCTCTAATTTAAAGCAAAGAAGAGTCAGCGTGCCTCCTTGGTGGCCTTAAAGAGACTCCCGTATGTAGCAGGAGGGTAGAACAAGCTGAAGACCAGACCCAGGCTTAATTGTTAGAGAAGCAGAATTCTGGAGCAGGCTGAATCTCAGGCCAGATGAGTCTCATATACCAAAGTCAGGGTGTAATAGGGAAGGACTGAGGCCCACCATCTGGGATGGGAACAGAGAGAAATGTGTTGGAAGACTTTGACCCTCCAGATTCCCCAAAACCTCTGGTTCTGCCAAAATGGCCTTTCCCCCTTTCTGGAAGACAGAAACCCCTTCTTGCTTGAAGAACACGCAGATGCTTCAAATGAAGCAGGTATTCTACAAGAAGTTCCTGACTTCCTCAGCAGCTTTCCCATCCATAGATGCCCCATTTGTCCCTTCTTATCACTTAGACCAATAAGAGAGTCAAGGCTCAGCATATTCCCCTAGGCAAGCGTTGGGTCTGCTAAGAGAGGAGAGGGATTTCTTCAGTGAGCTGAAGGATCTGACTAGTGTGTGTGGGGCACAGACAAGGGAGTGTGCTTGGGGGTGAATCCTGAGGGTGCTGGGCCAAGGGGGCCAGACTGGAAAGCCCTTCAGGGGAGAGTTTGTTAATATGGGGGCACCCACCAGTGATACGGGTTTTAATAATCTTGCTAGGGCCCCATAAGGCAATCCTTATGGCTGCTGAGTGGTTCCTAGAGGCTTGCTGAGAGTGATGGCCCACATGAAATGAAACAGATGTGTCAGAACTCCCTTGCAGATCATGGCTGAAGGGATCCAAAGGCTTAGGGAAATGGGCTAGAATGGATCCACTCTAGAATACCAGAAGACCCACCGGCTGCCTGTGCTTTTTGATTGGGCTGGACGACGCTCCATTCACCAGGGAGATAAAGGATGGTTGGTGAGAGGGTCCCAGCATGGATGAGCAGCTCAGCACAGCTGTCCTCGGGAGGCCGAGGCTGAGCTTGCTGATGCAGAGCGGGGTGTCTGCGGAAGCCTACAGAAGCTGTCATGATTTGTGGGGAATCGTGAGCAGCAGTCCTTCTGAAGCCCAGAATAAGAAAAGAAATGGCACCAGTGCCACCATGAAATATTGGGCTGAAAATCCAACTGATGTGGTTAAAAGGTAAATCCATAAAAGGTTAAAAGAAAGCAAAACAAAACATTGATTATCTTCAAGTAATATGACTATATATATACAGAAAATCTGTGAGACTCTATGGACAAACCATTGGAAATAGTAAGAGAACCAAGCAAGATTGCTGAACCCAAGGTGGAAGGAGTTCTTTATACCAGCAACAAAACAACATGTTTTAAAAGGCACCTTTATAATAGTGACGACAACAACAGAACAAGAGAAAACAATGGGCAAAATCTTTATCAGTTAAATGGCAAGATTTCATTGAGAGACAAGAGAAGGTCTAAAATCACACGGACCTCAGATTAAGACAAATGAGCATCCCTGTCTCCATGTGTCGGTCGTTTCCCCGAGGGGTGGTCCCTTGAAGGACCTGGCTTTCTGTCAGGACTGACAGTTTTGTCTTACATGGGCCTGTGTGTTTGACACCTCTCCCCAGAGGCCAAGTCCCTGCTCTTTTCTTAGAGATTGGACCCTTCCCCTCTCGCCTACCTCTCTCTCTGTCAGATCAACTGGAGCATCAACCCATGCTTAGGACTCTGGTTTCCAATTCTTTCTTCGCTTTTGGCTAAAGAAGTTATAAACTCAGCTATGCATTCAGAGGCACGCTTGCCACATCCTATCCAGCATTCTAGATTTTATGGGCAGAGGCTTTTTAGGCTATCTGGTTGACCTTGTTACCAACACTGAACACCTCCATCCTTTCTTTGTCTTTGTTCGAAGCATGCTGTTTTACTTTTCTAGATTGCATATTTGTAAAAATATTTTCCAATCTGATGGTGTCTGTTTTTCAGAGGATCATTCACATTGAGTGAACTGTTATAGTTTACACAGCATTCTACCTTATTCTGTATTTTTTATTCATTTTATTTTGTGGTTTCCCAATCATCCTTTTCCTTATTTTTGCTGGTTACTGTTTATTTTTCAGTTGTTATTTATTGCTTTTTAACCCCTTATTAAATTTGAGAGTTCAACTATCATTTTCCATTCCATTAATGATAATGTTCCATTTGTAAGTACTCAAATCCATATTTTCTTCATCACTATTAAATGATAACAAATGCCAACCTTTTCCTCTATCAAGACACTCAGTTATCTGACGGTTCTCTCCACCTTGCGCGTGGTGAAACATCAGGACATTTTTACTTCCTGACTTTTCTCTTCCCCAACTTGAATGATGCATTTGGACATTTTTACTGATGTCTCTCCATCTTAATACCCAGGTTTTGCTGAGAGAGTTTCGTACATTTATTCTAAGCTGCTATTATTAGAATTTATCTTTCAGTACATAGGTCTCTTTTATTTAAGATCCTTATTTCTTGGATTACTTATTTTCAGATGCTAATTTTCAATATATATGTACTTATAGGTATATGTAAAATATCTCTGAATGCATATAGGTACATACATATATGGATTTGCGTATATTTGTTGCTCACCACTTCCTTTTCTCCATCATCTTTTATTTGTGTTTGGATTTTTTTTGAGAGTAAAGTCTTTCTTATATAGGTTCATAGGTGCTATAATCTCTGGACCATGCATTTCTACAAGTATCATTTTTGGCTTCTGGTGTCAATAGCATGGCAGCAGCAGCAGCAGCAGGTGGTTTTTAACCCTCTTTCAAGGCATTAAGGTGAGAGGAGTCTCAGCTGACTTGCTCAGCTCTTCTTCAGCTCCCTGGAGGTCAGAGAGAACAGGCACAGTCCCGTGGGCTATTATTGTCTTCCCCTAGGGTTTACCTATCTCTGCACACTAAACTTTCTCTAGGAGCCACCAAGTGCCTCGTCTGGCCCTGGGACTTTTCCAACACATGTCCCTAAGCCAATGTGTTGCAGAGATAAAAAAATAAAAAAATTAAAAAAAAAAAAAAAAAAGGAGCCTCAGGTTAAATCATGAAAGTAGTAGAGATTACTTATGAGGACACAGGGCAAGGGAATGGGCAGTGACTGAGAAGAGAATCCTGGGTTCACCGGTGTTTAAGGGGTAGGCAGAGAAAAGGGGGCCCAAGAAAGAGGAAGTGGTCAGTAAGGTCAAGTATAAGAGAAAGGTCACAGGATGAAAATTAAGTTCACTTTTCATAGGAACTATACATTTCAACGACTCTGTCTCATTTACCAAATAAACAGGAAGGCCAATTTTCCCAGGGTTCCTTATTCTTACATTTCTCAGACTCCTTGGAGTATTTACATGAATTCCAGAATCGATCCTGGATATCTTCAATACTTGCTGGTAGGCATGGAAACTCAAGAGCCTGCATCCAGCCCAAAGGAGTCTGGGGTGGCGGACCTTGTGTCTCAGGATGTCTGCTGCTCCTGCTGCTGCTAGTGCCTGCGTGGGGACAGACCACGTGTCCAGAGGTGGAAGGATGTAAGTGCCAGTGCTATGCTCTGTAGGCCACGGGGAAAACTACACACTGCTTACGTAAAGTCCTAGCTCTGTCTGTGTGCTTGCTTTTGTTTCCTTTCAGGACACCCAGTTTCTAGAATCTCAAAGGATAGGGAGGCTCTCTCCATTTTCTTCCCATCTACCTCCATATAATTTTTTGGATTTGATTAGTTGAGTAGAGGGAATAACATCCAAGTCCTAAATGCAAATGGATGTTCCTGGGAGGGAGAGGGGAGCAATGAATGACACCACATTGAATCAGTTGGGGTTTCAGCAGGAGACACATAATGGGAGGAAGATGTGTTTATAAAGGGATGTTTTCATAGGTGTGGGAGGGTGTAGGAAGACCATGTGAGTGGTGCAGGAACCCAGGGCAGTTAGTGGCTGGCTGTCAACCCCCTTAGGCCTGGAGGCAAGAAGGGAAGGAGAGGCTGCTATAATTGGGGAAGAGAAGAAGTCACATGGAGCGGGTCACCTTGAGAAGAGCAGTGACCAGGGCTACAGACAGCCCCAGATAACCTCACCAGTGTGGAGCCAAGGAAGCAGATACCTAGATCTTATTTTCCTTTTGCCCTTCAATCTCCTGCCAAGGATTTCCACAGGCTGAAGCCAACCAGCATCCAGAAGGCACAGGAGTGCATTGATATCATCCAGATAATGGAAGAGAACAGGGAGGGAGGGCTAGAGAGTGGATATTGAGAGACAGGATAGCCGGCCCAAGTGTGATCTGCTTACAGAATGTATGACAGGTTGACGCTCAAATAACGTGTTCTGTCACATAATATAAGAACCAAAAAACTGCATGTTAGACTGGCAGTTTAGAGCCCACTGGCAACCTTGTTGAAAACAAATGTAGTAGAATAATCAGGAGAGGACGCCAAATTGCAATGGACTGACTCACAAGGAAGATAGTGAATGATAAAGACCCTCCCAAGAAGCCTGAGATGATAGGGAGAAATCTAGATGAGCCAGATCTAGGAGACTGCAGGATGTAGCATATTGCAAAGATGCCCTCAGTTCTTTACCCCTTCCTGTATTCAAAGTCTTTGCCATACAACTTTCTAGTGTCTCCCCTCTCTACTCTGGACTTGATCAGGCTTGATCAGTGGGGTGTCAGCAGATGTTATACAAGCAAAGCCTTGAAATAAGGCCATGCTTTGGAGCTTGCTTTGTTGTGCTTGTGCCATTGGCATGAGAACATGCAGATGGTAGCCTGCTGGGAGAGCAGAGCCACATTGCTGTAATTGCTCCAATTGGAACCAGCCTATATGAGAAGCCAGTGTTGATCAGCTGATCCTCAGATATGTGGGCAAGCCCAGTCAAGATCAGGAGAGACGTCTAGCTGACACCCAGATGACGCCTGAGGTGGAATCCCATGTTTCCAAGTGTTTATGATTTCAAGTTTTTATGAGTAATAAATACTTATTGTTATATGCCACTGGCATTTTGTAGTTAATTTTTAATATAGCATTATTGAGGCAATCAATAACTGATGCACAGGGTAAACTGACATTTTTATTAAATTCTCAAAGGATTGAATACTTAAGTGTAAAAATTGTACCCATATAAGTACTAGAAGAAAGCATGAGTAAATTCTTACATAATTTGGGGTGTGGGGAAAAAATCTTTTCACTATGACTTAAAATCCAGATGCAATGTAAACAAATTAGTACATTGACTTCATAAAATCAGGAAAATTTGAGAGGGGGCAAGATGGCCGAATAGGAACAGTTCTGGTCTGCAGCTCCCAGTGAGACCAACACAGAAGGCAGGTGATTTCCGCATTTCCAACTGAGGTGCCTGATTCATCTCATTAGGACTGGTTAGACAGTGGTTGCAGCCTGCAGAGGGCGAGCAGAAGCAGAATGGGGCATTGCCTCACCTGGGAAACACAAGGGGCTGGGGAACTCCCTCCTGTAGCCAAAGGAAACCATGAGGGACTGTGCAGTAAGGGACAGTGATATCTGGCCCAGATACTGTGCTTTCCCCCTGGTTTTTGTAACCTGAAGACCAGGAGATTCCCTCGGGCACCTACACCACCAGGGCCCTGGGTTTCAAGCATAAAACTAGGTGGCCGTTTGGGCAGACACTGAGCTAGCTGCAGGAGGGTTTCAAGCATAAAACTAGGTGGCCGTTTGGGCAGACACTGAGCTAGCTGCAGGAGCCTTTTTTTTTTTTTTTTTTTTTTTAACCGCAGTGGTGCCTGGAGCCCCAGCAATACAGAACCATTCACTCCCCTGAAAGGGGACTGAAGCCAGGGAGCCAAGTGATCTTGCTCAGTGGGTCCCACCCCCACAGAGCCCAGCAAGCTAAGATCCACTGACTTGAAATTCTCACTGCCAGCACAGCAGTCTGAAGTTGACCTGGGATGCTCAAACTTGGTGGGGGGAGAAGCGTCCACCATTACTGAGGCTTCAGTAGGCGGTTTTCCTCTCACAGTGTAACAAAACCACTGGGAAGTTTTGACTGGGTGGAACCCACCACAGCACGACAAACCACTGTAGCCGGACTGCCTCTCTAGATTCCTCCTCCCTGGGCACGTCATATCTGAAAGAAATGCAGCAGCCCCAGCGGGGGCTTATAGATAAAACTCCTATCTCCCTAGAACAGAGCACCTGTGGGAAGGTTAGGCTGTAGGCACAGCTTCAGCACACTTAAAAGTTCCTGCCTGCTGACTCTGAAGAGAGCAGCGGATCTCCCAGCACAGCACTTGAGCTCTGCTAAGGGACAGACTGCCTTCTAAAGTGGGTCCCTGACCCCTGTGCACCTCCCAGCAGGGGTCGACAGACACCTTATACAGGAGAGCTCTGGCTGGCATCTGGTGGGTGCCCCTCTGGATGAAGCTTCGAGAAGAAGGTGCAGGCAGCAATCTTTGCTGTTCTGCAGCCTCTGCTGGTGATATCTAGGCAATCAGGGTCTGGAGTGGACCTCCAGCAAACTCCAGCAGCCCTGCAGAAGAGAGGCCTGACTGTTAGAAGGAGAACTAACACACAGAAAGCAATAACATCAACATCAACAAAAAGGATGCCCACGCAAAAACACCATCCAAAGGTCACCAACATCAAAGACCAAAAGTAGATAAATCCACAAAGATGTGGAAAAACCAGCACAAAAATGCTGAAAATCCCCAAACACAAGAATGCCTCTTCTCCAAAGGACCATAGCTCCTCGCCAGCAAGGGAACAAAACTGGATGGAGAATGCGTTTGATGAATTGACAGAAGTAGGCTTCAGAAGGCGAGTAATAACAAACTCCTCCAAGCTAAAGGAGCATGTTCTAACCCAATATAAGGAAGCTAAGAACCTTGATAAAAGGTTACAGGAACTGCTAACTAGAATAACTGGTTTAGAGAAGAACATAAATGACCTGATGGAGCTGAAAAACACAGCGTGAGAACTTTGTGAAGCATACACAAGAATCAATAGCCAATTGATCAAGTGGAAGAAAGAATATCAGAGATTGAAGATCAACTAAATGAAGTGTGAAGACAAGATTAGAGAAAAAAGAATGAAAACGAATGAACAAAGCCTCCAAGAAATATTGAACTGTGTGAAAAGACCAAACCTACGATTGATTGGTGTACCTGAAAGTGAGGGGGAGAATGGAACCAAGCTGGAAAACACACTTCAGGATATTATCCAGGAGAACTTCCACAACCTAGCAAGACAGGCCAACATTCAAATTCAGGAAATACAGAGAACACCACTAAGATACTCCTTGAGAAGAGCAACCTCAAGACACACAATTGTCAAACTCAACAAGGTTGAAACGTAGGAAAAAATTTTAAGGGCAGCCAGAGAGAAAGATCAGGTTACCTATAAAGGGAAGCCCATCAGACTAACAGTGGAATGCTCTGCAGAAACCTTACAAGCCAGAAGAGAGTGGGGACCAATATTCAACATTCTTAAAGAAAAGAATTTTCAACTCAGAATTTCGTATCCAGCCAAACTAAGCTTCAAAACGAAGGAGAAATAAAATCCTTTCCAGACAAACAAATGCTGAGGGATCTTGTCACCATCAGGCCTGCCTTACAAGAGCTCCTGAAGGAAACACTAAATATGGAAAGAAAAACTGGTACCAGCCACTGCAAACACATACCAAAATATAAAGACCAATGCTATGAAGAAACTGCATCAACTAATGTGCAAAATAACCAGCTAGCATCATGATGATAGGATCAAATTAACACATAACAATATTAACTTTAAATGTAAATGGGATAAATACCCCAATTAAAAGACACAGGGTTAATCTCCTCCAATGACGATGGAAGAACTTCTTCTTCTGGCAAGAAAGACTCAGAAGAATTTGAGTTTCAACATTCCCACCTTCATGAAGATCTTTCCATATGTCCTATTCCAATTTTCAGATCCCACTACTTCCCAATTAAGGCCTTCACTTTAACAGCAGACATCTTACTAGGTTGGTGCTGTGTTCTAAATGCTGATGTCTCCTTTACCCAAATTCATATGTTGGAACTTAATCCCCAGTGTGATAGTATAAAAGGTGGGGCCTTTGGGGAGCGATTAAATCAGGAGGGTTCTGCCCTCATGAATGGAATGCATGTCCTTATAAAATAGGTTGAAGGGGGTTAACTTGCCCTTCCATTGTGTGAGGATGCAGCAACAAGGCACGATCTGTGGGGCAGAGAGTGAGTCCTCTCTAGAAATCGAATCTACAAGTGTCTTAATCTTGGACTGCCCAGCCTCCAGAACTGTGAGAAATACATGTCCGTTGCTTATAAATTTCTCAGTCTAAAGTATTTTGTTACAGCAGCTCAATCAGATGAACAGAGTTGGGAATTCAACTTGTGTTGTAGTTCAGCTGTTCACAAGATGAGACTCTGGGCTTGGTTTTCAGCAGTCTCAGCTCTGTGACTAGAGGAGATATGAGATTCTTTCAGGACAGATATAGAAACTTTCAGGTCATTTATGCAGTGCTTAACCTGGAAATCTGAGTCCTTGAGCACATCTTTTCTTCCTCCCCACACTGTCCAGTGTGATTAGGAGATCCTGGTCAAAGTCATCATACTCCTTAGTCTGACAAAAATGTTCTGTTGTATCAAATATAGTCATATGTTGCTTCAAGATGGGGAAATGTCCTGAGAAATGCATCATTAGATGGTTTCATCGTGTGATTATCAGAACATACTTACACACACCTAGATGGCATAGGCTATTACACACCTAGGCTGTATGGTAGAGCCTATTGCTCCAAACTTGTACAGCATGTGACTATACTGAATACTATAGGCAACTGTAACACAATGGTAAGTATTTGTGTATCTAAACATGTCTGATAGACAAAGTGCAGTAAAAATACAGTATTATGATCTTATGGGAGCCGAGCACAGTGGTTCACACCTATAATCTCAGAACTTTGGGAGTCCAAGGCAGGAGGATTACTTAAGCCCAGGAGTTTGAGACAAGCCTGGGCAATATACAAGACCTCACCTCAACAACAACAACAAATTGTTTTTTTTGTTGTTGTTGTGGCATGTGGCATGTACCTGTGGTCTCAGCAACCCAGCAGGCTGAGGTGAGAGGATTGCTTGACCCTGGAAGGTCAAAGCTGCAGTGAGCTGTAATTGTGTCACTGCACTTTAGCCTGGGTGACAGAGCCAGACCCTGTCTTAAAAAAAAAGAAAAAACTTTATGGGAACATCATTGTAAGTGCAGTCCATTACTGACCGAAATGTTATTACTCAGTGCATGACTGCACAAGGTTACCAGAACCTTGCCGCTTATAAGTATTTGGTTAGGAGGAGCCAGTGGTTATATTGTGCCTATCTCTATTGCCACCTCATGTAATGAACTATCGATGCTCTTTTTACTACTGGAAAATGAATCCCAGAAATCTCAGAACCAATTCTGATAACTCACCCTTAAGATTCTGTTCTTCAAGAATCACTCTTAGCACCAAACATCTGTATTATTGAGGCTTTTCTGGAGAAACAGAAACAATAGGATATCCATATCATCTACATCTATGTTGACATCTTTATCTACACTTATATCTATATTAACTTATCTGTCTATCCCAATAGAGGTGAAAACCCTATGGAGCCTGGTGATAGCTGGTTGTCCAAGACAGAACTTAAGTTCAACCTTAAACTTACCCATGTGTATATAGAGAGTAAAACATTTATTTTAGGGAATTAGGTCATGTGATTATGAGGGTTGGGAAGTCCAAATCGGCAGAGCAGGACATCAAGGTGGAAACCTAGGCAGAACTTCTATGTTGCATTCTTGAGGCAGAATTCATTATTCTTTGGAGAACCTTAGTTTTTTCTTGTAAAACCATTAACTGATTGGATAAAGCCCACCCACATTATGGAGGGTAATCTTCTTAAAGTCAGCTGACTGGAAATGTGAATCACATCCGAGAATACCTTCACAGTGATATCTAGACTAGCAGTTGACCAAACAACTGGCAACCATAGCATAGCCAAGATTAATGATCACAAAGAACAAGAGAAAAATGACTTATCACACACAGGGAACAATAATACAATTAATAACTTTCCATCAGAAACAATGAAGGCCAGAAAGTGGTGAAGTGACACTGATGCCATAAAAGTGATAAACAACAAGAGTCAATCAAGAATTTTATATTCAGCAAACCTATTCTTTAAACAAAAGGTGACATATTTTTAAATAAATAACAATTGAAAAAAATGTATTGCTATCATGCTTGTGTTACAAAAAATATTAAAGAGATTTCTTTAGACTGAAGGGAATGAAACTTTATAGTAACTCAAATCCACATAAAGAAATGAAGAGTACTGGTAAAGTAAATATGAGCAAATAGAAAAATCTACGTAAACAACTAGACAGGAGATTAATAAGGAAATAGAGGTCTTGAACAACACTACGCCACTACGCACCAGTTGCACCTACTTGACATATGAAGAACATTCCGTTGAACAACAGCTGAAGCACATTTTTCTCAAGTGCACATAGAGCACTCTCCAGGGTAGACCATATGTTAGGCCACAAAGCAAATCTTAATACATTTAGAAAGATTGAAATCACACAAAATATCTTTTCTTACCACAACGAAATAAAACAAGAAAATAGCAGAAGGAAAACTGGAAAATCCACGAATATGTGGAAATTAAATAATGCATTCTTGAACACCAATGGGCTAACAGGAAATCACATGGAAAATTAGAAAATAATTGAGACATATAAAAATGAAAACACCATATTCCCAAACTTATGGGATGCAGTGAAAACAGTGCTAAGTGGAAAATTTATGGCTAGGAATGCTACATTAAAAAGAACAAACATCCCAAATCAACAAACTAAATTTATACTTTAAGGAACTGGAAAAAGAAGAACAAACTAAATATAAAGCTAGGAGAAGAAAGGAAATAATAAATAAAGATTAGGGCAGAGATAAACAAAATAGAGAATAGGAAAATAATAGAGATAATCAACAAAACCAATAATAGGTTCTTAGAAAAGACTGACAAAATTGACAAACCTTTAGCTAGACTAAGAAAAAACAGAAAGGGGACTTAAATAACTAAAATCGGAAATAAAAGAGAGGACATTATGACCAACTTTATAAAAATAAAGAGGATTATAGGAGAATACTATGAACAACAAATTGGATAATCTAGATAAAATGGACTCTAGAAATATATAACCTACAAAGACTGAATCATGAAGAAATAGAAAATCTGACCAGACTTACAACTACTAAATATAATGAGTCAATAATAAAAAAAATTCCCAACAAAGGAAATCTCAGGACCAGATGGCTTCACTGGCGAATTCTACCACACATTTAAAAAATTAACACCAATCCTCCTCAAATTCTTTGAAAAAGTTGAAGAGGAGGGAATACTTCCAAACTCATTCTTTCAGATGAGCATTGCCCTAAAATAACGTATACTGAAGCCAGCCAAATACATTACAAGAAAAGAAATCTAGAGACCAGTGTCCCTGATAAATATTGATACAAAAATCCTCAACAAAATATAGCAAACCAAATTCAACAGCATACTAAAAAGATTATACACCATGACCATGTAGAATTTATTTCTAGAATGCAAGGATGTTTCAACATACAAAAATCAATCAATGTAATACATTACACTAGTAGAATAAAGGAAATAAAAACACATGATCATCTCAATTGATGTGGAAAAAACATCTGACAAAATTAAACACTTCTGATGATAAAAACACTCAGTAAACTAGTAATAGAAGAAAACTACCTCAACATAATAAAGACCATATATAAAAAGCTTATAGCAAGCATCATGCTCTATGGTGAAAGACTGAAAGCTTTTCCTCTATAGTTAAGAAAAAGACAAGGATGTCTTGCTTTTGCCACTTTCATTTAATACAAAACTAGAGGCCTGGTGCGGTGGCTTATGCCTGTAATCCCAGCACTTTGGGAGGCTGCTGCAGGCAGATCACTTGAGGTCAGGAGTTCTAGACCAGGCTGGCCAACATGGTGAAACCCTGTCTCTACAAAATATACAAAAATTATCCGGGCATGGTGGCAGACTGCTGTAATCCCAGCTACTTGAGAGGCTGAGGCAGGAGAATCATTTGAACTCAGGAGGTGGAAGCTTCAGTGAGCTGAGATCGCACCACTGCACTCTAGCCTGCGCAACAGAGCAAGAATCTATCTCAAACAACAACAACAACAACAACAGAACAAACCAACCCCCGCCTCCCACCAAAACCCAATATAATACTGGATGGAAGTTCTAGCCATTGCAATTAGGCAAGGAAAAAGGGCATTCAAATTGGAAAAGAAGTAAAATCATCTGTGATTACAGATAGTATGATCTTACATGTAGAAAACCTAATGGTTTCACATACAAAAAGTACCTGTTAGAATTAATAAACAAATTCAGCAAAGTTGTAGGACACAAAAACAACATGTAAAATCAGTTACCTTCTATATACTAAAAATGAATAATCAGTAAAGGAAATTAATAATATAATTCATAATTATATTATATATATTATATATAATTATATTATAATTCATAATTAATAATATAATTCAAATCTCATGTTGAAATGTAATCCCCAGGGCTGGAGGTGGGACCTGGTGGGAGGTGATTGGATCATGGGGGTGCATTTCTCATGAATGATTTAGCACCATCCCCTTGGTGCTGTTCTCGTGATAGTAAATGATTGCTTGTGAGATCTGGTTGTTTAAGAACTGTATGGCACCCTCCCCCACTCTCTCTCTTGCTCCTGCTCTGGCCATGTGATGTGCTTGCTACCGCTTGGCCTTCTACCAAGAGTGGAAGCTCATGAGGCCTCCCCAGAAACTGGGCAGATGCCAGAGCCATGCTTGTACAGCCTACACAACCATGAACCAATTAAACCTCTTCTGTTTATAAATTACTCAATCTCAAGTATTCCTTTATAGCAATGCAAGAATGGCCTAATACACCTTATATACTGAAAACTACAAGATACTGTGAAAGAAACTAAAGAGAACACATGTAAATGTGTTCACGGATTAGAATACTTAATATCATTAAGATATCAATACTTCCCTCAGTGACCTACAGTTTCAGTGTATTTTCTATAAAAATTCATTTTTTTTCTTTTTTGCTGAAATAGAAGAATCCATCCTGAAATTTATAGGGAATCTCAAGAGACCCCAAATAACCAAAGCAATCTTGAAAATGAAGAATTAAAGATGGAGGTTTCACACTTGGGGGTTTCAAACATCTTACAAGCTACGGTAATCAGAACAGTATGGTACTCGTATAAAGACAGACACATAGCCCCTCTGGTCCGGTCCCGCCGCCGCGGCCGCCAGCCATGAACTCCACGCAGTTAAACAAAAGCCCCTCGTATGGCCTCTTGGCTGCGGTCACGAACCGGCTCCTGTCCAAATACGACCTCCAGAAGGAAGCAGAGCTCCGCAGCTGGATCGAGGGACTCGCTGGCCTCTCCACGGCCCCGAGTTGCAGAAGGGCCTGAAGGACTGGATTATCTTATGCACACTCATGAGCAAGCTGCAGCCAGCCTCAGACCCCAAGATCAACCGCACCGTGCAGAACTGGCACCAGCCAGAACACCTACGGCATGAACCCCGTGGACCTGTTTGAGGCCAGCGACCTGTTTGAGAGTGGGAACATGCTGCAGGTGCAGGTGTCTCTTCTCGCCCTGGCAGGGAAGGCCAAGACTAAGGGGCTGCAGAGCGGGGCGGACAGTGGTGACAAGTACTCGGAGAAGCAGGAGTGGGACTTGACGACGCCACCATGAAGGCCGACCAGTGCGTCATCGGGCTGCAAATGGGAACCCTCAAATGCACCAGCCAGTCCGGCATGACCGCGTACGGCGAGAGGAGGCATCTCTACGGACCCCAAGAACCACATCCTTGGCCCCCCATGGACCACTCGACCATCAGCCTCCAGATGGGTGCAAACAAGTGTGCCAGCCAGGTGGGCACGATGGCTCCCGGGACCCGGCGGCACGTCTATGACACCAAGCTGGGAACCAACAAGTGTGACAACTCTTCCATGTCCCCGCAGACGGGCTACACACAGGACGCCAACCACAGCTGCCAGGTCTTCGGCCTGGGCCGGCAGACATACGACCCCAAGTACTGCCCGCAAGGCACAGTGACCGATGGGGCTCCCTCGGGTGCAGGCGACTGTCCCGGCCCTGGGGAGGCCCCTGAATATTCCCCTTACTACCAGGAGGAGACCGGCTGCTGAGGCTCCCAGCATGCTCTCTCCCCACATTGTCTCCCCGTCTAGGTTTTTGGGTTTTTCTGTTTTCTTTTTTCTTTCTTTCTTTTTTTTTTTTTTTTTTTTTTTTGTACCTATTCAGTGCTGCCAATCAACCAAGCGTCTGTGAGTGGCGGCGTTGGATCAGGCAGCAGGGCTTTTTTCTCCTCTTGCCTTGGTTCCTTCGCAGGACTGAGCCACCAGGCTGTGGGGGAAGGGGTCAAGGCTCTATCCCAATGCGTGTAGGGTGAGGGTCCCTGTTGGCACGTTCAGGCTGTGGGCAGAACTGTGCTGGGAGAAGAGACCTGGGCATGGAGGGAACCGGTCCCGGAAAGTTTCCAGTTGCCTCGCCTCTTTCCCTTTTGTCAGCCGATCAGTTTGTGGTTTCTGTACCCGCAAAAGTTTCAGGAAGTATTTATAAAAGAAAATATATATATATACAGGTTTTTTTTTTTTTTTTTCCAGAGGAATGGGGCGGGGACAGTGGAGAGGTGCTGGAAAATGAGTCCCTTGGGAGAGGGAGCCCAGCCACGATGCTAAATAGCTCAGGCTCCTGAGTGGCTGGATTCCCCTAGGACCCTCAGACCAACAGACCTCAGACCCTCAGACCCATCTCATGGCCTGGTGGGGAAACTGAGGCCCGTACAAGGAAGTGGAATTATGAGTTGTTGGGGTCAAGCCTGAACCTCTATCGATGCTAATCTCCCTCCACCTCCCGCCCCTGCCACTGTGGCCTCAGTAGGTTTTTGTTGTTGCAGGCTGGAGTGCAGTGGGGCGATCTCGGCTCACTGAACCTCCACCTCCTGGGCTCAAGGGATTCTTCTACTTCAGTCTCCCCAGTAGAGTGGCTGGGACTGCAGGTGCTCCACCGCGCCTGGCTAATTTTTGTATTTTTAGTAGAGATGGGGTTTCACCATGTTGGCCAGGCTGGTCTCGAGCTCCTGACCTCAGGTGATCTGCCTGCCTTGGCCTCGCAAAGTATTGAGATTACAAGCATGAGCCACTGCGCCTGGCTCCTCAGTAGGTTTTAAGGGGCCCCAGCCCTTCTTTCCCCTTCCAGGCCTGACCAGCTATACTGCTCTGGTTCCCCGCCCCTCACACAGTCCACCAAGTACTGCACAGGAAACCCCACCCAGGGGCCCTGCACCATGAGATAATGAGAAATAAGGACTGTGGACCAAACGCAATAAAACTTCTGTTTGTAAGAAGACAAAGAAGAAGAAAAAAAAGACAGACATATAGACCAATGGAAAAGCATAGACAGCCCAGAAATAATCCCTCACATATATGGTCAAATAAATTTTGACAGTGGTCCAAGAGTATTTAATGGGGGAAAAACAGCCGTTTAAAAAAATAGTGTTGGAAAAACCGGGTATTTCTATGCAAAGAAATAAAGTTGACCCTTAACTTAAACCATATACAAAAATTAACTCAAAATGACTCAACGACCTTAGAAGAAAGCACAGGGGGAAAGGTTCATGGCATTGAAATTGTCAATAATTTTTTTTTGGGTGCGGAGGTAAAACACCAAAAGCACAGGCTACAAGAAAAAACAGATAAATTGGATTACATCAAAATTCAAAACTTTTGTGCATCAAAGAACACTATTAGTAGATGGAAAAGGGACCCATGGAACGGGGGAAGATATTTGCAAATCATCTATCTGATTAGAGGTTCGTGTCCAGAATGTATAAAAAACTCTTACAACCCAACAACAACAACAACAAAAAACCCAAATGACTTGATTAAAAAGTAGACAAAGAACTTCATAGACGGTTCTTTCAAGAAGATATACAAATGGATAATAAGCACATGGAAAGAAGCACAACATCACTAGTCATTAGTGAAAAGTATATCAAAACCACAATGAAATACTACCTTATACCCATTGGAATGGCTACTATATACATATTCAAAACAACAGAAAACAATAAATGTTAGTGAGAATGTAGAGAAATTGGAACCCTTGCACACTGTTGGTAGAAATGTAAAATGGTGCAGCTGCTGTGGAAAACAGTATGGTGGTCCCTCAAACAGTTAAAAATGAGTCTGACTGCAGTGGCTCATGCCTGGAATCCCAGCACTTTGGGAGGCCAAGGCAGGAGGATCATTTGAGGCCTGGAGTTCAAGACCAGGAAGACATAGGAAGACATAGGAGACATAGGAAGACCCTGTCTCTACAAAATAATAATAATAAAAAAAACCCAGCTGGGTATGGTGGTGCATGCCTGTGGTCCCAGCTACTCAGGAGGCTGAGGTGGGAGGATCACTTGATCCCAGGAGGTTGAGGCTGCAGTGAGCTATGATCATGCCACTGCATTCTAGCCTGGGCAACTGCATGAGATCCTGTCGCTAAACAATATTTTTTTAAATGAAATTATCATATGATTCAGAAATTCCACTTCTGGTTATATACCCAAAAGAACGGGAAGCAGGATCTTGAGGAGCTACATGTACAACTATGTTCATAGCAGCATTATCCACAAAGCCAAAAGGTGAAAGCAACCCACATGTTCATCAATGGACACATGGATTTTAAAAATGCGGTGTACACAATGGAATATAATTCAGCCTTAAAAATGGAAGGAAATTCTAAAATATGCTACCACGTGGATGAACTTTGAAGATATGCTAAGTAAAATAAGTCGGCCACAAAAAAAAAATACTGCAAGATTCTACTTATATAGAGTACTTAGAATAGTTAACCTTATAGTGAAAGAATGTAAAATCATGTTGCTAGGAGCTGAGGGTGGAGAGAATGGGGAGTTACTGTTTAATGGTAGAATTTTAGTTTTGTGAAATAAAAAGAGTCCTGGAAATGGATGATGGCAGTGGTTGCCCAACAGTGTGAATGTGCTTAATAACACTGAGCTGTACATTTAAATATGGTTAATATGGGAAATTTCATGTTACGTTATTTGACCAGAGTTAAAAATAATAGAAAGAAGTCTATATAAATATATACTTCACTTCTTTTAACTTCTTTTATAAGATTACATAAAGCAATTATTATCACATTGTATTATTGGATTTACAACATAATATAGATTTAATACGTATGATAATTGTACAAAGGAAGCTGAGGTGATGAAGGTGTACTGGAACAGGGTTTCTATAGTTTACTAGAATGAAGTTATTTTGATGTAGACTGTAATTACTTTGATGTAGACTGTAATTAATTAAGATGTATGTTATAATCCCTAAATCTGCCACTACCAAAAGTACAAATATACTGTTTAAAAAATCAAGAGGAATTAAATATTACACTAAAAGTATCTATTTGATACAAAAGAATATAATAAATAAAGAACAAGGAATAAAAAACTCATGAGACATATAGAAAACAAATAGTAAAATGGCAAATGTAAATTTAACCATATCAACAATAACATATGTGAATGGACTAAATAATCAAAAGGTGGAGATTGTTAGACTAGATGAAAAAAAAGATCTTACTCTATGCTGTCTATTAGAGGCATATTTTAGCTTCAAAGACACAAGAATTTAAAAATAAAAGGGGGAAAATATATGCCATGCAAACAATAACCGTAAGAGAGCTGGAGTGGCTATATTAATAGCAAAATATATTTTAAGACAAAAATATTTCTAGAGACAAAGTGATATTTCATAATGACAAAAGGAAGATATAACAATTGTAAATGTCTATGCCTGAAACAAGAGAGCTGTCAAATATTTGAAGCGATAACTGACTGAATTGGAAGGAAAAATAAACCATTCAGCAAGTAAGAGACCTAAACACTTGACTTTCAATAACTGAAAGAAAAAGTAGACAGAAAATCATTAGATGAATAGAAGACTTGAACAACAGTATTGACCAGCTTCATCTGAGAGCGAGAGAACACTTGAATCAACCAATGACAGCAGAATACATATTCTTTTAAGTATACTTGAAATCTTCTCTAAGATAGATCATATGCTATGCTATCAAATCTCAACAAATTTAAAAGAAACGAAATAAAAAAGTATATTCTCTGAACACAAAAGAATTAAATTAGACATCAACAGTGGGGAGAAATCTGGGAAATCTTCAAATATTTGTAAGTTAAACAACATTCAGGGATCCCTCCTTATCCTTGCTTTCACTTTCTGTGGTTTGACAGACAACTCAACTCAAATAGATCATATGCCTAAATGTAACAGCTATTATAAAATGATAAAACTCTTAGAAGAAAACAAAATATTCTTCATGACCTAAGATTGAGCAGAGTTCTTAGATATTATGCCAAAAACATATTTCACATGTGAAAAAAACATATTTCCAGTAAATGGAAAATTCCAGAAATAGACAATTCATAAGTTTTAAAGTATAAGCCATTTTCAGTAGCATGATGAAATATTGCTCTGTCCCGCTTGGGAAATAAATCATTCCTATGTCCAGCGTCTCTGTGTTGTCTGCGTTACCCACCCGTTACCCACCCACTCGGCTGACCTTTTGGTTATCAGTTTGACTGTCCCAGTGTCACCGTACTTGTGTTCGAGTAACATTTATTTTACTTTACGGACCAAAGTACAAGAGTTGTGATGCTGGCAATTCAGATATGCCTAAGAGAAGCTATAAAGTGCTTTTTTTTTTTTTTTTTTTTTTTTTGAGACGAAGTCTCGCTCTGTCCCCCTGGCTGGAGTGCAGTGGCCGGATCTCAGCTCACTGCAAGTTCCGCCTCCCGGGTTCACTCCATTCTCCTGCCTCAGCCTCCTGAGTAGCTGGGACTACAGGCGCCCGCCACCTCCCCCGGCTAGTTTTTTGTATTTTTTAGTAGAGACGGGGTTTCACCGGGTTAGCCAGGATGGTCTCGATCTCCTGACCTCGTGATCCGCCCGTCTCGGCCTCCCAAAGTGCTGGGGTTACAGGCGTGAGCCACCGCGCCCGGCCTAAAGTGCTTCTTTTAAGTGAAAAGGTGAAAGTTCTCAGTAAGGAAAGATAAAAACTATATGCTAAGTTTGCTGAGATCTAAGGTGACAATAAATCTTCTGCCCATGAAGCTGTGATGAAAGAAAAAGAAATTCATCCTAGTTTTGCTGACACACCTCAAACTGCAGAAGCTATGGCCACAGTGCCTAAGTGCTTAGTTAAGATGAAAAAGGCATTATATTTGTAGGTGGAAGACAGGACGTGTACTGATGGACAGGAATCGGATTTGGTACTATCAGCGGTTTGAGGCATCCATGGGGGTCTTGGAACATATTCCCTGCGGATAAGGGTATACTATTGTACTTCTAGATAACCCTTGGTAAAATAAGTCAATGTATTTTGGATTGAGTTTATAAGAATATGCAACTTACAGAATACAACTAAAGTTATGTTTAGAGGGAAATTTATATCTAACACCCACATTAGAAAAAAAGGAAGACCTCAAATCAATAATCTAAACTTCCACCTAATGAACTGGAAAAAGAACAGCAAACTAAGCCCAACACAAACAAAAGTAAAGAAAGAAAAAACAAACAAGAATTAGGAACAATGAAATAGAAAACAGAAAAATAACAGAGGAAAAACAAATACGGAATTTCAATGTAAACCAAAGGTGGTCTTTTAAAAGACTTTTTAAAATTTCACACACCTGTACACAGGTTGAGCAAGGAAACCTAGAGAACATAACAAATTACCAAAATTAGGACTGAAAGACAGGACATGACCACCAACACTATAGATATTAAAAAGTTTCCGTGGAAATACTACAAATAACTTAACAAATTAGACAATCTAGGTGAGTTGAGCTGTAGCTTCAAAACAATGCCTATCAAAATTCCAGCAGGCTTTTTTTTGGTAGAAATTAGCAAAATGATCCTAAAACTTCCATGGAAATGCAAAGAAATTAGAATAGCCAGAAAAGTATTGGGAAAAAAGATTTATACTACTTGATCTCATTTTACTACCAAGGTATAATTATCAAGACAATGTGGTGATGGTGAAAGGATAAGCATAGCCCAATGAAGTAAAATTGAGAATGCACAAAAGAATAAACTCTCATGGTCAATTTAATTTTTAACAAAGGTGCCAAGGCAATTCAGTGGGGGCAAAAACCAGTCTTTTCTACAAATGGTGTTGGTATAATTATATGTTCATAAGAAAAAGCATATACAGATCTTTACCTACAGCATATCCACAAAAACAACTCAAATAGATCATATGCCTAAATGTAACAGCTACTATAAAATGATAAAACTTTTAGAAGAAAACAAAATATTCTTCATGACCTTAGATTGAGCAGAGTTCTTAAATATGATGCCAAATTGAAAAAATATTTGAATTCATCAAAATTAAAACATTTTGCCTTCAAAAGAAAACATTAGGAAATTGAAAGACAAGCAAGAGACTGGAGAAAGTTCTTGCAAATCATAATCTGATAAAGGACTTGCATTCAGGATATATAAAGAACTCGATAATAAAAAGAAGACAACTTAATTTTTTTTAAAAATAAATATTTGAATATTATATCAACTTTTATATATAACATATATGTTTTATGTGTATATATATCATATATATCAAAATCCTTACATATAATGATATATAAAAATCTTTATATATGTTATACATACATAAATATTTAGATATATATAAAACATACATAAGTTATATACATGTTGGTGTAATAGCTAACACCTATATATCTTATATCTAATATATAGTTTATTAGCTATCTAATATATATCATATATATCAAAATCTTTATATATAAACATATAGAAATCTTTATATATGTTATATGTATATAAAGATTTAGATATATAAAAAACATACATGCAAGTTATATATATGTTGGTGTAATATCTAATATGTAGTTTATTAGCTATCCAATGTAATATAAACAGATTATCAATATTATAAGCTATCAGAAAAATGCAAGTTAAGGCAGATGATATGCCTCTTTACACACCAACTAGAATGTCTATGATAAAAAAATGTTGTGAGGATCTGAAGAAACTTCAGCCTTCATACCTTGCTGATAAAAATGTAAAATGTTACGGAAAAAAGTTTGACATTTCTTAAAAAGTTAAATGTATATCAAATATTTAAAGAGGAACTACTACTCATCCTTTTACAGACTCTTCCAAAAAACAGAAGAAAAAAGAAAGTATTCCAACTCATTCTATGAGGTTTAAAAAATCAAGAGGAATTGAATGGTACAAAACCCTGATACCAAAACCGGACAAGGACATCAGAAGAAAATAAATTATTGCCCAGTATCTCTTATAGATGGAAATATTCTCAACAAATAATAGCAAACTGAATTCAGCACATATAAAAAGGATTGTACTTTATTACCAAGTGGGATTATCCCTGGAGTTGGTTTAACATTTGAAAATCAAAAACTAATGTAGTACACAATATTAATAGAGTAAAAGCCACAACCACATGGTTCACCTCAATAAATTCAGAAAAAGCATTGGACAAAATCCAATGCTTTTTGATTACTAAAACACTCCAAAAAGTGGGAATAAAAAGTGAACTTTATAAACCTGATAAAAAACATCTATGAAAAAATTCTCAACTAATACTATCCTTAATGGTGAAAGACCATACTTTTCTCCTAAAATCAGGAGCAAGAAAAAGATGTTTACTCTCTTCAGTTCTATTTAATAATGTATAGCCAGGACAATTAAGCAAGAAAAATAAATGAAAGGCATTCAGATTGGAAAGGAAGAAGGAAAATTATTTGCAGATGACCTGATCTTGTATATAAAAAATTTTAAGGAATTCACTAAAAAACTTTTACAAGAAATGAGTTCAACAAAGTTGTGGCATACAAGATTATTATTCAAAAATCCACTATACTTCTATACACTAGCAATGAAAAACCCAAAATGAAATTAAGAAAAAAATTCCACTTAAACTAGCACTAAAAAGATAAATTCCTAAGAATAATAACAAATGAAGTGCGAGACTTGTACACTGAAAATGACAAAACTTTGTTATAAGAAATTTCGGATCTAAATAAATAGAAATAAATGTCTATGGATGGAAGACTTAATATTGTCAAAAGGGCAGTACTCCCCAAATTGATGAATAAATCCCTATTAAAATGCCAGTAGACTTTTTTTATATTCTAAAATTCATATGGAAATTCAAGGATCCCACAATAGCTAAAACAATCTTGAAAAAGAACAAAGTTGGAGAACTCAAACTTTGTGGTATGTTAAAGCATACTACAAAGCTACAATAATCAAGACAGTGTGGTACTGGCATAAGGATAGACACAATGGTTAATTGAAAGTCCAGAAGTAAACTCTTACATTTATAATAAACTGATTTTTGACAAGGATGACAAGACAATTCAATGGATAAAGAATATTCTTTCTAATAAATGCTGTGGGGACAACTGGATATCCACATGCAAAAGAATGAAGTTGGGTCCTCTGCCTTACACTATCGATAATAATTAACTAAAAATGAATCATAGACATAAACACAAGAGCTACAACTATTAAACTCTTTGAAGAAACATAGGATTAAATCTTTATGGTCACAGGTTGGGCAATGGTTTCTTAGATTTGACACCAAAAGCATAAGAAACAAAAATAAAAAGAGATAAATTGGGCTTCATAAAAAATTCAAAACTTCTGTGCTTAAAATAACATCTTTAAGAAAGTGAAAAGGCAACCCACAGAATGGGAGAAACTATCTGTAATCATATATCTGATAAGACACTTGTACAAGGGATACATAAAAATTCTAACAACTCTACTATAAAAGATAAATAATCCAATTATAAAATGAAAAAGGACTTAAGTATATATTTATCCAAAGAAGAGATACAAATGACTAATAATTACATGAAAAGATACTCAGCATCATTAGTCATTAGAGAGAGACAAATCAAAACCACTATAAGATACCACTTCACACTCACTAGGATGGCTAAAATCAAAATGACAGGTAATAATGCTGGCAAGAATGTGGAGAGATCAAAACCCTCATACATTGATGATGGGAAAGTAAAATGATTCAGGCATTTAAAAAACATTTTAACAGTACCTCAAAATGTTAAACACAGGGTTACCATATGACCTGGGAATTCTACCGCTAGATATAAACCCAAGAGAATTAAAACATATGTCCATACAAAAACCTGTACACACAAATGTTCACAGTAGCATTATTCATACCAAAACATAGAGACAATCCGAATGTCCATCAGCTGATGAATGGATAAACGAAATGTGATACATTCATATAATGGAATACTACACAAGGAATTAATTGCTGATATCTGCTATAATGTGGATGACCCACAAAAATGTTATCTTCAGTTATGAAAGACCAGATATTGTATGATTCTATTCATATGAAATGTCCAGAATAAGCAAGTCTATAGAAACAAAGTAGATTGGTGGTGGCCTAATGCTGAGAGAGAGGGTTGGGGGAAAATAAGGGTTGACTACTAATGGGTACGGGGTTTTGTTTTTGGAGTGATAACATTATTCTAAAATTAGGTCGAGGTGATGGTTGTACATCCATCCAGTGAATATACTAAAAACTACTGAACTGTATATTTTAAATGGGTGAATTTTATGGAATGTGAATTATGTCTCAGTAAAGCTGTTAAGAAAAAGTAAAACATGTTAAGCATAAAGTTATCAATCTAGTCCCAGGAATTTACCCAAGAGAAACAAAATATATTTCCATTCCACATAATATTTTTTCAAATGTTCATCACAGATCATGGTGGATGGGAGGAGGACTAGATTGTATTTCCAGACAGAGCAGCATGTGGAGGCTAGCATTACGAATTTTAGCTCCAGATTGACTGCAAGAACAAACAAGCTGTCGTGAGAGGACCCACAGACCCTCTGAAGCAAGTGGACTTCTCCTGCAGGACCCGGGAGACATCCCAAATACTGTGAGTGCCCCGACTGTGGAAGTGGGAAAGGGAGGCCCTCCTCTGCTGAACACACACCCCCACGGAGAAGCTGAAGGACTATTTGTGGGAGACGTTTCTGACTTTACCTGGAGCTGAGTCAACTTAGAGAGCCCAGCCGAGCGAAATGCAGGGGTAGAGAAAGCAGCAGGAAGGTCCTGGGAGCTCGCTGGGTCCCCAAGCAGCCCATTCCTGCCTGGCACCACAGGGATCGTTCAGGAGGGTGGCCAGAGGAGCAGGGAGTAAAACTTCACAGCCAGAAGGAATTCTCTAGCTGAACTTTGTAACAATTTGAACTGGGTGAGAAGCCTCCTGGTCGGAACATGGGGGAGGGCGAGAATCCCGCTTGCAGACTTCACAGCCAGAGAATAACTAAAGCCCTTTTCTTTCACAGCTGGGAGGCTTAAAGCCTCCGGCAAGTTTTCAAGCCCTATCGCCCTCCGACTGGAAAAAGACTGAGGGCTGTTCAGAGGACACAGAGGGAGTGAGACTAGTCCTTCAGATTCTGTGGGACCTGGGTGAGGCCTGTGACTGCTGGCTTTGCCCCACTTCCTGGACAACCTGCATGACTCAGCAGAGGCAGCCATAATCCTCCTAAGTACACAACTCCAGTTACCTGGGAATCTCACCCCCATCCCCACAGCACCTGTAATCCCAACTACTTGGAAGGCTGAGGCAGCAGAATTGCTTGAACCTGGGAGGTGGTGATTGCAGTGAGCTGAGACCATGCCACTGCCCTCTACCCTGGGCGACAGAGTGACGCTCCTTCTCAAAAATAAATAAATAAGGAAAGAAGCACAAAGAACACCTGGGAAATTCATTGCAAAAAGATCTTTGCCTGGGCACACTGTCATCAGATTATCCAAAGTTAAGATGAAGAAAAGAATCCTAAGAGCTGTGAGACAGAAGCACCAGGTAACCTATAGAGGAAAACCTATCAGATTAACAGCAGATTTCTCAGCAGAAACCCTGTAAGCTAGAAGAAATTTGGGCCCCTATTTTCAGCTTCCTCAGACAAAACAATTATCAGCCAAGAATTTTGTATCTAGCAAAACTAAACATCATATTTGAAGGAAAGATTCAGTCATTTTTAGATAAACAAATGCTCAGAGAATTCTCCATTACCAAGCCACCACTACAAGAACTGCTAAAGGAACTCTAAATCTTTAAACAAATCCTGGAAACACATCAAAACAGAACCTCTTTAAAGCACAAATCACACAGGACCTATAAAACAAAATGCAAGTTAAAAAGCAAAAACAAAATGCAAAAAACAAAGCAAAGTACACAGGCAACAAAGAGCATGATGAATGCCCCGGTACCTCACATTTCAATACTAACTTTGAATGTAATGTGAATGGCCTAAATGTTCCACTTAAAGATACAGAACCACAGAATGGATAAGAACTCACCAACCATCTGCTGCCTTCAGGAGACTCACCTAACACATAAGGACTCACATAAACTTAAAGTAAAGGGGTGGAAAAAGGCATTTCATGCAAACGGACACCAAAAGCGAGCAGGAGTATCTGTATCAGACAAAACAAACTTTAAAGCAATAGAGTTAAAAGGGACAAAGAGGGACATTATTTAATGGTAAAAGGCCTTGTCCAACAGGAAAATATCACAACCCTAAACATATATGCACCTAACACTGGAGCTCCCAAATTTATAAAATGATTACTAATAGACCTAATAAATGAGATAGACAGCAACACAATAATAGTGGGGGACTTCAGTACTCCACTGACAGCACTAGACAGGTCATCAAGACAGAAAATCAATGAAGAAACAATGGATTTAAGCTATACCTTGGAACAAATGAACTTAACAGATATATACAGAATATTTCATCCAGCAACTGCAGAATACACATTCTATTCAACAGTACATGAAACTTTCTCCAAGATAGGCCATATGATAGGCCATAAAATGAGCCTCAATAATTTTAAGAAAATTGAAATTATATCAAGCACTCTCTGAGATCACAGTGGAATAAATCTGGAAATCAACTCCAAAAGGAACCCTCAGAACCATGCAAATATACGGAAATTAAATAACCTCCTTCTGAATGAGCATTGGGTCAAAAACGAATTCAAGATGGAAATTAAAAATGTCTTCAAATTGAATGACAATAATGACACAACCTATCAAAACCTCTGGGATACAGCTGAGGCAGCGCTAAGAGGAAAGTTCATAGTCCTAAACGCCTACATCAAAAAGTCTGAAAGTGCACAAATAGACAATCTAAGGTCATACCTCAAGGAGCTAGAGAAACAAGAACAAACCAAAGCCAAATACAGCAGAAGAAAGGATATAACCAAGATCAGAGCAGAACTAAATGAAATTGAAACAAACAAACAAAAAAATACAAAAGATAAATGAAACAAAAGCTGGTTCTTTGAGAAGATAAATACAATTTATTTATTTTTGAAAACATAAATTGATAGATGATTTGGATTTATCTTTGAAAAGATAGATAAAATTTATAGCCCATTTGGATTTTCTCTCTTCTTTTCTTAGACAAAACAAGATTAACCAAGAAAAGAAGAGAGAAAATACAAATAACCTCACTAAGAAACGAAACAGGAAATATTACAACTGACACCACTGAAATACAAAAGATCATTTAAGGCTACTATGAACACCTTTATGCAGATAAACTAGAAAACCTAGAAGAGATGGATAAATTCCTGGAAAAATATAACCCTCATAGCTTAAATCAGGAAGAATTAGATAACCTGAACAGACCAATAACAAGCAGCAAGATCGAAACAGTAATTAAAAAATTACAAAAAAAAAAGTCCAGGACCAGATGGAGTCACAGGAGAATTCTACCAGACATTCAGAAAAAGAACTGGCACCAATCCTTTTGACACTATTCTACAAGATAGAGAGAGAAAGAACCCTCCCTAATTCATTCTATGAAGCCAGTATCACCCTAATACCAAAACAAGCAAAGGACACAACCAAAAAAGAAAACTATACACTGATACCCTTGATGAACATAGATGCTAAAATCCTTAACAAAATACTAGCTAACAAAATCCAATAGCATATCAAAAAGGTAATCCACCATGATCAAGTCGGTTTCATACCAGGGATGCAGGGATGGTTTCACATATGCAAGTCAACAAATGTAATCCACCACATAAACAGAACTAAAAACAAAAATCATATGATCATCTCAATAGATGCAGAAAAAGCATTTGACAAAATCCAGCATCCCTTTATGATTAAAATCCTCAGCAAAATAAGCATCCAAAGGACATACTCTAATGTAATAAAAGCCATCTATGACAAACCCACAGTCAATATAATACTGAATGGGGAAAAGTTGAAAGCATTCCCTCTGAGAATGGGAACAAGACAAGGATGCCCACTCTCACCACTCCTCTTCAACATAGTACTGGATGTCCTAGCAAGAGCAATCAGACAAGAGAATGAAATAAAGGGCATCCAAATCGGTAAGAGGAAGTCAAACTGTCCCTGTTTGCTGATAATATGACCGTTTACCTTGAAAACCCTAAGGACTCTTCCAGAAAGCTCCTAGAACTGATAAAAGAATTTAGCAAAGTTTCCAGATACAAAATTAATGTACACAAATCAGTAGGTCTTCTATACACCAACAGTGACTAAGTGGAGAATCAAATTAAGAACTCAACACCTTTTATAATAGTTGCAAAAAAATAAAATACTTAGAAATATACTTAACAAAGGAGTCAAAAGACCTCTACAAGGAAAACTACAAAACGCTGCTGAAAGACATCATAGATGACGCCTACAAATGAAAACACATCCATGCTCATAGATGAGTAGAATCAATATTGTGAAAAATGACCATACTGCCAAAAAGCAATCTATAAATTCAATGAAATCTCCATTAAAATACTGCAATCATTCTTCACAGAGTTAGAAAAAAACAATTCTAACATTCATATGGAACCAAAAAAGAGCCCACATAGCCAAAGCAAGACTAAGTAAAAAGAACAAATCTGGAGGAATCACACTACCTGATTTCAAACTATACAGTAAGGCCACAGCACCAAAACCAGTGTCGTACTGATATAAAAATAGGCACATAGGCCAATGGAACAGAATAGGGAACCCAGAAATAAACCCAAATACTTACAGGCAACTGATCTTTGACAAAGCAAACAAAAACGTAAAGTGGGGAAAGGATACCCTTTTCAACAAATGGCACTGGGATAATTGGCTAGCCACGTGTAGGAGAATGAAATTGGATCCTCATCTCTCACCTTACACAAAACTCAACTCAAGATGGATTAAGGACTTAAATCTAAGAACTGAAACTATAAAAATTCTAGAAGATAACATTGGAAAAACCCTTCTAGATATTGGCTTAGGCAAGGATTTCATGACCAAGAACCCAAAAGCAAATGCAATAAAAACAAAGATAAATAGCTGGGATCTAATTAAATGAAAGTGCTTTTGCAGGACAAAAGGAACAGTCAGCAGAATAAACAGTCAACCCACAGAATGGGAGAAAAATCTTCACAATCTGTACATCTGACAAAGGACTAATATCCAGAATCTACAACAAACTCAAACAATCCCATCAAAAAGTGGGCTAAGGACATGAATAGACAATTCTCAAAAGAAGACACACAAATGGCCCACAAGCATATGAAAAAATGCTCAACATCACTAATGCTCACGGAAATACAAATCAAAACCACAATTCAATACCACCTTACTCCTGCAAGCATGGCCAGAACCAAAAAAATCAAAAAACAATAGATGTTGGCATGCATGTGGCAATCAGGGAGCACTTCTACACTGCTGGTGGGAATGTAAACTAGCACAGCCACTATGGAAAACAGTGTAGAGATTCCTTAAAGAACTAAAAGTGGAACTACCATTTGATCCAGCAATCCCACTACTGGGTACCTACCCAGAGGAAAAAAGTCATTATTCAAAAAAGATACTTGCACATGCATATTTATAGCAGCACAATTCACAACTGCAAAATCGTGGAAGCAACCCAAATGCACATTAATCAATGGGTGGATAAAGAAACTGTGGTATATATACACAATGGAATCATAGCCATAAAAAGGAATAAATTAATAGCATTTGCAGTAAACTGGATGAGATTGGAGACTATTATTCTAAGAGAAGTAACTCAAGAATGAAAAACCAAACATTGCATGTTCTTGCTGATGTGTGGGAGCTAAACTATGAGGATGCAAAGGCATAAGAATAATACAATGAACTTTGGGGACTTGGGGGGAAAGATGGGAGGGGTCGAGGGATAAAAGACTACAAATATGGTGCAGCATACACTGCTTGGGTGATGGGTGCACCAAAATCTCAGAAGTCATCACTAAAGAACTTACTCATGTAACCAAACACCACCTGTACCCCAATAACTTAGGGAAAAATAAAATTAAAAAATTAAACACCACCACCAACATGTTCATCACAGTGTTATTCATAGTAGACCCCAAATGGACACCATTTAAGGTACCTCAACTGGTGAATGGACAAATTGTGGTATGTCCATGCAGTGGAATACTACCCCATAATAAAAAGGAGTGAATTACTGACACATGCTACAAGGTATGTAGATGACTCTCCCAAACACGCTTGATGAAATAAGCCAGAGATAATATGGTATAGTTCCATATGTATGAAATGTCCAGAAAAGGCACATCTCTAGAGATAGGAAGCAGATTGGTGGGACTGAGAATAGAAGCCGAGGTTGCCTGCAAATGGGCATGACAAACATTTTTGGGGTGATGGATATATTCTGTATTGTTGTGATGGTTGCACAATTCTCTGAATCCACTAAAATTATTTATTTATGCATTATGATGGGTAAATTTTATATTATTTAAATATATCACAATAAAATTGTGTAGTCTAGAAACTAATGAAAATTTTACTTCTGAAGTGAGTTAGAACAAGGTTGAAGGTATAGGGGAAGAGATGGAATGTCCTTGAATATATCTGTTCATGTAGTTTTGATTTCTGAATCACATTAATATTTTAAATAGTCAAAAATAAAATTATATCAGTAAGGATTAAAACATAAATTTTGGGGGATAGCCACAGAAACAGAGATGTTGACAATTAATTTCATCTGCTGTTTTACAATTTCCAGTCTTCCTTGGAGTTAGGTTGGGGCCATAGGACTAGTTCTAGACCAAAGGCTCTAAGTTGGAGCCTCTGAGCTGAAATGTCGAACACTGGCCTGATTCCTCTCTGTGCTCTCTTCCCTGCTTTGGCAGTCATGGAGCTCACATCCTCTGAGTGTGGACCTGTGAGTCTCCACATGGCACACAATTGCTCTGAAATTACCCAACTTGCGCCAGAGCTTTTGAGAGTGAGAAATAAACATTTTTGATTTGGAGATTGGTTTGTCGCCTCAGTCCTCAGCAGAGCCTAGCCTATTCTGACTATGCCAGGGATGGTATAAAATTGAGGCGAATTGTTGAGAGCAAAGAAGTGTAGTGGCTCTATCGGGGAATTGGAGAAAGTGATAAAAGGTTTTCTATAGTCCTGAGAAGAATAAACATGGGAAAACTTATGGAATATTAGAGTTAGAAGAAAACTAGAGACACAACTTTATCCCTTTCAGTATAAGGCAAAGAAATTCAGACCAGAGGGACTAATGATTAGGTCAAGAGCACATAACAAGTTGTTGCAGGACAGGTTGTTACTGGTGGAGGGTGTTCAGGTTCTTGGCATCTTGAACAAAGAAATGGACAAAACACACAAACAAAGCAAGGAAAGAATGAAGCAACAAAGGCAGAGATTTAATGAAAATAGAAGTACACTCCACAGGATGGGAGCAGACTGGTTACAGAATTTTCTGGGGTTTAAATAACCTCTAGGGGTTTCCCATTGGTTACTTGGTATATACCCTATGTAAATGAAGTAGTGGCTCATGATCAGTCTGATTGGTTGTGGAAAGTGACCAATCAGAGGCTGAAGTGAAGTTATAAAGTTATAACTCTATGCAAATGAAGACCTGGCCCACAACCAGCTTGATTGGTTGTGGAAGGGGACCAATCAGAGGTACTTTCAGTTTTTCATCTGCCATGCAGAAAAGGAGAGGGTTGCCAAGGGAGTAGGCTCTGGTTCTTTTGTTACTTGGGCATGGAAAGTTGGGGTTTTCCTTTTGATTTAGTTCTAGGAAGTCAGTGTGAATCGGCCTTAGGTTTCCTGCCTCCAGACCCTATCCTCCTGCCTCGAGGTGAGCTCCCAAATTAGTGCTTTCCCAAGAAAAGAATTCAAGGGTGAGCCAGTGGTGTTAGACAGCAATCTTTTATTCACTGGTTCTGCTCCTTGAAGCAGGGTAACTCATAAGCAGTGCACCCAGAGCCCGAAATGCAGGGGCTCTTGGCAACTGCATTTATACT
This sequence comes from Chlorocebus sabaeus, assembly GCF_047675955.1. Classification (NCBI taxonomy): domain Eukaryota; kingdom Metazoa; phylum Chordata; class Mammalia; order Primates; family Cercopithecidae; genus Chlorocebus; species Chlorocebus sabaeus. The sequence goes on along the minus strand of NC_132904.1, from coordinate 129,510,694 downwards.
CACATACCTCATTTTCAAAGGGAGGCCATTGTCACATCATCATGGGTCAACCAATCAGGTGGACACCTCCTTTTAATGACTTTCCTGTCCCATAGGAGTTCTCAGGCAGCTTCAATGGAAGGAGGGAGCCAAGAAGGGGCCCTGGTATACATTCAAAGATGATAATTACAACATGGATTGTGTATATTCTTGCTCGGAAAGGTGCAGGGCTTCCCTTCCTACCAATAACCAGTTCGGTAAGCAGCTTGGTGGTAGTCACATGGAATAATTTCTCATGTATCTTCTCCACCTCTGGGACCCTGCTGCACTTCAGAGAGCTATTACAAATAACTCTGAGTAACAGTTGTCGGGGGTGGGTGGGAGGAGCTGGGATTCTAGGTTTTCTGAGGTAACCAACTCGCTAATTTGTTCCAGGACATTGACGTTGTGGAAAGCGAGGCTGTGTCTGTACTACAGCATTGGCTGAAAAAAGTAAGTAAGATTTCTTTATGACTCAGGGTATCCAAAATCCTAGAGAGCTGGTCTCAGTGGGTGTGGGGATCTGGATTTCCTTCTTCATGGAACTGGAACTCAAGTTCATTGCCAGACACCCTTCCTAGATTTGAGTCTAATTTCTTCACATGTCCTGGAGGACACTGTGGCTTGTGTCCTGGTAGGAAACATGTTAGCACCACCACTAATGCTGTCCTGCTTCGCAAGCATCCTGGCTTAAGGGTTTCAGCTGCATCCTTCCCAGCTCAAGGGTGTCTCAGGAATACCTTGGGATAGGGCCAGGTACTTAGGGAGTTCCAAGGACTTCACAGGAAAGAAGCTTATTGCAGGAATAGCAAGGTAAGGAGTGTATGTGTGTGGATATGCAGTGTGTGAGTTGTGATGGAGAATGAATAAAAGGGAAAGAAGAGGAGAAGAAGACCCAGGGTTGGAGGCAGAGTGACGTTTTCAGAGGGAATTCCTCACCTTTCAGACAGAAGAAGAGGCTTCTCAGGGCATAAAAGAAAAGCTGTCCATCAACTACCCTTCCCAGGGTGTAAGGGAGAAGATGTCCACGGACTCCCCTCCCACCCATGGCCAGGATGTCCATGTGACCAGAGATGTGGTAACTGAGAGTTTGAGATGTTGCATGGGAGTGGGGGTGAGGGAGAGGGAAGAGGCAGGAGGGGCACCGTAAATGATTCTGGGCAAGGGTAAGGCGCTCGTCTGAGCTCTGTGCCAGCCCAGTTGGGGGCCACACTGGGCAGGAATCACATGGACCCTCTGGATTTCCCAGGTGAAGCACCACCTCTCTAAGTCTGATATGTCGGCAAACCAGAGCCAAGAGGTCCTAGAGGAGAGAACACGAATCCAGTTCATAAGATGGAGGTAAGTCGTCCCATTTGCCCTGGGTGAAGGAGGGAGAGGGAGAGATGCGCAAGCCCCTCTCTTCACGAGCCCGCAGATGCTCTTCTCTAGAGGTGTCGTCTTTGGCTGACAAATTTCTCAGCCTTGCTTTGGGGTCTTAAGGGAATATTCTTGCTATCTTGAAAGCCCAGCTCATTTCTACATTTTTAAATGACTTGAGGGGTTGGAAAACTGGGCTTGCACTCCATTTCTTAAATGCTTCTGAATACATTTCAGACTTCTGTTATTTTTGCACTTGAGTTGCTCAGAAGTGGCTGCACTTTAAAGAGCTGAAAGAAAATAAGCTCTTCAAATGCAGAAGCCAAAGTTCTCATCTGCAACCGAGGTGTGTGGAGGCTTCCCAGCGCCCGAGGCTAGAATTCTGCGCTTGGTCATGGTGGCTTCGCCAGCCTCCCGGGTGTCTGCCAGCTCACAGCCATCCCTACTGCCTCTCTTGGCTCTGCAGATGCTGAGCCACGAGGCCCAGGGAGCTGGCCTGAAGCCATCACTCTTCAGACAAAGGCTTTCCTATTTCCTTTCCTGCACCTGTGTTCACTGGGACTCTCTGAAGCACATCAGCTCCCCCTTCCCAGGAGAGGGACTGAGGGCTTAGACTGGTCCTCTGGGAAACTGAAGGAGACCTCTCCCCTTCCTCCTCTCTTCTCCCTTTCCCTGCCGCATCAGCGGTGTTGATCTGTTGTATCAAGGACGCTCCACTTCTCAAGAAATGGTTTCCATGTGCTTACCCCTTCTAGTGGCATCTGCCTTTTAAGAAGACTCAAATGCACAGTAATTACATAACCAAAAGGAATAACATGGTGGGATCTGAGAGGTCCCTGGGAAAGAGGTTTTTTGGATGGGAAGCCTTCTGAGGCCCCTAAAATCATAAATGTTGTTGATTATAATCCAGGCTTTCCTGTGCCCGATGTGGTTGTGCTATGGAATTGCGGACATCGTGCTCCTTGGTTTGGATAACACACACATCATCTTCCAATATTTTAAAAATCTTGGCTGTATAATAAAACTAGATTTAAGCTTTTGAGACAGGCTACAGGAATCAATTATCTACATATAATTTTTCCACTCTGGATTTCCTACAAAGATTTTAAACCAAAAGCCTCTGCCTATCTTCCCCCACAACCCACTGGTTTTGGTGTCCCCCTCTTATTTCAGTAAGTATGTAGTCCGGAAATATATATCCCTTTATGAAACAAGCAAAGAGGCTCCCCAGGAGACCCCACAACTTCCTCACTCTAGGCTTTCCTAGAAGCATCTCTGGACCGCAGTGGGCGTGGGGTGATGCAGGTCATCAAGAGCTGACGATAGGACAGGAATTCAGAAGACTGAATTCAGAAGGGTGAATTCCATGGCTCATGAGACCACTGCCTGCTGCCTTTAGAAAGGGCGCTCAACTCTGTGTCCCTGGCTCTCCCTGGGACAGTCTGTTACCTGTCCAGCATTACTGGGGGCTCACGGGTACCTGGTTAGTAAAAAAAAAGCTTTGTGCTCATGAGTCAAGAAGGGGGAGAGACCAGCTCAAAAGTTCATGGTGTTGGGGCAAGAGCCATTGTTTGCAGGATCCCAACTCTAGCAGTTCTCTATGCCTGTTAAGAAAGAAACTCAGATCCCATATACCAATGCACGAATGGCCTTTTGCAGCCACACTCGTATCTTCCAAGTGCCAAGTGAGATGACAGAGGACATCATGCGAGATCGAATAGAGCAGGTGAGACGAAGGTAAGCTGTTTGGGACTGGTTGATTTGCGTTCCCGACTGGGGGCAGGTAGTGTGGGGGTGACTGCTGGGTTTCCCACCCACACCCACCAGTGCTCTCTCTGGTACACAAACATCAAGAGCAGGGGCACACGGTTCCCAGGGCTGCGTCTTATCTTCTGTGCTCCACATGACAGGGCTTTGCCAGCCTCCCATAGTGTCTGCCAGTGCCCAGAAGGGCTCCAGGCTAAGGGCCTGTTCAGATGACTGTGCTCCCAGGCCCAGTGCGGCCACGGCCTAGGCATGGCCTGCCCTCCCACCCCAACCCCTGTGCCGTGGTCTGGGTAGCCTCTGCTATCAGGCAGCCTCCCTCCACCTGACCCTTCTCCTCTGTCCCCTGCAGCATCTCCCGTCTTGCAGATGTCTCAGCTCAGGACTTCAGTATGAGACCCTCCTACTCAGACTGCTAAGAGCAACAGGTGAGAGCTGACGGATGAGGAACCGGGCAGAGAAGATGGTTATCCTGGGCAGTGGGAAGGGGCACTGCAGCAGGGAACTTGGTAAAGAGGCTTAGCCTCTCCCTACTGGGGAAGGGCCTGCACTCAGGGCCAGTAGAGGAGAGGAGGGCAGGCTGCCTTGGGCTCCCGCAATGCCTCTCTTAAGTTTGTGGAAGCACTTGAAGTCAAGTTTCAGATTGGCTTCCTGACTTTGTGGTGTCAGAGAGCACTGCCTCTGCATCATTTATGGGCCTGGGCTTTCGTGTTTAGGAGGTTGTGGTGGAGCCTGCAATTCTGCATTTCTCAAAGTTTCTGGGCATTGTCACTGCTGGTCTGCTGACCTCACCTTGAGTCACAGATCGTAGTGTCAGGGAGAGGCTGTATAGGTTTTAGACCTGCCACCAACTTGTGAGGTGACTTTGGGTCCCATGGTCTCTTTCCTTGTGCTTGGCCCAGTGGTCACACAGGGGCTGTTTGTGAGGCCCTGGGAGGTGGAAGGCCAGTGGCAGGATAAACAACCACAGGAGCTCTCCAGGATGCAGCCCCTGAGCCTGTGGTGAACAGCTGTGCTGGCCATCCTGGGGCTAAGGGAGAGATTTAGGCACAGAGACCTCAGCATGCTTACAGGAAGGCTGCTGGAGAGCAGTACCAGCATTTACTGAGCACTTACTGTATGCCAGCTTCTGCACAAGGTAGTTTGTCAGGGTTTCTCATCTGATCCAAAAAACAATCTTAAGAGAGGGCATCGTTTGTGTCCATTATACAGAAGGCAGAACTTAAGTCAAGCCAGGGAGCAGATGCTGGGTTCCAATTCAGCTCCACCATGGGCAAGTTACATAATGCCACTGTGCCTCAGTTTCTTTATTGCAACAGAGTATCTACTTCAGAGGGTTGTCTTGGGGGTGATGGTGTCTGGCACATGGTAAATGCCATATCAATTGTTTGCTCATATTAGTAGAGGTGAAGAACAGGAAGTGCTGGGAGGGTACACAGTTCGCAGGGGCTTCTGAGCTGGAAGAAACAGACTCAGGCTTCAATTCCAGCTGCCTGATGAACCACTGTCTATTCTTCCATGGGTTTCTGCTCTCTAGATGGAGCTGTGGGAACGCGGAGAACAGTGGGGTTACAGGGAGTCATCAGCAGCCCTACCCCTTGGCCAACCACATCTCCCTGCTGTGTCCCCTGGGCATTTCTCTACCTCCTAGGTGGAAGTCCTTCAGGGTCCAGCAGCAACTTGTATCAGAAGAACATCCTTCTCTGCTTGACCTGACGAAGGGCCAGACCTGGGCAGAAAGACTCCAGCAGGTGAGCTCTTCGTGCGACAGTGTCAGCACTGGAGTCTTCTTGCTGAACTGCGAATAAAGAGACGTGCTATTTAACAACTCACCCTGTTGCTGGTTGGGGTGCCGTGTCATTCATTTGTTCATTCATCAGACACTGAGTACCTCACAGGCCTGGCTCTGGGGACACTGACTTACAGCCTGAGGGAGACAGACAGCAACCATTCCAGCAATGGGACAATGGTGATATGGGTGCTACTGGAACATAAGAAGGAGTGCTCTGTGACTGGGGCAGGGGGAACTTTTTGAGGGAAGTGTGCTGGTTTGTTTCAGACATTTATGTTATCTGTACTTATTCCTTCTCTAACTCTCTTCCTTTTTAATGTAGGTTTGGTTTCTGACCTATATCCTTTTCCTCCTCTTTGAAGAACTTCTTTTAATGTTTCTTACAAGGTAGCTATACTAGTGACAATTTCCCTCAATTTTGGATGGTTGGAGAAAGTCTTTATTTGTCCTTCTTTTGAAGGGCAATTTTGCAAGATACAGAATTCTAGGCCGGCAATCTTTTTTTTTTCTTTCAACACTTAAATATTTTACTCCACTCTCATCTCGCTTCTATGGTATCCAAGGAGAAGCTGGATATAATTCCTATCCTTGTTCCTCTATAGATAAGGTATTTTCGCTTTCAAGAAACTTTGTCTTTGATTTTCTGCAGTTTGAATGTGATATGACTAGGTGTAGTTATTATTTATTTATTTTTTGCGTTTATCTTGCTTGGTGTTCTCTGAGATTCCAGGATCTGTTGTTTGGTGTCTGTCATTAATTTTGGAAGATTCTCAACTATTATTCAAACTCTTTTTATTCTCCTTCTGGTCTTCCCATTACACATATGTTACACATTTTGAGACTGTCCCACAGTTTTTGGAAAATGTTTCACTTTTTTCCACTCTTTTCTTTTTCTCTTTGCCTTTCAGTTTGGGTAAATTATACTGACATTTCTTGAAGCTCCAATTGTTTCCTCAGTCTTGTCTAGTCTACTGATGAGTCCTTCAAAGTCATTCTATATTCCTATATAGTGTTTTTGATTACTGGCATTTTCTTTAGACTTTTTTTCTTAGAGTTTCCATCTCTCTGTTTACATTACCCATCTGTTCTTGCATGTTGTCCACTTTCCCCATTAGAACCTTTAGCATATTTATCATAGCTATTTTAAATTCCCAGTCTAATAATTCCAATATATCTGACTGGTTTCTATACTTGCCTTGTCCCATAAAGCTATGTATATATATTTTTAGCAAGCTTTGTAATTATTTTGGGGAAAGCAAGACATGATTTATCAGGAAACGGAGCTGCGGTAAATAGGCCATTAGTGTGAGGCTGTATGTTTACCTGGCTAGGAGGCTATGTTTATGGTTTTGTAGTGTGTCAGAGGCTAAGGTTTCCTCTAGCAGCCTTGTCTTCATCTTTCTTGTTGTCTTTGGCTTTCCTTAGAGGCTCCTTCTTAAATAGAGTCTGAGGCTTACAGTTATTCTGCTGTAATCCCCGGTGACCTTTATGTGTGATTCTCAGCTTCCCTCACTCACTCATCTTAGGAAAGACAGGAAGGCTTGAGGGGAGGATCTGGAGTTGGGCATTTCCCTTCTCCCAGGCTGGCTTGGCCCTGGCAAAATAGTTTCCCTTGAGGGTGGGCTCTTGTTAAGGAGAACAGAATGCTCTGGACCTATTTAAAAATGGCTATTTTCCCCTTTCCCTTTGGGAAACATGAGGGGATTTTCTTCAGTTTTCATTGTGAGGAGCTAGTAGAGCTCCTGAAAGCAAAACTCATGAAAGTGTGGGGATCCCCCCAGTGACTGGGCCCTGGACTTTTTAGTAGTCAACCTTGTCCACACTTAGCCTCCAGCAATTTGTCAGTTACAGTTTAGGTAGTTTAGGTTTTCCTGCCCAGCACTGGCTCCTGTAGTTTTGTGTGCCTGGGCTTCTGTCCAGTAAGTTGTGATTCTCTGTATCCACCTTTCTGCCTCTCCAGTCTTCAGGTCAGTGGTTTGCCTTCTGAGCTCAACTCTCTGAGGGATCTAAGAAGAGTTGCTGGTTTTCAGTTTATTCAGTTTTTCTTATTGTTAGTATGAGAGTGATGACTTCCGAGCTCTTTACATGTCAGACTAGAACCCAGAAGTCTTATTGAAGTATTTATTGAGTGTCCACGGGAATGACCACTGATGTTCACTGAGCACTTTCTATATGCCTGATCCTATCCAAGGACTTGAAATGTATCCAAGCACTAAGCCAAGCAGGCTTTGGCATAGATGGTATTATTATTGTTAGAGAGGAGATAACACAAGGCCTAGGTTAAGTACCTTGACCAGAGTCACTTTGGTGACTGGGGAGTGCTAGAATCCCAGTGTGGCTTTCTTGATCACTTTGTTATGCTGTATGTGGGCCCCAGGCCAGCCCTGGGAATACAGCAGTAAATTACACCCACCCGGTCCCTGCCCTGGTAGAACTTTCATTTTGACAGGGGAGATGAATTTTACACAAACTCATCAGTTGTGAGTCACAATTTTCATAACTACTTGAAAGGTGAAGTCCTACATATAATGGGAACTTGCCTTCAGAGAATAGAACCTAGATTTCTTTTTTATTTTAAAATCATCATCCCCCTTTTACGGATGAGGGACAGGCAGTTCGGAGAGGCTAAATAGCCTTCCTGATGTCATCTAGCCATGAAATGGCAAGCCAGAGTTTGAATCCAAATGGTCTCATGCCAGAGCCAGTGTCCTTAACCCAGCAGAGCTGGGTGAAGGATCACTTCGGTTTGTTGTTGGTGGTGAGCTTTACCCACCAGACACTGAACAAGGAAGGGAGAGAGGTTAAAGTTCCTCCCCTGCCGCACTTTTCCTAGGGGCCAGGACACCTGGACTTTCTCTCCCCACCACCTTTCCCTCCCAGCCTCCCTTTGCCTGAATGCCCCAGTAGGGTAGGCTGAGGGAATAGAGGATGAGTAGGAGGTAACCAGGCAGAGGGGCAGGAGAGCAGCCAGCCCTGGGCAGTGGCAAGTGAGAGGGCTCTGAGAAGGGAGAGAAGTCTGGCTTCATGGACACACCAAAAGGCTGTTCTAGCTAGATGGGAGACAGGGAGCGAGAGAGGGGACGGGGGAGGCTGTCAAGAGGCCAGGTGGGCCATGTGGTATGTGGAGAACTTGTTAAGGATCCCGCCTTATCCTAGCAGAGACAGGAAACAGGATGTGCCGGAATGTTAAAGCAGAAAGTGATTTTACATGTGGAGACAGGCTGCGGCAAAGGATGGCAGCAGAGAGCCCAGGAAGGGTCCACGGGGCAGTTGCAGGTTTGTGTGAGATGGCAGTGGCGACCTGGCGATACATGGCTCCTGGAGTAGGGAAGAAGAAAGGTCCTGGGGGTACAGTTGGGGGAGGGTGCCGCCATTAGCTCAGGTAGGTGGGCCTAAGTTGAGGAGATCAGTTCAACAGTGGTGATGGACACAAAGGGCCTGGGTCCAGGGGAAGCTTGGAGAACACTGAAGGCAGAGAAGTGGCACAAGCCCAGGCTGCTGGAAAGGGGGTACTGCCTGCTTGGGAATGGCTACAGCCTGGATGTCAGTGGAGGAGAGGGGTGGAGAGGAGGTAAGCTGGCCTTCCTCAGAGCCCTCAGTGGGCTGTGCCCTTCCAAATGCTCACTCAGGCTTCTTGGGAAGGCAGGGAGCAGTGCTTGGCTTGCCGGAGCCCATGGCGCTGCTGCAGGGAACACCTTTCTCTGAACCTGGTGGCCTTGGGAGGCAAGCAAAGGGAGGAAGCCCTCTCTCTCTTCACTATTGCAGCTGAGAGGCTATTTCGCTAGAAACCACCAGATGGTGCCCTTTCCACGCAAAACGCACATTTCCTGAAGGTGACCTGGCCTTCCCTTTGAGTCAGCTCCTGCAGGCTGGGCCAGTAGAGATTTCAGCCGTTTGGGAAGCCTCTGAAGATGGAGTGCCTCTGAGTGTCTTCGTGTTGTCATGAATACAGTTCACATCCACATGCCTGAACTGTATAGCAGAGATTCATTCCAAGAACATTTGTGGAGCATTTATGCCCAGCACTGGGCCCGTGCTGTGAGTGTGAGGATACCCGGGTGAATATTCTGTTATGTTCTCAAGGAGTTCAAATGGGTGGAAGGGCTGACTGCAAACAAATAATGAAATATTGTGTGAAAATAAGCCAAAAGGGTATAAATGGTAGAGCACACAGAAGGGAGTGATTTTCTCTGCTTCAGAGAAAAAGTGTCAACTGATTCCCAGAGGCAGTGACGCTTGAGCAGAGTTCTGGAGGCTTTTGCCAGGCTCTGACAACCAAGGAGGGGTCCTCCAGGCAAAGGGAAAGTCCATGTTGCAAGGAATGAGGAAGGTTAGGAACTGGGCCTGGCTGTCTGAATGTCTGGAATGCCAGTATGGTGGGTGGAGGTGTGGTGGGGGACATGGCAGGAGAAGAGGCTGGGAGGTGGGTCAGGGGCTGAGAGGTGACAGGCAGGTGCAAAATAACCCCATGAGACTGGCAGAGGACCCGGGGGAGGAAGGATGGAAGGAGTACCACGCTGGTCAGGTCTGGCTTCCCAGGGGAGAGAAGATGGGCCCAGGAAAAGAGGGGAAACGCACGGCTTGCAGAAGATGCTGGAGGCCAAGAGCCGGGCAGGAATGGCTGAGTCACCCACAGGATCCCACTCTCTCTCTCTCACCACATCTGGAGTTTGGGAAGAGAGGGACCCATATTAGTATTATAGCCACAGCTCCTTCAAACCTAGGGTGGAAATGAAATCATTAAGTGGCTCAAATGGAGTTTTGTTCTGTGCATGATTAACCCCAGGAGGGGAGTTTGGGAACAAATATGCCTCCTCTACCTGTATTACAGGGGGACTGAGCTACGGTAAATTAAAAGAAAATCACTGGCAAATTTGGGACCAGTCAGCTGTGACCAAGCCATTTGTGTAGTTAAATGGAGCTGAAAGAGCTCATCAAGGTTTTGTGGGTCATGGATCCTTTGAGGGGAGGGGTGAGAGCTGGGGGTGGCAGGTGGGTGCGGAGAGCTGGGGGTGGCAGGTGGGCCACAGGTGGAGGTCTATCAAGAGACTACTTGGTGGTGGTGGCAATGTGCGGTGCTGGCCTGACTTTGTCTTGCAGATCACTTCCTAATAGGACCTTGTTAATTCTGGACAGAGACAGGGGGCTCTCATGTGAGACAGACTGGTACAGGCAGAGTCAAGCTCTGGAACACCAGGAGACAGGGAGGGTGTGCCCACGTCCACCAGGGCAGGCGGCCTGCTGCGTGGGTCACTGCAGGGAACGATGCAAAGTGCTGCTCCATGAACCACACCCAATGTTGTGAAGACCAAGCCACTGTCCTGGGGTGTCCACTGCGAGGCGGGATGGGGCTCTGTCCCATCCTTAGAAGTGGGGGGTTACACACCCAGCCAAACCCGGACATGGAAACCGGGCGGGTGGTCTCAGATGCAGGAGAGGCTGTCTGGCGGGGGCCAGCAGGGTAGGGGCAGGCGGAGGGCGGGGGTGGGCCGCGGGAGGAGCGGAGAGGGCAGGGACGCCCCGGGCTCCAGCGGGGCCTGAGACCCCGGATCAGGGCGCCGCGCGGCCACGGAGTAGGGTGGCCCACGGGAGCCCAGGCCCTCTCGGGGCTCAGCGGCCAGCGCGGGCGAGGCGCCCACACCGCCAGCCGACTGTGACCATTTCGGCCACTGACCATTTCATCCACCGGCCCGAGAGACCTCCGGCGCGGCGCCCGGAGGCTTCTGCGGCTTCTCCTCTCGCGGGCCGGCCTGGGGAGGACGCGGCACCACCCCTCCCCGAGGGACCGGGAACCTCGACAGGGGAGGCCACCCCGCCTCCGCCGAGCAGCCAGACACAGTGTTCGACATGTTTTCCAATTACTTGGCAGGCTCCGCAGCGATGCTCGAAATTCATTTTCCATCCTGAGAGGGAAAAACAAAAGCAAGAGAAGGCAGCAGCTGCTCCCGGCGAGTTGGGAAACTTTGCCGCAGCCAGCCGGAACCGGGGCGGGGCACGGGCGGCACGGGGTCCCCACCCTCCCCCTCCCCCGACTCCTCCCCCTCCCCCGACTCCTCCCCTCCCCCGACTCCTCCCCGGCCCCTCCCCCTCCCCAGCCCCGCGCCCCTCCCCCTCCTCGCCCGCGGCGCTCCCCTAATTGCGGCCCCGGGATCCTCCCGCCGCCCCTCCCCCCAGTCCCAAGCTCCTCTCCCAGCTCCTCCCGCCCGCCCTTCTCTCCACCCCCAGCCTCGCATTCCCTCAGCCCCGCGCCCCGCTCCTAGCCCTGCGCCCGTCCCCGCCCGCTCCCGGAACCACTGCCCTCTCCCGCCCGCCTCCTTCTAGCTGATTCTGAGGGCCTCGGGACCACAACAAGGTCCGCAGCCCGAAGGTCCCCAGCAGGTGGGTTTGTTCAGGGTGGGGAGGACAGGGCAGGACTTCGCGGGGCGGGCGGTGAGTGGAGAAAGTCCACACCCGCAGCTGCGCCCCCAGCCCCCTGGGCACGGCTGCTCTCCGAGATCAGTTGCCCTCGGACCATTTATCTGCGGACCGTCGCCGCTGTAAGCGCCTCCTCCTTTATTGCCGTTTCCCGCTGCCCCAGACACAGTGCGTGACGTCGGTGCTCAGTAAATATTTGTGGAAGGAATCAATGACTGGGTGGGCCTTCGCCGCTGTTTCTTGGTGCTCCCATCAGTTGTCTGCCTCCTCCGCCCTTCAGGGCCCTCGTTCTCTGTGTCTTCATAGACACCCGTTTGTGGGCCAGCCTGGAGGTCCCGAAAGTGAAGGCTGAGCGGGCCTTTCACGGGAAACGCGGTACGTGAGCAGGATTCCAGGGAGAAGGGCAGGTCCAGCAGTCTCTGCCTTATAAGGAGGAGGCGGGAAGGCTGAGTGAGCAGCTGCTCGTGGCGTGCTTTCAGCAAGGAGGATGTGCTTACTAGCAGTGTGTGTGCACATGTGGGCTTCTGGGAGGCAGTGTAACATAACTGCTAAGACGCTTCCACCTTCGAATTGCCAGGCCTGGGACCCTGGCTTTACCATTTGGCGGCTGTGAGATTTTGAGCAAATGGCTGAACCTCTCGGTGATTCTGTGTCCGGGGGTCCTGGTGAAGATCAAGTGAGATAGCATCCGGGTAGAGCGGCATCACATGCCCGCCACTTGGTAGACCCTCAGTACAGAGTAGCTGTGAGGATTCCTGTACCCGGGAAGAAGCACCAGCCATAGCACAGCCCTTTCCAGCACCAATGACTGCTGGCTGGTAGTCTTCACGTTTATAAAACACTCTCCTAAGCCTTTTGGAATGTGAGTCGGTGATCTAGTCCGTCCAGAAGGAAACAGTCACTGCCCCCTAGGAGCTTATACTGGAAGGGAAAAGATTATGAGGGCCTCTAAAGATGCTGGGGAACCACAGACAAACACTTAGGAAAAATAAAAATATTAGATGTGCGTTTGGGAGCCAGTGTAGGAGGGGTGTGTTGTCAGAGATTCATGTTTGGTCAACGAGGGATCTGCACATTTTCAAAGGAGAATCAGAGTCTTAGCTCTATGGGCTTCAAAGAGGGGCTCCCCTGAGGACCTGCTGGACCCAGGACTCCTGGCATTCTGAGGAGGGGGCTTCTCTGCCTCTTTGTGCCCACTGAGGGAAGGCTCACTGGGGCCTAGACTGGGAGGAGGGTGCTGTGGCATCCTGTGGCCAGCAGGTGATGCTGTTGATCTAGTGGTGCAGGCTGCCGGGTTCTGGATGGTGCCATCCCACCCCCTACTCCTGCCCTAGCTGCTGATTGCTCATTTTCCACCAAGTGCCCTGTGCACAAGCTATCAGAACACCCCCATTAGCTCCTGCAGCTAGCCCTGTGCTTGTTCTTCCAGTGGGGACAAGTTCCTCTACCTACCGTGGGCAGAACTGAGTACAGGATTTAGGAGTGAGCAGTGGACAGTAGACCTTCTATTCCATTATGAGGGAAGAGGTGCGACTGGGCTCTGGGTGCAGCGGGGACTGGTATTGACTTCTGGGGAAGTGGGTTCACCTTGCCACACCACAAAGCCACAGTTTGCGCCTGCACACCCCGCGGGGCTTCTTCAGTCAGTTAGGATGTCTTGCAGGAGGGATGGAACAGGGGACCCTAAGGGCAGGGGTGGACAAAAGAAGGAACAGCACCATGAATCAGTATCCCAGAGCTGTGGAACCCCCTTTCGGGACCCAGGTCCTGCATCTACTTCCTCAAAGCCTGCAGCAAAGTGGAGCTTCTCCAACCTTCCTGGGTGTCGGAGTCCCTTCCAGGAGGTACTTATTAAAGATGCGGACGACTGGATACAACCTTGACTCATTTATCTTGTGGGTTTGGGATGGAACCCAGGAACCTGCATTTTTATCAGTTCCATCCAAGTGATTCTGAGACAGTTGTCCTCAGGCCAGGGTCGAGATGCACAAGGATAAAGCATGCTGTTTTTCTCAGTGGAAGAGAACTTGGCAACTCAAAACCAGCACCAGGAGAACATTCTGCTTACTTCAGCTGCCCTTCACCTGTTCCTTGGAACATCTTTTGCTAATTATACTTGTGACCACCCCCAGGTGGTCCTGCTTTGGTCCAGGAGAGTTAACAAAAAGGAGCGATACAAAGAGACACAGCTATAGACAATTTGGTTGAGCAGGTAGTGGGTAATCTCACCCAACTTGAGCCCATTAAGCACCCCCTGCCCCGGTCCTGGATCCCTTGACTTTAATCTAACCTTCTTTCTGAAGGGGTTGGTCCTGCATTCTACAGGGAAGAGACAGCATGGGTGTGTGGTCTTTCCGTGAGCCTCGTAGGACCATGTCACCACTCATATTGCAGAAACGTGCACACAGGGTGTGTGTGCCTTTGCACATATGCACACACTTTACTCCCCTGGGCCCCAGGGTCAAATGATGCCTTGTGAAATGAAAGAAAAGGGTGCTTTTCTTTGAGTTTGCACCATTTGGCCCCCTTTCTCAGGGCTCGTGGCCAACAGTCTAGGAAGTCGTGTGGGCTATGGGAGGAGAAAGCAATGGGGGCCGCAGGACCATGTTCATGCCACCCTGCCTTTGCTGAGCTGTGTGGCAATACTTTCGTCACTTCTCTAGACATGGTGTTTTTCCATCTGCGAATTAATAATGTCCTCCTCTCAGTGTTGGTTTTAGGTGAGGCACTGCATGCAAATCTGCAGCACCATCTCTGGGCAGAGCTGGTGGTCATCCATGTTATCTATGCCTCCATCCCCTGCTGCACCCCTTTTCTTCAAAGAGAAGAGGCGAGTTATTCAGTGTGTCCAGCCTACCCCCCTAGAAAGTGGGAAAGTTCGAGCCCCTCACCACCCAGAGTTGGTTTGAACCAAAATTGTTGGGAGGAACTGGGGTTGGGAAGGGTGTTATGGTTTGATATTTTCACTGCCTCCTGCCTGGGGGTCTGGCCAAGACTGTGGTGTTAGACTGTTCTTTGTCCAGTCCTCTGAGGCCTGCCCATTCTCCCATCCTCAGGTTGGGTTTGTGCCATGGATCCCAGGTGGGCTGACCTTGGGAACCACCCAATGCCTGGCATATAGTAGACACTCAATAAATTGTGTTGTCATTAAACCTTGGATTGGCTGTGTGGCCTTGGACAAGCCTGTTCATATTTCTAACCTCACGGGTGAAATGGGAATGGTAATAGCACCTGCATGGCAGGGACAGAGCAACCGCACACAGAGCTTCTAACAGTGTTCTGCACGTTTGTTAAGTGCCTCAATAAATGCTGCTGTGATCAGTACAACACCGGAGGGATCGTAGCTCATTCTTCCCTCCTACTCTTGGGGGAATGTTTTAAAATAGAAAAACTGTGTTTCCATCGAGACATCCACCACCCAGAGCTTTGAAGGAGCAGGGAGAAGACTCAGAATGAATGTTGCCGATGAACAAACTTAAATTCCTGATGGGCAGAAATGTATCATTTCCTTTCCGCAACAGGGGAGGGAAAGCGACAGTGCAGGTGGAAGCCACCTCCCTGCCAGGCCTCTGAATCTGAGACCCCTCCCGCTTCCAACCCCAGGAGCCTCCAGCGTTTGCGTGGGTAGTTGGGTTTGGAAGACGAACATACTCCTGTCCTCAGTAAGCCACCAATGTGCCGGGATTGGATGCACAGAGTTCTCCTCAGGCCATACTCCCTAGAGTTATTTTAGATGACAAGATGACATCTCCGAGTTCACCTAACCCATCCCAGACAGATGAGGCCCATGCTTCTGCAAAAGTCTATGGGTCCTGCCCCGTGGCCTCCTTCGTCCTAGGCTTCAAGTCTTCGGCTCTTCAGGCGGGAATGCCAGTCCACATGCCTTTTCACACTCAGCTCAAATGCCACATCCTCTGTGAAATGTGTCCTCTTTTATCCTGGGCCCCAGCTCCCCAGCAAGATTAAGTTCATTCCCACGTCTCACTGTCTATATATTTAGCATAATTTCTTTTTATGTTGTATTTAAAAATAGATCCCCCTTCTTCCCTACCTCCCCACCCTCCTCCGCCAGCCATTTATGGGCCTGTCAGACTCAGTGCATTTTAAGTACTTTAGGGCAAGATTTGGGTCTTGTCCATCTTCATAGTCTCAATAAAGTTTGAACTGATTCAATGTAGCCTGAACCACGCCACTGAAAAGCCAATCGATTTGCATGTTATGTTTTCAGACCCAGGTTAATGTGACACCCTACCTGCATTCCTAATCCTTCCAGGAACCACCCCTTCCACCTCCTCTCCACCTCTCTCTGTCTCTCGCATGTCTCTCTCTGTCTCTGTCTCTCTTGATGCCATCTCTCCATCTCTTTCTGTCTCTACCTGCCTGATCTTCACGGGTCTCACCCTCAGCATCACAGTCCCCACCAGTGGGCTGGCTCCAGTTGCAAACAGTGTGTGTCCTTCCCTGGATGGAATTCTGTCATGGCTGTGAGAAGGGCCCTCTGAATGAACCCTGGCCACAGAAAGCATCTCTTGAAAGATCACTGTGGTGACAGTTCCTATAGTGATCAATAGCCTCAGGATGGAGCCTTTGGGGTTGTGGTGTATGCTTAGTACCGAACACAAAGGCCTTTCCAGGGGGCATGAAAACCAAGAGGAAGACCAGCAAGAGTAGCTCCGCAAGATCTCCTCCCCCATGTGGCACTTTCTCTGTGTGTCTCTCTCTCTCATGTCTCTGTCTCTTTTGATGCCATCTCTCCATCTCTTTCTCTGTCTCTGTCTCTCGCTCTGCCATCCACAGGTCTCACCCTCAGCATCATGATCCCCATCAATGGACTTGCTCCAATGCTAAGAATAAGCCCTTCATGATCTGGGTACAAAAAGAGCAGGAGCAGGCAAATCTGCCACTCACACAGCTGTGCTTGGCAAAGAGGGAGAAGAATTCCTTCAGACAAGAGCCCGCCCGCCAGCTGCTCCCGGGGAACCTGGTGCACATAGGTCATTTGGCCATGGCCCCTTGAGTGTGGCAGGTCTGGCTTCCTCTGATTCTCCCACATCAAGTTGCCCCAGAGTGTTCTGGGACACAAGCGTCTGTAGGGGAAGTGGCTTCCTCGGTCATTGCAGGATGTGTGTGACCGTGGGAGTCTTCTCTACATCATGGTCACCCTGGGTTGTATTTATTCAGAATTTAGATTTTCATATGGTAGAAAACATTGAACTTGAGGTCCCAGCTCTGTTACTTACTAACTATGTAATTAAGTCAAGGATGTATGACTTAATCGCTCTAAAACTTGTTGAAAAAAATTATATAATGAACTATTGAATAAGCCAAGGAACATATGTGCACTCTTATAAGCTCTGAAGTTATGGTGATGGGTAGGAGAACGTCCCTGATCTCAGGTTCTAGTGGAGGGAGGGGCACCACATTTAGAGAGAGCTGATCTAATAGATATAGAAGGCCATGGTACTCTATGCTTTGTAGAACAGCAAAGCAGAGAGTGGAGAGGATGGCTGACAGTTGCTTTTTTATAGAACGTGGTCACTGATGGCCTTAGTGAGGAGGTCACATTTGGGGACGGGCCCCAATGAGATGAGGAAGTGAGCTGCAGATATCTAGGGAAGGGGGTTCCAGGCAAAGGGAACAGCACGTGCTAAGTCTTGAGGCACAGGTGGGCCTGGCCTGTCAAAGAATCAGCTGTCGTGGCTGCAGCAGAGGGAGCAAGGAATAGAGGGGGCGGGATGCTGCAGTATGACTTGAGTGATGTTAAGCCCCTAGGACGAGGCAACACAGCTGTGTGGAGAGTGAGGGCTGATTGCCCAGGAGGATCCATGGAGGAGTCTGGCCAGGAGATGCTGGTTGTGGGCTCCGATTAGGATTTCCGGTTGCCCTTTTCCCAAGATGGAAATTTAAAGCAGTGTCTAGGACATGATCATCTTTGCATCTGAAAAGATCTCTTGTCAGTCTCTGTAATCCAGATTTCTCATCTGTAAAATGAAACGGTGCCTCCAGACCTCATCAGATATTGTCAAGGTCAAATGACATGTGTGATAAGGGCCGTTTGAAGTTAGGGTGCACAATAGCAATGCAAGCTGCTATCACAATAATTAGGCCTCTCTTGAGTGTTGAATGGATTTCCATTTCTTCAGGCAAGCATCAGACAGCATTCTCAGAACCTGAAGAACACTCTCCTTATAGATTAGCTCACTTGATCCTCACAGCCCATCCAGAGTGGTTGAAATTATTATTATTCCTATTCAACAGACCGGGAAATGGAGGCTCAGAGACTAGCAGGATGAATATACACAGTCAGCAAGTGCTGGCCTTCAACAGAAACCTTCTGATACAAATTCACTTCCAAAGAAGAGGATGGTACTGTCTGTGGAGGTAGGATATGTGGAGGTCGGGGTATAGATTCAAAGCTGA
Organism: Chlorocebus sabaeus; assembly: GCF_047675955.1. Taxonomy (NCBI): domain Eukaryota; kingdom Metazoa; phylum Chordata; class Mammalia; order Primates; family Cercopithecidae; genus Chlorocebus; species Chlorocebus sabaeus. Next base: position 129,492,927 of record NC_132904.1, on the reverse strand, counting down.
ATCAGATCTAAGCAGAAATGGATTTGTCGAGAGCCACTACTGTTATGGTCACACACACACAGTCCCTGGAAATAATGCAGCATTATAGACTGCACAGATTAATACACAATAAAAATTGCTGAAAATACTCTGGGCAGATGCTAGCTATAACACAGAAAGCTTAGGAAAATCAGGCGAAATCATATCATACCAGCTGATGGCAATTAAGTACAGATGACAAAAGAATGACATTAACACAGCTAAGATTTGAGAGCCTCACTGCAACTGTGATGGGGCCCTGAGAAAGATTGGGGTGCATGGTGGGGAGGAATGCAGTGGTGGTGCTTCCGCCCACCAGGAAAAGCCCCCCATCTCCAACCCCTTCGTGAACAGCTCTTGAGAAGACAGAAGATCTATGACAAAGTGCCAACTGGTTCCCAGGGATTTCACCCTGAAACTGTGCTCCAGCACCTTCAAGGAGTTCCGAGGGTTCTTTGAAAACTGCATGTCCCCAAGGCTCCTGCTTTGGGTCTGGAGTGTCAGAGGGCTGGGGAATTCTGTGAGTATCTAGCACTTTGCAAACTTCCAGAAAGGGCTGGTTGCATATCAGGCTCAAATAGAGAAGTCTTGCATGGAGGCTGAGGGCTGCCTTCAAGTGACCTCTGTGGAAATGTCTTTCAAAAGACATTTCAGCCTCCATGCAAGACTCTCCTCTCTTTGAGCCGGATATGCGACCAGCTCTTTCTGGAAGTTTGCAAAGAAAGGAGTTCTGCAGCCTTTATGATTTCTTCCTTCTCCAAACATTCTCTGCTGAAATGGAGACTCATTTATCCCTTTTGTTAATTCTTCACTTCCTGTCCTGGCTTCAGTAGTTCTCGGAAAACTCATTGATGCTGAGTTCGCATGTTTGTGGGAAACAGAGGTGAGACCAGAGTCAGGGTGAAGAGGAGGAGAAAGAGGAATAGGGAAGGGGACCTGCCGCCATCCACCCAGCTTCCTGGAACAGCAGTCCCAGGTCCACCGCAGTGGGGGTGGCGTCCCTGGTGCGCTTTTATCGGCATTATCATGCAATATTCCCCGGCCTGCTTTGTCTTTGCGTTGCATTTTATCAATACCACCAGCGGATCCTGCTGTCCCTTTCTGTGGGTTTATTAATATTGCCCTCTGATCTATGGGTAGCTGCCACACTTTGTATTCCAGCCCCATTCTGGCTTCTCCAAACTCAGACACCATATTTAATTAGATTTTCTCCCTGGCTCAGGCAAACAGAAATTGAACTCCCAGTATATCTCTATTGCTCCAGAGCTCACGCCTGACAGGAGACAGCTCTTTCCCTCTCTGGCTTTCTCTGCCTCATTCCTTCCATCCCCACCGCTGACATTAATATTCCAAGACAAGCCCACTTCTAAGTTCAATCTTTGCCCCCAAACACTGAAATACACCCGCATGTTACTCAGTGCCACTAAATAAGTCATGTGTGGGAGGATTCCGATGCTAAAACTTTTTGCTCTTCCTCCAGACTTTGGGCTGGACCTGCCTGTGGGCGACTAGTGTAGAGAGTAGGGGAGGTGGCAGCGCGGTGCAGAGTGTCTCCAACTAGAGGCCAAAGGTGAGGGGCCTGAGAATACGGAGACACATTAAATGCCCTTTCAAGATGACAACGCCATCCTTGGAGTACTTTGTCGGAGGAGTTGTAAGAAAAAAATAGCTTTTGGTGTTACAGCTCTTCCATCTTTTGGTGTTTGGGAAGAATTGGTCTTCGTTAAAGTTATGAAAAACAACTCTAATTTCACTTTGTGCCAACTAAATGTGAGAGGAGAGCCCAGGGGTAAGAGGAGACCTGGAGGATGCAGGAAGGAGTCAGGAAGGAGGGTTGGCTCCTGTGCCCGGGGAAGTCCTGCCAGCAGGAGGGGCAGGCCCTTACCCCTCACCAGCACTGGGACCTGGCCACAGAGCTGTGGGCAAAGGGGTCTTCAGGAAACTTTATTTGTTTTAAAGCTACTTTGTATCCCTTCTAGAAATTCACTTAATATATTTGAGACTCAGATTCCTCACTGGTTAAATGGGGATAATGACAGCTGCCCTGAGGCCCGTTCCACAGAGGTGACCCTTGAAAAAATCTGTGCGCGTGACTGTGTTCTGTAAACTGTGATCCTCCTCGTTAGGATCGGGCATTCCTGTTCTCAACTAAATCTTGATTTGTAATTACTATTGGGCAATATAAAAGAGAGGAAATAAAATAATTATTTGACTTTAGAATGATTTTTTTATGTTCTTTATCCAGGAAATTTGCAATTATAATTAGCTTACCTAGTCTGAGCACTTAAACAGACTGATATCAGAGGAGATTTAGGGTGACAAAAATTTTAAATAAAATAGGAAGGAAGGAAAGAAGGAAGGAAGAAGGGAGGAGGGAAGGAAGGAAGGAATGAAACACAAATAGGAAAACAGCAGAAAGGGTGGTTAACCCAGATTCCCTGGGTAATATTTGAAATGGCTTCATAGCAAGAAATAAAAATATGCACATTTACTTTAAAGCATAGTGAATATTTGAGATATTGACGTGTGAAGAGTGCTGAGCCCTCCTTAGAAGGCAGATGGGTCTGCATGCTTCATCCACCACCTTCAGGGCAGCAAGGAATGGCCTCCCCCGGACCCTGGGCCATCCTTGTGCCCAGCCAGAGGCACCGGCTTCCAGAGCAGCTCCTGGTGGTTGTTGGGGAGGGGGCGCCTTTCTGTCCTGGTGGTCAAGGACAGTGCAGTGAGGGCACGTGAGGGGGCAGAGAGAAAACTCAGCACCAGGCTCTTCCACTGAGCAGATGGACGGCATGTGGACGTGGCAATGGGTTGGCATGAAGGGCTTTGGAGTCGGCCAGATATGCGTTGCCCTTCTGGCTGTGCTGCCTAGCAGCGTGACCTTGGGCAGGTTGTACATCACTCTGAGCCTCAGCTTTGTCATGTGCATCAAAGGGAAGACGCTGCTTGCTGTGAGGGGCCGTAGGATGCAGTGGAGCCATGCAGTTGGTGGAGGGAGGATGTCTGGCCCACCCTGGGGCCTCTGCGCCATGAGTGCCTTTTATCCTTCCCCTCTCTCTGAGAAGTGCCCAGTGACCGTCATTGGCAGGGCTGGGAGGACAGGTTGTGTGCATGCTTAGATCTGATTTTCAGGGAGCCAGGTTTGCATTCTGACTCTGTGACATGACCCACTGGGGACCCTGGGGTAAGTGGGAACAAGAGAGGGTGAAGCTTTTGATTGCACAAGGAAGACACAAAGGTCCTCAGAGATGCCCTTGGCACAGGGGCTTCCTTCTCGTGAGGACACCATCACTCTCTCATTTCCTCAGATAGAAAGCTCACCTGGTAGTCCACAGATGCCTCACAATCAAGGGCAGGCAATTCTGGTCATTGGGAGGCATTGTCTGGAGGCCTGTCCACTCAGCCCTTGGCCCACACCACGGCTGCACCCCTGAGGAGGGGCAAGTTTGAAAGCCACACTTCTGGATTGGACCTCCCTTCTTCAGGGAAGTCCCCTGACCTGTTGTGGCCATAGGCTGGTTAATGGCAGGGCTGATTCTAGAACTGAATGCTGATCCAGGGCTTATCTTGTGACACCATGATGCCCCTTGACAGAGGAGCTCTTGCTGTCCCCAACTTTGATTCAGTCACTGCATATCTAGTCGTCCCTTGGTATCTGAGGAGGATTGGTTCCAGGATCCCCCTTGGATACCAAAATCCACAGATACTCAAGTCTCTGATATAAAATGTGATAGTATTTGCAGATTACCTATGTATATCCTCCTATATACTTTAAATCATCTCTAGATTACTTATAATACTCAATGCAATGCAAATACTATGGAAATAGTTATGCTGTATTTTAGGATTTGTATTATTTTTACTGTTATATTGTTATTTTTTAAAAACATTTTTGATTCGCAGTTAATTGAATCTGCAGATGTGAAACCTACAGATTCAGAGGGCTGCCTCTATTAGGTAAGGTAACACTGTCTGCTCTGAAATTTTGGTGACTTAGTAGCGTGGACATTTCTCTCTTGCCCGTGTAACAGTTTGATGTGGCATTTCTGATTGGCAGGTGCAGTTCCATCCCATGATGACTCAGGTGCTTATGACTGTTCATTGTGTGGTGGCGTGAGCTCCTAGGGCCTTGCTGCCTCTTTCTCTAGATGGTGGGAGGAGAAAGAGATCTGAGGGACTGCAGACACTTCTTAGAAGGCTTGACCTGAAAGAGGCACGCATCACTGTGACTCATGCTCTATTGGCGAGTGCTATCCTGTGAGGCCATGCTTCACTACAAGGGAGGACAGTCTTGCTGTGTGCCCAGAAAGGAGCAAAACAGAAAGCTGGGTGCTGGGGCACAGCTAGGAGGAAACTCTACTGCTGGCCACCCTTCAGGTGACCAAATATCTGTGTTGCTTTCTGTCCTGTGCAGAACATGCTCGCACACCCTGGCCTCAAAGCGGCAGTCTTTCCCCTCAAGTCTCATGTAGCTTCTCAAGGTCTGGCGAACTGCGAGCTAGCGAGGCAATTTATCTGCCCTCAGGATACAACTGGGATGCAAGGACGAGAAAGCTGGCCCGTGTCCGTGGGTGACATGCCACATCCATGGATGGGATGGAGTTTTGCTGGTGGGCAATGTGAGGAGCTCTACCGTGGCAGTGGGGATGCTGCATGGTGAGACCTGCCTCTGCTTGCTGTGAGAGATGTCCTTGTCCGTTGTCCTTCAGAGTCCCTGCCTACCCTCTAGGAGGCACTTCCTTGTCCACCCACTCGGTGGTCACATCTGACACCAAGGGGGGCATCTGGGCATGTGTCTGCTTCTGATTAATGGGCACTTTTTACTCACAGGCTCTTATAGGCCAGCAAACAGTTTCTTTGGTATTCAATTCCCTCAAAAACTTGGTAGGTTTCTCAACTATTTGCTTCCAGTCAGTTCCAAATACTAGTATCAGCAGCTAAAGTTCTTTCCAAGATTTCCTCCTCAAGTGTACTTAAATTCTTTCCTGCCCGGAGCCATCCTCCCTCACAGTTTAATGAGACATCAGAAACAGTAGGCTTGGAAGGTTTTGAGTTTGCTAGGCTGCCATAACCAAGTACCACACATTGACTGTGGCTTAGACAAAAGAAATGAACTGTGTCTCAGTCCAGGGGACTAGAAGCCTAAGATCAAGGTGCCAGCGGGGATGCTCCTGCCCAGGGCCAAGGGCCGGGAGGGAGACGCTGTTCCGTGCCTCTCTCCTAGCTTCTGGTGGTTTGCTGGCAATCTTTGGTGTTCCTTGGCTTCTCTGTGTCACCCCAGCCTCTTCTTTCATCTTCGTGCCACGTTCTCCTTGTGTGTCTGCCTCTTTGTCCAAATCTCTCCTTTTTTTTTTTTTTTTTTTTTTTTTGAGACGGAGTCTCGCTCTGTCGCCCAGGCTGGAGGGCAGTGGCCGGATCTCGGCTCACTGCAAGCTCCGCCTCCCGGGTTCACGCCATTCTCCTGCCTCAGCCTCCCGAGTAGCTGGGACTACAGGCGCCCGCTACCTCGCCTGGCTAGTTTTATGTATTTTTTAGTAGAGACAGGGTTTCACCGTGTTAGCTAGGATGGTCTTGATCTCCCGACCTCGTGATCTGCCTGTCTCGGCCTCCCAAAGTGCTGGGATTACAGGCTTGAGCCACCACGCCTGGCCAATCTCTCCTTTTTATAAGGACTCCGGTCATACTGGATAGGGGCCCATTCCACTCCAGTGTGACCGCATCTTTACAATTGCATCAGTGATGACCCTATTTCCAAATAAGGTCACATTCCGAGATATTGGGGATCAGAACTTTAGCATACGATTACTTAGGGGACAGTGTTCACCCCATCATGGAAGAGAAGGAAGTGTCTTTAATTCGATCTTTGTTACAGGGCTGGGACCCTCTGCTTAACTGAGAATTATCAATGGGCCTTTGTTCTCAAAGCCCCTTTTATCTCTCTTCCAGCTCTTCAGTGCCCACATTTCTGAACTCTCTTCAAATATTCTTCCTAGAAGGAAAACCCATCCCCATTAGAAGGAAAGGAAAGGGGCATAGGTGAACACCTACTGTGTGCCAGCATCTGTCACATATCTTGTATCTCTTTTCTCATTTGGGGATTCCGTGAAATGAGGATGGATCATCCAGGCCTGGGAGGAGAGAACTTTTCTGGGAACAACCTCTACACCCTGTGCCCACTCCCTAACCTTTTCAAGCCTTTGTTCTGATGTCAGCTTCTAGGCGAGCCTTCCCTGAACACTCCATTTAAAATTAGACTGCTCTGCATTTCTCGTCTCCCCTTTCCCTTGCCCCCATGGCATTCATCCTCACCACCTTCCAACTGAGTGTGCGATTTCCTAAGTTTTGAGTTCATCGTCTGTCTCTCACCACTGCTGGGCTTCACAAAGACAGCAGAGAGTTTGCCTGCTCTGTTTGCTGAAGTGTTCAGTGCCCAGAGCTGTGCCATGCAGGAAACTCAGGGCGCATTCAGTAGAGCCCTGTTGGGAGAATGGATTGGAGGTGTCTGGATCTTCCCTGCAAGACTGAGGCTAAAGGCAAGCAGCGGGGCTGTAGGAGCTGCAGTGAAGCAGATGTGCTTAGCACCCTCGGCGCTGGTTGGAGTCTCCGCCCGATGCTCTACCAACTGGGTAGCCTGGGAAAAGGCAGTTTATCTTTCTGTTCTTTAGTTTCCTCCTTGGAAAATGGGGCAATAACAGTACATCTCTCCCAGGGCTGTTGTGAGGATTAACAAGTAGCGCGCATGAAGGAGCACTGGGCAGGAGCTGGGCATGCTGGAAGTGTTCAGTAAACGTGGTTTCTACTTGTTAAAGCCGTTGTTAATAACACCAATTTTCACAAAAGAAAACCTCTCTGCTTTTTCCTGTGTCTTTTCATTGTTGGTATATTTTGAACTTGACCCCTTATCTCAGAGGTCATGAAATGGTACCTCTGTAGGTAAGAAAGTACAGGATGGCTTTTGCTGTAAAACACTTCATTTTATTCCACTTCTTTCCTACCAGTTTCCTTGGACAGTCACGTGCGTGTGCAGCCGAGAGGATGCTGGACTCCAGGCAGCAGGTTCTGTCGACCCCACCTGGCTGGATCACCTCAGCCTGTGAGTCTTATGGCCTTGGCCTGTTTATTCATGAAATAACAGGATTTCTTTCTCAGTAGAGTATTTGAAGAGAGTTCCAACATTTGGGGCGTTGAAGGGTTGGAATAGAGATGAAGCCGGAAGGGACTTGGAGGAACAAAGGCCCGTTGATAATTTTCAGTTAAACTGAGGGACCCCAGTGATGTGTAAGGCACCTTCAGTTCTCACTTCCCCTGATACTGCCGCCTATGGGTCAGTCTGGAATATTCCTTCACAGTCGCAGTTGCCGCAGTCTCTAGATTGCCTGTGCTGCCAAGCTTGCCACACCCACTCAGCTTCTGATGCCATTTAGGCTGGAAGTGCCTTTGGTCTTGCGAAAGTCTTTTCCTGAGCCATCTCTGACCTGCAGGATTAGCTTTGGTTCTCCAGCTTCACTGGCAGCTCTCCTCCCGCAGGGACCTGGTGCCCAGCAGGCCTGCTCCTCCCCCATCCAGCAAGGCTGGAGCAGACAGGTGCAGCAAGAGGAGGGGTGAGGGAATGCGAGCGCTGAGAGAGTGAAGTCACTAGCTAGTCCTACTGTCTCTGCATCTCTTTTCCAACAGGACCTCCTTCAGGGCCAGCAGAAATGGGACTAGACGGTTGCATTTTGAGTGTGTGTTTTATTAATGAAGGGCAAGACAGCAGAGGAGACTGTAATGATATCATAGTATGTCTGATCTAATTATGCTAATCGATTTTTATGGCTCATCAGAGGGAATCCCGATGATCTTGTGTCACGAATTCCCCAGAGATCTGGATGGAGAGGCTGCTCCAAGACTTGGAGGGCTGTTGGGAGAACATCCCAAGACTTTACAGAGTTGGGAAGCTTCTGTGGTTCCAGGCCACCATCTGTCCCATCCAGTAGAATGTCTGGGTGGTGGAGGGTGGGAGGGAGTGTTGCCCTCGGAATTGGGGAAAAACCTGCAAAGAGAATGGATCTGGGAGGGACCAGGAGTGGAGAGGTGGGGGCTGCCAGAGCTTGTGACTCTAGAAGGAGCAGCGGAGTCTCCCGGGTGGGTGTGCTGCTGAATGAGTTGTGTGTGTGGCTCCTGGCCTGCTCTGGTGACAGAAACTGCAGCCTAACTGCGTATCAGAGTCCTGTGAAACAGGGGCCTTGCCCTTGTACAGATTCATCCACCCTGCTGCCTCCTGCTGCTCTCTGCTCTCTTCCCACCCATAGACTTTCAAGCACACTTTTCACCCCACAGATTCCCCTGCTTTAGCCTGAGTATTACCCAGTTCCTGAGCTGTCTCTGACCCGCAGGATTAGCTTTGGTTCTCCAGCTTCACTGTGCAGTTTCTCCCTGTGTCTTCAGTTCTTATCTCGCTTTCCTTCTGCCTAGTTCTCCTCCCTTCACCCAGAGCTGTGCCTATTTTCATGGCTGGTCTAGACTCCATTTGCAGGTGGGCAGGTAACATATTGGTTATTGAAGGCATCTTGGGAACCCCAAGACACAAATAATCCTCCTTTCACCTCGTGCCTGCCTAAAATTCCACACGTCGTTTATTTATTTGTTTTGGCTTAAACTGCAAGTTCTTGTACAGAGCCCATCTTTCCGGGGCATGGTAGGGAGGGTGTGTGGCGTGCTGTGCTATCACCCATCTGCTGGGGGAATCATTTCCAACCCTTTCTTGAGGGGAGTTCTTGGGAGTGGTAGGGAGAATGGTGGCCACATTGTCATATTTTGACCAGCGCTGCCCAGAGCCATGTCTCCCGTGGTCACGTGTAGGACACACCAGTGTATCCCTCTGTCATTGTGCAGCTGGGTCTGCCGACTCTGGGTTTAGGGCCTCTGGGCAGAGCACCAGCAGTCCCTGGCTGGCCTCTGGTCTTTCTGCTCCACCAGAGGCCAAGCTTAGCAGGGAAGGGCTCTGAGGCAAACGTGCTGACTGGGCAGCCCAGAGTGCCTCCTTAGGGCTGGTGGCCTGAGTCTCAGAGGTTTGGGTGCAGGGGAGTAAGGACAACAGGGGCGGAGCCGTGGGTGTGGAGAAGGCAACCAGAGTCTGGCAGAAGCTAGTTTGTGAACATGAAGTGTGTTCCTACTGGGGTCCTGGGCACTCTGCGTTGTTGAAGTGTGGGACTCAGAATTCATTGGCGAGAGCAGCCGCTGGCTGTATTAGTTTTCTATTGCTACCGTAACAAATGATCACAAACTTAGGACTTAAAACACAAACGTATCATCAGACAGTTCTGTAGCTTGGAAGTCCAGCTGAGTTACGGTCAAGGTGTCAGCAGGGCTGTGCTCCACTCCGGATTCACTTTCTGCATTCACTTGCCCTTTCCACCTTCTGGAGTTCCTTGACTCATGGACCCCTTCTTCTGTCTTCAAAGCTGGCAACCTTGCATCTCTCTGGCCACATCTACCTTTCTGACCACAGCCCGGGAGGGTTTCTCTTCTTTTAAGGACTCATGTCATTAGATAGAGCCCATCTGGACAGACCAGGATAACTCAAAGTGCTTAACCTTACTTACAGCGGCAAAGTCCCTTTTGCCATGCTAGGTGACCTATGCACAGAGTCTGGGGGTTGGCACGTGGCAGTCTCTGCTGGCACACTATTCCGCATACCACCGTGGTAGTCCCTAGACAAGCCTGAGCAAGACCCTAGGAATGAGCTGCTGGGAAGGCCTGGCTCACACAGAGCAGGGACTCTGGGAAGGGGGCAGTTAGGGAAGAGACATTACTGTGGCTGGACTTTCAGCCTTGCTTTGGGCAGTGTGGAAGTGTGATGGCTAGATGCTCACGAACTCATTTCTTCTTCCCAGGGGCACAGCTGATGTAAGCCTTCCTTACAGTTGTATGGGGCCACAGGACTGAGCTGTGGCCAGTGAAATGTGGGTTGAGGTAAGGCGTGCTACTTCCAGGCACTGATCGTATGATCCTCCACACTGGCAGGATGCACAAGACCCAGGGGAGGCTGCTGAGTGCTGGTGATGGAGAATCAGCCAGACAGAAGATGTCTGTGTGGGAGCTGTGACCTTCCCACATGTATGGGACCACAACATGAATGACAAGACTCTATAGCGTTAAGGTGTTGAATGATGGGATTCTTAGCTACCGAAGTTAGTCTCCCCTGAATAATACAGATATTGATGCCAGAAGTGGGTGCTTCCATAATAAAAATGCCTGAAACATGGGATATTGGCTTAATATTCAGGCTGTGGGTGGTGAGGAGACACATCCAGAAGGCGGGAAGGCTGGCAAGTCCTGTGTTGCTGTGGCAAAGTGTTTGGTAGAACTTCACAGTGATGATCTGGAAGGGAGACCACGTGCCTGAGATTTTAGCACTAGGGGAAGTGTTTAGAAAATAGAACATTAGCAGTGTGTGTATATTTATGTGTGGTGGGCTTCTATTGTCTGCCTTTGGCAAAGTATCCCAAGAAGAAGGAAGTTAGGAAAGAATGAGCTGATTTAAAAGAAATGTAAAACAGGGAGTAAGAAGAATGCAACAGTGTGGTGCACCAAACATGTTCCAACCATTATTGCTGTGTAACAAATTATCCTAAAACTTCGTGCATGAGCCATGTCTTATGCTCCTGGCATCTGTGCATCAGGAACTCCAGCAGGACGCAGCAGGGACATCCTGCCTCTGCTGCACAGTGTTTGGGGCTCTGCTGGAAGACCCGAAGCTGGGGACTGGGATTATCAGAAGGCTGGTTCACTCGTGTGTCTTGCGGCTGATTCTGGCTGTTGCCTGGAGACTCAGTGCCTGTCCACATATACTTCTCCCTTTGGTCTCCCCATGTGGGTTCGTTTGAACTTTCTCACAGCATGGCGGCTGGGTTGCCAGGCGGAAGTTGTATCACTTTACCCCCTGGCCTTAGCAGTCAGGCGGTGTCACCTCTGCCTCATGGCAGTTGTTGTTAGCAAGTCACTAAGGCCAGCCCGTATGCAGAGCAAGGGAGTCAGGCTCCACCTCATCATGGGCCGAGCGTCAAGGCTCTGGGAGAACACATGACATTGGCAAGATTGCTATGGCCACGGCCAGTTTTGGGAAAATCCAGTCTACCACAGAGGGGTTGGAAAAGCTGCCTGCTTCCTTAACAGTAAGGAATGGGATAGGGAAGCATTGAGACAGAGACCCATTAATGAGTTTCAATCGAAGAAAGTGATTTAGTCCTGTAGCAGAAAGTCAGATTGGGATGTAGCTGTCCCATTCAAGTCTACTATTCCACATAGTCTCAAGACAGTCGCTGAGAACAAGAGAGGCGGGAGGGTAAGGGAGGAAACAACGAAATCAAGCACATTTTGTAATTATGTCTAGGAAAGAACCTTGAGAGTGTTTGCTTTGCAAATGGAGCTGTCTGGAAGCAAATGGATCAGACATGATTAAGTTTTTGAGTTCAAAAGGTCCAGTAGAGGACTGTAAGACCCTACAAGATAGGGGAGCCAGGGATGGAAGGAGCCCTGGTCTCTGAAGGACCCTCCTGACCCCCACACCCGTCCCCAGTCATCCCTACTGGTCCACAGTAGACTGGGACGCGAGCAAGAAATAAGCCTTTGGGTTGTCTGTAAATAGCAGTTAGTCTACCCTGACTAATACAGGCTGTTTTCCTGGCATATCCTTTGAAGGAACAGTAAATAACATTTGTAAGTGAGTCCATTTCTCTAATGGCCTGCGCACCAATTCCCTGCCTCTCCCACTCCCGCCAGCCATGGCTGATTACTTCAAGGGTGCGCAGATGACGTGAACCAAGCCAGTCGGATTATGGACCTTGGGCACTTGGAATTGGGAGTTTAGTAGGCTGGTGTTTTGCATTCAGGATGAGAGAAGCCCAGTGGAGCTGGTGGGCTGTGTGGCCACTGCCTGCTGCTACACACGGAAGCAGGGGCCTGGGCTGCAGAGAGAGAGCACTGCTGAGCAGACACAGTGAGAGGACACCGTGCCCTGGGGTGTCAGGGAGGTATCCTGGTGCTAGCCTGTGTCCCAGCTGTTGTTTCTTGGGTTCTATGAGGTCCCTAATTCACATGATGAATTCCCTCTGGCCAAATCTAGTTTTAGTGCATTTCATTTATCATAAATAAGTGTTGATTGAGACACAAGCCACAAAGAAGAGTGATCATGATATTTTGGGTGGAAAGAGAAGGTTACAAACAGATTGTACATTATGATTTTGAACTTGTGACAATAATTATTGTATAGATATATAAGAAACATGGAGTAGACACCAACGTATAAACAAGGGTTATCTCAGGAGGTGGAGGAGAGTATAGGTAATTAATATTGAATTTTTCCTTTTTGCTGAGAATGTATATTGCTTATATTGCTATAGTAATCAGAAAAAAATCAGGTTTCTTTTATATTATAGATTTGGGGGTACATGTGCAGGTATGTTACAAGGGTATATTGTGTGATGCTGACGTTTAGGGTGCAACAGAACTGTTTGCACAGGTACTGAGCATAGTACCCAATAGGGAGTTTTTCAACTATTGCCTCTCTCCCTTCCCCTCCTCTAGTAGCTCCTAGTGTCTATTGTTTCCATCTTTCTGTCCATGAGTCCCCAGTGTCCAACTCCCACTTACAAGTGAGAACATGTGCTATTTGGTTTTCTGTTTCTGCATTAACTCACTTAAGACAATGGCCTCCAGCTGCATCCAAGTTGCTGCAAAGGACATGATTTCATTCTTTGTTATGGCTGCATAGTATTCCGTGGTGTATGTGTACCACATTTTCTTTATCCAATCCACCACTGATGGGTCCTTACATTGATTCTGTGTCTTTGCTGTTGTGAACAGTGTTGTGATGAACATACGAGTCCATTTGTCTTTTTGGTAGAATGCTTATTTTTTTGTGGGGCGGGGAGTATATAACCAGTAATGTGATTTCTGGGTCAAAGGGTAATTCTAGGCTTAGTTCTTTGAGAAATCTCCAAACCCCTTTCCACGGGGGGGTGGGGGGTGGGGTGGGGTGGGGGGGTGGGGGGCGGGACTAATTTTCATTCCCACTAATAGCATAGGAATGTTTTCTTTTCTCCACAACTTTGTCAGCATCTGTTGTTTTTGACTTTTTAATAATAGCTATTCTGACTGGTGTGAGATGGTGTCTCACTGTGGTTTTCATTTGCATTTCTCTGATGATCAGTGATGCTGAGCATTTTTTCATATGTTTGCTGCTTGTATGTCTTTTTTTGAGAAGTGTCTGTTCATGTCCTTTGTCCACTTTTTAATGTTTTCTGCGCATTGAAAACCAGGTTTTTTTGTTTTGTTTTGTTTTGTGTTTTTTGACGGAATCTTGCTTTGTTGCCAGGCTGGAGTGCAGTGACACGATCTAGGCTCACTGCAACCTCAGCCTCCCGGGTTCAAGCGATTCTTCTGCCTCAGCCTCCTGAGTAGCTGGGACTACAGGCCTGTGCTACTGCACCTGGCGAATTTTTGTATTTTTAGTAGAGACAGGGTTTCATTATATTGGCCAGGCTGGTCTCAAACTCCTGACCTTGTGATCTGCCAGCCTCGGCCTCCCAAATGAAAATCAGTTTTTAAACATATGACCTACCTGAAAAGGAAACTGAGGAACACAAAACAAATTGAAAAGCAGTTGGCAGATTTCTGGTTGACAGGCCTTCACCTGGGCGTGTCTCCCCTTACAGAGGGGGCCTTGGGTTTCCCGGTCTGCACCAGCTGTGAGCCGCATTTAGTGGCCTTCTGTCCCTGTATTCTGCCACAGTTCAGCTGGGCTGCAGACTCTGGCTGTTAGGAAGGTAAAGACATTTGCCTTCTTAGGACTGGACCTCACTCCATCTGTGACAACTTGGTCTCTTGGCTACTCACTGTGGTCACCAAAGGTCATTTTGAAAAATCCGGGAGACTTCCCGGGCTTTTGTCTTCTCCAGCTCTCCCCCTTCCCTGGCCTCTTCCCATTTCCCTTCTTTTTTTATACTGCCAGCTCTGAACCCTGGACGTTCTGCTCTCTGGCCTGACTGGCTCTGCTGAAGGAGAGCTGGCTAGCCCTTAGGGCTGGCTTTTACCTTTGTGCCTTTTGAATTCTTTAGCTTTTGTTTCAGCCTTGTCCTGTCTGGCTTGGAGACATCTTCTTCCCAGGAGCCAGTTGGCTTGGATTTGTCTGATTTCGCAAAGCAGAGATGATTGGCCCAATTTGGCCCAGTGAACGTCCCCTCTCCTTCCTATCTTCCTCTTAGAGGCATGATCCTTCAGAGTGCTCAAAATCTCATTGCAAAAGCAGCATAGTTCAAACTCACAGCAAAAGGAAGACCCAGGCCATGAGCCTCTCCTGGCCAGCTCCCCGAACTCCCCGCCAGGCTCCTCTCCTGAAAGGACATGGGTAGTCTCCCGGCTTCAAAGGATTTAGGATGTCTGCCAAAATGGAATTGTCCCAGCTCTGTGCAAAATGCTGCTAGTTGAAAACTCCTATTTTGAAAATGCTGATGAAATTTTCATTTTATTGTTTGTTTTAATGATCATCCTCTTACTGCCTTGCAGCGATGTTCTCTCCCCCCCTGCAGGAATGTTAGTGCAAACACAGCTGCATCCTTGGGCTCCTGCAGAAGGGGCCTAGAAGGAGTGAAACAGACTGCAGGCAGGAAATGAGTGTGACCCCAGCTGTCTGCCCGGGCCCTGGGTTTGGGAGTGTCTCCATTGTGAGAATGTACCTGCAACAGGAGTAGGTCCCCCTGTGGGACACTGTCACTGACCAGTACTCTTGGGGCCTCCCTGTCCGTTCTCAGAGATGACTGTCCTTGATGGGGAAGTAGAGATGTGCTTTCAGTCTTCTTTTTGGGAGACGGAAGATTTATTTAGGAAATCAGAAGTTGCTGCTAAGAAGGAATCTATAGTTGATAGTCACTGAAGCACACTTCGGAAATGACTCGGTTGCTTTAAATGATATCTGTGTTTACACCTGAGGCATTGTGAATTATTCATGAGGATGTTGCGTCACTTGCCAGTCAGGATAAGCAAATATGGCTTTCCGGTTCTTGTAGCCGTGTAGGTCCTAGTGACGCAGTGCCTCACCCGCGCAGGGCAGGCTTTTCAGATCTTCTGCCTATCACAGGGACTTTGTGGAGAACACAGCAGCTCTCCCAAAACACAAATGTCATCGATAATAACAATCATGAGCCTAAAAACCTATAAACCAAAAGAAGTATTATTCCCACTCCTACCCCTATTCCCACCCCAGAGAACCAAGGCGCTAAGTAGTTAAGTGTTAGGTTTAACGTCACAAAATAGGAGAGTGTGGAGTAAAACTCAGGACTGGCTTCAAGACTCATGTTCCATTTCTCTCACACAGGTCTGAGTCAACCAAAAAGCACAACAGAACTCAACACAACAAAACACCTTGTTGCTGCTTGAAGGCTACAGATAGCTTTCTAACCCTGCACTGTGGGAGGTGTTTCATCATCCAGTTTTTCAATTCCCCTTGGATTCACTTTTTTTAGATGCCTAGACTGTGACAATGTGAGGTGAGAGACCTCACTTAAGGGTGTACAAATCCTCCGAATATGTTGATACTTATTTTGATGTAATGGGATTTGGTGGGAGCTTTGCTAGGGAAATCCTGGGTTAGCGTGTACTGACCGCAGTCAGGCAGTTTATGTGACAGCTGGAAAAGATACTGCTTAACCATCAGTATCAAGAAGGATTAGGACAACACCTTGGATTTTGTCGTGAGTGGCTGCCCTGTGGAATTAGGGTTCAACGTTCACCCTTATATTCATTAGGTCAGTCTCCTGTCCTTCTGACTCTCCTACTGCCAGTGCCCCGCCCATTCTCCTACTGCTGGGGAAGACACAATTACACATATACTGTTAGATTTTCAGAGCACATAGGACTGTGTACTGAAGGCTTTCTTCTGCCTCTCTTTATGGATCCTTTGAAATTTCATTGTCTCATCAGAGGATCGAATTCAGTGAATGCTTTACAATTAGGTTTTTATGGATAAGAGATGGGAGAAGTTCCAGTATCACAGTATCCAGTTGCAAATATCATTTATTAATCTGAGAAGGCAGAGGGATTTAGGGCTTTCCGAGTCAAACACTGAAAAGCTGAACATTTTCCGTCTTTAAAAGCTCAGGAACTGGGCCCACAGGCCAGCAGGATCACTTCCTTGCCGTGTAAATTCATGTTTTAGCTGAAGGTCCCTCTCAGTGCAGGAAGAGGCCTTTGTCAAAAGCAGGCTCAGTATGGCAGCTGTCCCAGGCCTGGCCCCATTTCCTTCCCCCCCAGCTCCTCCTTTCTCGTGGTGGCTTTCTCGCTCTTTTTCTTGGTATGGGGCTGGGGTCTCTCAGGACTTATCAGGTGCACCCATTCACTGGGCTTCACTGTATGAGATGGGGCTCAGCTGGAGGCAGCAAGTGTAGGGGGAAGAAAGGGCTGATTGAATTTGCTTTGGGACCAGCTCCAAGTCCTGCAAGGCTTGCAAATGTTTAGGGGGTGATTTCCATATCACTCTAAAGTTGCTTGTCTTTCTCCCAAAGGGAAAGGCTGCTGCCAAAAGTGGAGGACTTAAAGCTGGAGGCCGCCCCAAAGACGGGGAAATGAAGAAAGTGCCGTTTCTGGAGCTCCCTGACGTGTGTGTGTGTGCGCGCGAGTGCACGTGTGCTGGTCTTTGGCTCCTTGTTAATTCCCTATAACAGATCACAGTGCCGAGGAGAAGCCAGGGCATCTCTAGGCATTTGGCCAGCAGCAGGGGCACAGTGTGAGGCCTGGAAGGGAATTCTTGGAAGAAAATGGAATGCTATAAAGTGGGAATCTTGGGTACTATGGGATGACAGGTGGGGCGGGTTGGCCACAAGTTTGGAGTGACTGTCCATGAAACGAAGCAGTTGAGGAAATTCAGCAGGAGGAGCCTGGGTGGGTCTATTTACAGTTGGCTGTGCTGAAATCCCTTTAGGAAGTCACTTGCTGGCTTCGTCCCACATAGTTTCTAGGCTGTGGGTGGAGATCATGATCCTTTTGGAGCTCTCTGGTTTGTAATTCTGTGGAGGAGGAAGATACCAAGATGAATAAGCTGCTGTCCCTGCCTGTGAAGAGCTTGCGGCTGAGTGAGGGAGACAGGTGCAAGGCTTGGAGAAACTGTGATATCTGCCATGTCTGACTTGGTGGGAGGAAGAACACATGACTTCTGAGGTCCTTTCTAATTCTGAGATTCGGGTCTTCACAAAGCCACATCAGTGAAGTCGTTCATTTATTTCTTTGATGATGTAGAAGTTACATGTTAAGTATCTTTAATAAGCCAGGCCCTGGGGCTATACTGAGAAAAAAGACTGACATTCCTCTACAGATATGGAACTGAGAATTTTAACAGGTTTTGAGGAGGTGGTTACAAGAGCATTTGGTATAAGGAAGGATCAATATACATGACACCGCACTCAGACGGAGCCTCCTCGGAGGTTCTCCGGGATGGTTTCTTAGAGCAAGTGACGTTTAATTCATACCTGATGAGGATTGGCTGGGGGAAATGGGACAAGAAGATCTTTCCTCAATGATATCTTCAGGGAGCAGAGAGCAGGGTGGCCGGAGAGGGAAAAGCTGGGGAGAAAGTGAAGACAGATTTAGACAGGAAGGGAAACAGAAGCCAATTACATCTGGCTTTGCCCTGGATTATCTGTATCTTCAGAAAGGGGAAGCGATGAAAGCTTTGAGGAGGAAACCATGACTCCATCAGGTCAAAAGTCACTCGTCAGAGAGGTCTTTTCTGACTGCTTCCATTGAAATTGTGTTTCCCTGATTAAGCAATCTCGAAGTACGCAGAGCTTTTCCTTCAGAACACTTTAGCCGACTTACCATAAAAATCTTTTTCATGTTTTTTTTTTTTTAATGGCCATCTCTCCCCAACGCTAATGCAAGGATCACTGCGGCTTTCCTGGCCAGTCTCTGGCCAGTGCTCCTCCCACTGGCTGACCCCTTGTGGAGATGCAGTGGTGATGGCTGAACACGAACTGGGTTGGTGGTGTCTAAGGATTCCTCTACCTGAGTTGGGAATAGCTCTTTCAGAAGACCAGGTGAGAGGGAAATGCAGGCTGAAACAGGTGGGAGGCAGCAGTGACAAATGGAAAGATGCGGCAAAAACGGAGAAGCCCTCGGGGTGTAGAAGCCACAGGATGTTGCTGTAGGGTGGACCAGAGGAAAGGGAGGGGGATGATGCCCTGGGTTCTGGCTAGTGGATGAATAATGCTGCGATTTATTGAGAGAAGAGCTCTGGAAGAGCAGCCTCTAAGTGATTGGGGGGTGGAGAAGGTGAGTTCTGATCGGGGCCAGCTGCCTCCATGGCCAGCCTCAGGGTCACATTTGGCTTCTTTCATCTTGCACGCCAGCAGTCTCCTCACAAGCTCTATAGCTGTCCCCCCGCCCCCATCCTCTGTACGAGGCTACTTTTCCATCTGGCTTTCCTATGTTCGTTGAGTTTGTTGTCCATGACAAGAATCCGATGTGAGCAATTATCTTTTTTTCAACTTCTCAGATGGTCACTCAAGAAGTAGTGTGGGAAAGACCACAGGAGACTGATTCAACCTCACGCACATTCCTTATTTCTGTGCAGGCTTCTGTTCTAATTCCTGCCCACTTACATTAGGTTGATGGACGGAGTGGGGAGGTATGTGTTTTATCCAAAACTTTCTTGAAATCCTGTCCTGCCCACAAACCCCTAAAAGGGATCCTTTTTTATTATATTTTCTCTCAGTCAAAGCGAATTGAATTAGAAATAGGCATCTGACCCAAGGCCAGCAAACCCCACAGACTTAGCAGGGGATAATCAGATACTCTCAGAAATTTGAGTGGAGACACAGAGATGTGGTCAGTGTAAGTTCTTGAGTTGAAAAGCCAAATAGACCAGGGGCGAGGGTGCTTTGAGGGCCCATGAAAATGTAAGACCCATGGTGGAGAGATGAAATAAGGTAATCAATTTATAGAAAGTAGACATTTGGGGCCAACTGGAGGAAGGGAGAGAGGAGACTCTTCCAGTTCTTGTGGGGTCCAGCTATATTCCCTTTCATAGGAGTGGAAGGACCTTATTCTTTTTCTCCTCACGTGTCAACTGTGACCTTTAGAGAATGAGAATTTTGCCACTGCTCCCTGTAGCAGCAAGCTCAGGACAAAGCTTCTACTTTTTGTCTTTACTTATTTATATTTTTTTAATTTTAAAAGAATTATGGAATGTTGCAGATGTACAGACAAATAAAGAGAATAATAGAGCGAACTCATCAACTAGATTTACCAAATCTTAACATTTTCCCTTGCCTATATTTCATTGAAGTTCCATATACTTCTCCTCAATCACATTCTTTTCTTTCTCTTTCTTAGGGGTACCACTGCTCAAATTTTGTTTCTTATTAAATATAATTTTCCATGTTTAACATGCCCATTGATGTTATAAAGTATTATTTTTCTTGCCATTCAACTTTATATAATTGGTTTTGTTCTGTAAAAATGCCACAACATTTGTTTTCATTCAACATTATATATTTTAAATTTGTCCATATTATTAACTATAGGTTTAACCTTTTCTTTCTTTCTTTCTTTCTTTCTTTTTTTTTTTTGAGATGGAGTCTCGCTCTGTTGCTCAGGCTGGAACGCAGTGGTGCAATCTTGGCTCACTGCAACCTCCACCTCCTGGGTTCAAGCGATTTTCCTGCCTCAGCCTCCTGAGTGGCTGGGATTACAGGCACACACCACCACGCCCAGCTAATTTTTTTGTACTTTTAGTAGAGATGGGGTTTCACCATGTTGGCCAGGCTGGTCTCAAACTCCTGACCTCATGTGATCTGCCCACCTCAGTCTCCCAAAGTGCTGGGATTACAGATGTGAGCCACCATGCCTGGCCAGTTTAACCTTTTCATTTTCACTGCTGTGGAGTATTCTGTTGCGTGAATATGCCACAATTTATACATTCTTCTGTGGATGGTCTTTTGGATTGTTTTCTGATGTTTTCAATTACAGAAAGTGTTGCAGTAAATCTTCTCATGCATGCCTCCCAAGACACACATGGGCTTCCCGAGGGAACGCACTTACAACTGCAGGTGCTAGATCTCAAGGCCGTGCACATCTTCAACACAGCTAGATTTGGCCAAATTCCTTTCCAAAGTCTAATTTTGCCTAGCTGCACATTCCAGTTGCTCCATATTCTCACCAACATTTGGTATCACCAGGCTTTTTAATCTTTGCCAAAGATGGATATGAAATGGTGGATCACTGTTGCACATTGCATTTCTATGATTAATAGTGGAGTTGGCCATGTTCTCAGACATTTCCCATTTTTGCTTTTTTTCTTATGAATTGCCTCTTGATTCCAGTTGCCAATTTTTCCATGGGTTTTTTTTTTTCCTTTCGCTTCTTGAGTTGGGATTTTAATATATTCCGGATATAAATATTTTGTTAATTGTATGTCTTGCATATGCCTTTTTCTCATATGTGGTTCTTCTCAATTTGTGTGCGACAACTTTCGATGTTCATAGGATTTCCATTGTAATGTGAAGACTTCTTTATGGCTTGTGTTTTTTGTGTCTGATGCAGTCCTTCCTTCCTTACCCTGAGGTCATCTAGTGTCTTGAATTTTTCTCTGAAGGTTTTTAAAGATTTGCTTTTGTATTTAGTTTTAAAATCCATATGGAATATGGGGTGAGGAATGTAATTTGCTTTTATCCCATACTTTACCGGGTGCCTTTTATCATCACTCTGTCATATACCAATTTTCATTATATTTTAGGTTCTATCTGTCAGTGCTCTGTTTTGTTTTACCTGTTTCTGCAGCAACACCACACTCTCTTGACTATTGCTTCATGATGTCTTAATATTTGATTTAATAATTACTTTCACTTTGTACTTCTTCAAAAGTTTTAGTCAATTTTTGATTTTATCTCTCTATTGTAGAATTAACTCATAATTCTTGAAGATCCATGCTTGCTTTTGATTGTATTATAAATTATATTTATAGATGAATCGATTTACAAAAACTTAATAGATTAAGTTGAGAATTGAGTTTCATAATATTATCTTCCCACCTGTGAAAATGACGTACCGCTTTCATCTGTGTTTTCTTTGTTTCAATAAAATTTTATTATTTTAAGCAGAAATGTAATATGTATCTTTTGTTATTATTATTCCTCTACACCATTAACATTTTTGTAGTCTTTCATTATCTTTAAGAATTATTAAATATTTAAAAAATATCCTTGCTGGTATATAGAAACACAATTGATTTTTATAAATTCATTATATCTATGACAAACTTGTTGAACTTTCTTATTGGTTCTGATTCTTTTCTATTCATTAATTTTTTCTCAGGTTTTATTCTTTTTAAAAGTTTTCTTTGGGTGTTACCTTTTTTTTTAATCTTCTTGATACTTAGGTAGTTTTTTCAATCTTCATTTTCTGGTAAATGCATTTTAAAGCTATACATTTACCTCTGAATACAACTTTAGCTGTGTTACAAGATTTAATACATTATGTTTTTATTGTTCAATTCTAAATATTTTATTAGCAGTGACTTACTATATTCAAAGGATTATTAAAGAATGCACTGAAACTTCTAACATATGTATGTTGTGACTGTCTTGGTTTATCTCTTTATTGCTAGTTTTCATTTAATTACAATTTGTTAAAAATCTGTTTTATAAGATATTTATACTTTAAAATTTTCAGAAATGTTCTCTGTGCTAGTTCAAGTTCTATTTTTATGGAAGTTTCCTGTATGTTCTTTGTTGGCACAGCACTCTATATTTGTGTCTATTTGCTCAAACTTGCTTACTTTGTTGTTTGAATCTTCTGTAATGTCTTTTCAAAAAACAGACTTATTTAGGCATAGTTGATATGCAAAAACCTCCTGCACATGTTTAATCTACACAGTTTGATGACTTTGAACTTATTATGCATACAGGCAAGATAGCATCACTGAATCAAGGTTGTAATATATCAATTACTTCCCCCAGTTTCCTTGTGTTCCTGTGGGTGCGTGTGTGGGGGTTGAAGGTGTCAAGAGCAGTTAACATTGTGGACTGGGTGTTAGGTGTCAGTTTCACCAGATGAAGAGGTCCCTAGAGACCTGTTAAAGCCCTCCTTTGGGTGCGTCTTGTTTTAAAAGCTAAAAACAGCTAAAAACCAGCTAAATTAAAAAGCTAAAAAGCTAAAAACAGATCTACTTTCTAAACAAATTTTTAAGTGCTCAATACTGTATTGTTAATTATAAGTGCTATGCTGTACAGAAGATTTCTAGAACTTACTTACTTTGCATATTTAGTATTCCTTTTGGATAACCAAAACTTTATAACTATTGAGTAACACCTTTTCATTTCCACCTCCCTCTAGCCCCTGGCGACACCATTCTGTTCTCTGCTTCTGTTTGGCTATTTTAGATTATCTCATATAAATAAAATCGTGCAGTTTTGTCCTTCTATGACTGGCTTAGTTTATGTAGCATGATTTTCTCTAGGTTCATCCATGTTGTCACAAATTGTAGGATTTCCTTCTTTTTTAAGACTGAATGATATTTCTTTGTATGTTTATACTTAATACCTTTATAAATTTAATTTACTTTATTTACTCATTTGGGAAACAAACGTCCTAAAATCTCCAAGTATAATTCTAAAGTTATCATTTCCTGTGTGCAAATTTGTTGGTTTAAAAATATTTTGAGGCTCAATTATTATTTGCATCAAACAGCAGAATTGTTACAAGGTCTTGGTGAATTGTTTTGCTGATCACTATTCTGTGGCCCACTGTGGTAGACTCTGCATCATTGTTAAAATATTTATTCCCTGTGCTAAGGGGAGGTTGTATTTCCTTTCTCCTTGACATAGTGTTAGTTGTGTGACTTGGTTTGGGGAGTGACATCTGAGAAGAAGTGAGAAGCATCACTTTCAAACAGAAGACTTAAGAACCTGAAGTTGCTACATAATATCTTTTTCTTTCTTCATAATATATTTTTCTTTCTTCATAATATCTTTTTCTTTCTTCTTCCATGAGACAGTTTTTGTTTTAGATAGAGACGAATCCATCCGCTCGGGTCCCAGGGTCAACGTACGGTAAAGCAGAGCGTCCCCACTCTGAGACAGGTGTGTTGCATGAGTAACAAGCAGGTCACTGAGATCCTCTGGGTTGTTTGTTATTGCAGCCTAACCTAACCAATCATGACTAATACTTCCAATTCATTCCTACTAATGCCTTTGCCTTAAGGTCAGTTTTGTTTATCATTATTATAGCAGCTCCAATTTTCTTCGAAGTAGTATTTGCCTGGTATATCCTTTTCAATCTTGTTCCTTTCAGTTTCCCTTCAATTTCTGTGTGTCTCCTGTAAACCACATTTAGCTATATTTTGTTAGTGTGTTTTATTCCATTCTGGGATGCCCTTTCCATTTAAATTTATTGTTTTTACCAATGTATTTCCTCTGTCTTATTTTGTGATTTCTGTTTATTATTCTTTTACTTTTGCCTTTTTCCTCCCATCATCTACAAATGGGTGTAGTGGGACAAATAGCCTTCAAAAAGATATGTCATCTTCCTAATCTTCTGAATCTGTGAATCTTGCTTTATTTGGCAAAAGAACGTGAGTGAGTATCTTGAGAGGAGAAGCTTGCTGTGTATGATCCAGGTGGACCTCATGTGCAATGACGCGTATCCTTACAAGAGGGGCACACACAAGAGGAGGTGGCTCTGTGACTGTGGAGTGGAGACTGGAATGAGGTAGGCCCGAGTCAGAGGATGCTGAGACTGTAGAGCAGAGACTGGAATGAGGTAGGCTCAAGTCAAAGAATGCTGACAGGCACCGAAGCTGCGAGAGACGAAGAACAGGTTCTCCCTTCGAGCCTCCAGAGAAAGTGTAACCCTGCCAATACCTTGATGTCGAACTTCTGGCCTCCAGAGATGTGAGAGAATCGGCTTCTGTTGTTTTAAGCTACACAGTTTGTGGTTATTTGTCAGAGCAGCCCCAGGAAATGAACACAACTAGCAATAATAGTGTTCTTATCCCACGGGGTTATCGTGAGGATTAAATGAGATAATGCAAGAAAGGGGTTATCAGGGCCTGGCCTGCATTAAGTGCTCAGTAGTTGTTAGCTGTTATTCTATTTATTATTTTCTGTTAGCTATTATTCTATTTATTATTATTATTATAGTTGTTAGCTGTTATTCTATTAACTATTATGAGTAAAAATAGGTTTTAGGTCCTGTTCTGTAGAAGAGCCTGAGATGGAGATTTTTATGCAATGTATTTATCGAGGGGGTAAAACCTATAAGAGAATGAAGGAAGCAAGATAGGGAATATAGTAGGAAGGAATGATATTTGGCTTCCCCAGTACCAAATCTGTGTTAGCCAGGGTTCTCCAGAGACAGACCCAATAGGATATGTGTCTATGTGTGGGCAGACAGGTAGATGAGAGACAGAAAGAGACAGAGAGAGAGAGGTAGAGAGAGAAATTGAGAGAGAGAAAGAGAGAGAGAGAGAAAGAGAGAGAGAGAAATTGAGAGAGAGAGAGAGAGGAAAGTGGATTTATTAGAGAATTGGCTCACATGATTATGGTGGCTGAGAAGGTCCATGACAGGTCATCATCTGCAGGCTGGAGACTCTAGGTTGGCTCAGTCCAAGTCCGAAGGCCTCAGAGCCAGGACAGCTGATGGCGTAACTCAGTTCGAGGCCGAAAGCACTAGGACCCTGGGGGCCACTGGTGTCATGAGTTCTGGAGTCCAGAAACCAGTGCATTGGAGTTCTGATGTCCAAGACAGCAGAAGAAAAATCTGTTCCAGCTCTCAGAGAGTGAGAGAGCAGTTCACCTTCTGTGGTTGTTCTCTCTGGGCCCCCAGCTGACTGGATGGTGCCTGCCAGCATTGAGGGCAGAGGATCCGCCCAGTCCACCTAGACTCACACTCCAGTCTCCTCTGGAAACACCTCAAGATGCACCCAAAGGAGGGCTTTACCAGGTCTCTAGGGATTCCTTCATCTGGTCCAAGTGACACCTAACATCCAGCCCACACGTCCACCCCGTGACAACCTGGCACCTACACACACTCCTCAAACCTTTCTTAATTCCCGAGTAAGACGATAGCAAGGCAATAGTGCCACCTAACATGGTGAAACTATTCTTCATACAACTGAAAATGCGCCACTCTTTTCCCCAGAATTCAACTTTCAGGATTTCAACATTTGGGATTTTAATCTTTTGGGATTGTGATTTTCGGGATTTTAGATTTGGGGATGTTGCTCCTTCAGGATTTCAACATTTGAGACTATGGCATTTTGGATTGTGTCTTTTGGGATTATGATCGTCACCACAAGACAGGGCAAGGGCAGAGCCTGGCGCTTAGCTGTGAGGCCAAAGCTGGGGTCCAGCCTTGGCATGACCCAGTGGGGGTCTCTGAGCGCAGCCAGCTTTGACCCACCTTCAGGCAACAGAGTCAAGCTTTTCCACTCTTGTATCGTTTAGTCATTGTGTGGGGCAGTAGGGGATGGGGTGATAGACTGTGGGGTAACATGGCCCCTTGTCTTTCCAGTGAGGCGGGTTATGGTCAGCACCGGCTGGCAGCCTTGCTGGTGAATGGCACTAGAATGAATGGCACTAGACCTTGGAGTCCACCTTGCAGGCAGCCAGTTCTGGCTTAGTAAGTTCATGGAGCTCATTAAGTCCCATCAGTAGCTCCTCCTTTCTATGTGCAGGGAGCCTGTGCCCTGCAAGGCCTCAAGTCCACAACTATTTCATTGCCCTCCTTCTGTGCTGCTTTTCTTGAATTCCCTGTTTCTGTTAGTGGGCACCACTATTCCCCCAGTGGTCCAGGCTGGAAGAATCAGAGTCACCTTAGCTTCCTTCTCTGACCTCATCTGCCTGATCTAGTCTACTGTGTGCAACCTTCCTCACCTGTCACCCCTTCTTGCTGCCAGACATGGCCTAGCCTCTCGTTTCTGCTCTCCCATCCTGTTGGCAATAGGTCCTACCAGGTCCCCCTGCCCACTTCTCCTCTTTTCAGTTTTCCCCTTCTCTCACCCCCCTTTCAATCTATCAGCAAAACCTTTCGGCTCCCTTTCAAGATAGCCCCAAACTGGCCAGCACCCCGGGCCTCCGGGGACTTTGCCTCTCAGAGGCTGGACAGCAGCAGTGGGCCTGCTCGCGCTCCCCTAGGATTCTTCATCTTAGCCTGACTGATCAGTCATTTCAGCATTCTGCCTTACTTGGAAATCTCCAGGAACCTCTTAGTGCATTTACAATGAAATCCAAACTGTTTTCCCTGGCCCTCGAATTCCTAAGAGCTCTGGCCCTGCCAACTTCTCTGACATCACTCTCTCTCTGGTCCTCTCTCTCACACCACTCTATCGCGCTGAAGCCTTGCCTTTGCTCACCTGTCACTCCATGTCCAGATCCCTTCCTATGCCCTTGCCTGGAAGGCTCCCCCAGGTGTCTGCATGGCTTGCCTCCTCCTAGAGTACAGGTCTTCACTCTAATATGTCTTGCTCAGAGAAGCCTTCTCTGACCCTTCAACTTAAAACCATTCTCCCCTAATTTCTATCACTCTCTTGCTTGATAGGTTTTCCTTTACGATGTATCACTATCTGAAATTATCTTGTTTATTAATTTTTTTGTTTATTGTTGTCTCTTCCCTTAGAGTAAAAATATCATGAGGTCAGAGATTTCAACTTGTATGCCCAGCAGCTTAAACTATGCTTGGGTTACATACTGGGCTTTTAGTGGATAATGAAGGAGTAAATGGATAGTGTTGCCGAACTGACCTCCTGAGAGTGAAGCTTTGAGAGCGTCTGATCCGAAAAAAGGCTTTTCATTGTCCTTCAAGATCCTTCAAAATCTGGCCCAAACTTTCTTTATATTCTTATCTTGCTTACACTCCTTCCTATCACTTGTAATCTATCTAAAGTGGGCTTTATTTTGTTTTCCACTTTCTCATTGCTCTTCCTCACCTTGGGATTCTGTTCACATCAGTTTCTCTAACCAGCAAGCCATTCCCCTCGAATCCTCAGTTCCTCTTAAAGTAACGCGTAGCCCATCATCTCCTTGTCTGTAAGGGGGCTGCCTTTGCACATTGCCTTGCCTGGAGAAGCCCTTTTTTTACTCTGAATTTCCACGAGACTTGCACTCTTTTAGGCTGTAACTTGCAGCATTGTACCTAGTAATGGTAGAGTCATTCACTGTATCCTCAGTATCTAGCACCTGCCTCATTGTAGGCACACAATACGTATTTGTTAAATGGATGAATATTATAGTTTTGTTATCTTTTTACACTGTAAATGTCATGGAAGGGTCTATTTTACTTATCTGTGTAACCTCCCACAGCATCTAGCATGCTTGTTGAATGAGTGAATGAATGAAAGCTATTATTCCCAACTCCAGGTGTAGTTCAACTCATATAATGAATAAATCTCCCAATTGTCTGGGCCATCTTTTGACATTCCTCCTCCCTTTGGGCACATTGTTTTGTTTACATCCCTATGATTGCTGTGTTCAGAATAGCAATACTAACAACTGATGATTGTGGTATGTGGAATTCTAAGACCATCTGCCAAGATTCCTAGCCGTTGGCATAACCATGTTTTCCCCATTATTTAAAACATTAATCTAGGTATTTCTGTGCAAGGGATTTGCAGATATGTTTAAGGTATTGAATCAATTAACTTTAAGATAGGGAGATTATTCCGGTGGGCTGGACCTAACCACTTGAGCCCTATAAAAGGAGAGAATTTTCTTTGCTCACAAAAAAAAGAAGTCAGAGACTTGAAGCATTAAGGAATTGGATGCACAAGTATTTCTCTGTTGCTAACTCTGAAGATGCAGGGGACCATGTGATAAGGGATGTGGGTGGCCTGTAGGCCCTGAGGGTGACCCCCACATGACAGCTAGCAAGGAAATGAGGACCACAGTCATACAACTGCAGAAAACTCAATTCTGCCACAGATGGGAACCATACCTGAGGCAACGCCTGAATTTCAGTCTGGTCAGATCCTGAGTGGAGAACCCAGCCATGCCATGCCCAGACTTCTGACCTACTAAAACTTTGTGATAATAAATCTATGTTGCTTTAAGTTGCTAAGTGTGGCAATTTTTATGACACAACCATAGGAAATTGATACAGTGATGAGGACAAAGGCATAGAGAAACAACCTTCAAGAAGGACCGGAGGAAAGAAAGGGCAACAACTGTCCCCAAGTTTTGCATCTCTGTCTTATGACTCTGATTCTTCAGCTCTGAGCTCCACAACATCTAACAACTACAGGTCTTGATTCTGTCCCTGGTCACTCAGGCACCCTCTAAGAAAGAGGATTGGGACATGATTAATGAATGAATGTCTTCTTTCTGTCTGGCTTTTCCTTTTAGGCTTCGAATAGAGGCACATGCTCTTTTTCCACTGATCCCCCCTCTAATAAGCGTACCGACCTGAAACAATTGACCTTAAAAAATAAAAATAAGTAACCAGCCCCCAGAGCCCTTGCAGGCAGCATTAGCATTCTTCAGTCTCCCTGGGTTGTGTCCTGGGAGTCTTGGAGAAATGAATCTTATTATTAGTCTGATGCCAGTGACTGCTCCTGACAGCTCCCTCCTCCCTCCTGCAGCTGCGGAGCCCGCACAGGTGTCATGAAGCTGATGGCTCTTCTGGCGTGGGAGGGGGCGGGGGAAGGTGCATTGAGCCATCAGCTCCAAGCCCAGTGCAGGCTCCTAGGAAGCTTGACTCCCACTGGGGGCTTCCACATGTCAGAGGAGCCCCCAGATCTGTATCCCCTAGACTTTCTCAGGCAGATTTCCCTGGTAGAGTATAAGACAGGTCACTCAGAGGTCTTCAGCACCCCACCTTTTAGTCCTGAGATCTATCCTCCACACAGAGGCATGCATAGAGTGATGCGTTTATTTTTTTAAATTGTGAATTGAATTTTTCACAAAAAAATTTTTTTTGAAAACAATTGAATTTTTCACAAAAAAAATTTTTTTTGAAAACAATTGAATTTTTCACAAAAAAATTGTGAATTTTTTAAATTGTTAGCACCTTGGAAGTTCTCTCATTTTTCCCTTTCCAAACACAATCTCTTCCTCCTCACAGAGAGAGAAAATCACTATGCTGAAGTTCATGAAAATGACTTCCTTGCCTCTAAAAAAACCCTCGTTTTCATACCTGTGTATGCATCTCTAAGTGGGGATAGTCTTACTTTGCCTGTTTACAAACTTTATGGAAATGGAATGTGTGCCCTCTTTTGTATCTTGCTTGTCAACATTATATTTTTGAGATCTATCGTGTTATATTTTAGCTATACTTTGCTCATTTTCATTGCTAATATTCCATTTTCTGAAGATACCACAACTTATTTATTCTTATCATGATAGTCATTTAATTTAGGTTGTTTTTAGCATTTGACTATTTAAGCTGCACTGCCATGTACATTCCGGTACATGTGCACCTATTTACACAGGCAGTGGTTTATCCAGGCCACGTGCAAGAGCATGGCGGTGGGTGGGTGTGGTGTGTATGTATCTCCAACCTTATGGAGTATGTCACCCTGCTTTCCAAATTGAATTCAAATGCATCCCCCCAAACAGTGGATTTAATTTTCTGATTTTCTACATTTTTGCCAGCCACAGGTATATTAGTTTTCTATTGCTGTATAGCAAATTGCCACAAGCTTTATGGCTTTAAACAACTTAGATGTATTACCTTACTGTTTGCCTGGGCCACAGTCTGGGCACAATTTAATGGGGTCCTTTCTTCAGGGTCTCCCCAGGCTGCACTCAAGGTATCAGCCTGGGCTGGGGTCTCATCTGAGTCTCAGGATTCTGTTTCCCCTGGCTGTTGGCAGAATTCAATTCCTTGCAGCTGTAAGAAGCATGGACACTGCATCAGCAAGGCCAAGAGGAGCATGCCTCTCGGACGTTTTGCCACCTTCTAAAGGCCCCTTTGATTAGGTCAGGCCTACTCGGCATAAACTCTTTTTTGATTAAAAGTTGATGGATTGTTAATCTAATCACAGGACTGCTATCCTGTTCACAGGTTCTGCCCATGGTCAAGGGGAGGGGATTACACAGGACCTGTACATCACGGGGTGGGAATCCTGGAGACCTGAGAATTTTGCCGGCCACACTTGGTATTCTCAGATTGTTTAACTCTCAGCTACTGGATCATGTAAATTTTTGAATATTTGAATGTAAGCAATTTTTCATGTTTGTTGATGACTTGCATTTCTTGAGGTGTTTATTTCATATGCTTTGCAGATATTTCTCTAACCTGAGTGAGCAATATCCTTCAGTAATAAAATGGTATCATAGATAACACTTATTGGGTGCTTATCCTTTGTCAGCCATTTACATGCATTACCTCTTTTAATATACTTAAAACACTCTGAGTAGGTTCCATTGATTTCTCCATTTCATAGATGAGGAAATTGAAGTTCCAAGGAGTTAGGCAACCTAACAAGGGCATGTGGTAGGGATGTCACCGGTTTGATCTTTGAACCAGCTCAGTCTGACTTCAGAGCCCATCCTCTTAAACTCTGAAGGAACCTAGCATGCTGATTCAAGGGATAAGGGGATTTGCTCCCTGCCATGATAGGCAAATGGTCTCTTATTTCTTTTATGACACAAATATTGCTCATATGAGTGAAAGACTGACCCTTTATGTTTTCTATACTGCTATTACATGGATCTTCTCCAGGCTTCAAGTGCACATGTCTGACCCTACCCAAATCCTATGGGGCAAACTGGTACTCTGGCATCTAAATCCCCTCTCAGTCTGACCTCAAATTCCTTCCCCAGCCTCATTTCCCCAAACCCTCTTCCCTGACCCTTGGAAATCACCAGAGTATACACAGCCCTGTGCTGTACTCAACCTTTGCCCCTAATTGGGAGCTCTAGGCCCCTGCTGTCCTCCCCATCCCCTGCCATTCTACTAATCTCTCAAGGCCCACTTCAATTTATATCTTGTGAATCAGTCACCTCTTAACCTCTCCCTCCTACAGAGATCTTTCCCTCCATCTTATGAGTTCTCATAGCTTTTATAATTTTTACCCTTTGACACCTGGTCAGATCTGTCTTGATAATACTATTTAATTTTTTATGTGTCTCAATAAAATCACTTATTCATTGCTGATTAGTTATCTCCTGAATGGTTTTCAGTCCTTATTTTACTTGAACTTTCCATAGCATCTTATCCTGGGAAATGAGGACTTATTCTGGAAATTTACTTCTCTATTGGTTTCTAGGACATCTTTTTCTCCTCATTTCTTCCTACTTTGGACAGTCCTCTTTGTCCATGTCCTAAATGGCTGTTCTTTGGGATTCTGTCTGTGGCCATTTTCCTGGCTACTTCTCTGTGTCATAGCCCTGCTGCACTGCCATCCCATTGGACTTCATCTCCCACTGGACTCCCTGAGGTCAAGCACAGCGCCGGTCTTTATTGCATCCCCGGGGCCCAACCCAGACACCTGCAGAGCAGGTACCTTGCTTTATGCGGTTCATGAGTTCCCACAGTCTCTCTGATACTGCAGTGCATGTGGCAGGTGGTGCTCGTGGACGGCTGAGGTGGGACTCATGGTGAACGGATGCAGACAGAGGTACAATTCCTTCACATGGACATCCCCTTGGGAATTCCTCCTTTTTCCAGGGAGATTTATTTTATTTTTCCAATAATGATCCCAGAGCTCATCCAGGCCTGAGGGACTTGAAAACCCTGACCAGAACCCCTGGACCCCCCAATCTCTGACTATAGGCTGAGGGTAGGGCGGTGTAAGCAGTTTGTCTCCCATACCCTGCACAGCTTGCACACTTACTGCCTTTCTCTGAGTCCTGGGGGCCTCGTTGCTTGGATCTCCACCCCCGACCCTGCTAACTTTCCTCAGAAGAAAGTAAAGGTTAACTGAGATCACGCAGCCAGGTGGATGCCTGGATTCACTTTCCCTGGGGCTAATTATGGAGCTACATTAGATAAAAGTCAACATATGTTGTAAAAGGCACTGTGTATCATTGCTTGACAGTTTCTAACAATGTGCTCATGTAACAGCTGTCAAAGGCAGTGCTAGAAAATGAGTAATATGTTGATTTATGTATATCAGATCTGTCCTCACGCTCTGTGATGGAGCGGACCAGGCAGGCTCAGCTCTGTGGGTGGAGACTCCAGGAGGGGTGGCCAAGCAAGGAAGGAAATTCCCTTAGCTTCAGAAGTGCCTGGAAGGGATGGCTGAAGCCTGAAGCAGCTGCCACTTGCTGAGGTCCTTTGCAGTAAAATTGCCTAGGGGACACCTGTTCCCTTTTTACAATAGAGAGAAAAGTAAAATTCATCTCCTCAGGAGTGGGGGCTGCTAAGGTAACCTCCTGTGCTGTCCTTGGCCTCTGGATGGGGCATAGGGTCACACCACGGAGGAACAGCCTGCCCCATTTTACATGGTTTTTTTGAAAGGGGGTTTCTCTTAAAGTAACTGCTTTGAATTTTCTTTATAGTTAGGGCATTTTAAAACAATTAATTAATTTAAAATATGTTTAATTGACAAATAAAGATTGTATATATGTACAACATAATGATTTGATATATGAATACATGGTGTCCTGATTACCATAACCAAGTTAATTGACATATCCATCACCACCCTTGCTGAGTTCCAGCAGCTGTTTATCTCGTGACTGAAGGTTTGTACCCTTTGACCAAAATCTTCCCATTTCCCCTACGCCCGCAGCCACTGATAGCCACTGTTCTACTCTCTGTTTCTATGAGTTTGACTTTTTAAGATTCTATGTGTGGTTGGGCATGGTGGCTCATGCCTGCAATACTAGCACTTTGGGAGGCCGAGGCGGGTGGATCGCCTGACGTCAGGAGTTCAAAACCAGCCTGGCCAACATGGTGAAACTCCGTCTCTACCAAAAATACAAAAAAATTAGCAGGGAATGATGGTAGGCGCCTGTAATCCCAGCTACTCAGGAGGC